>NC_137102.1:52175263-52565263 GCF_949357685.1 Gobio gobio | reverse complement strand
ACACCTCTAGCGTAACGTATGCGAGGGGGTGCCACAAAATGAAGAACATTTTCAAAGGGTGCCATGACCGAAAAAAGGTTGGGAAACACTGCCTTAAACATTTTTCAATTAAATAAATGTTCTATATTTTAGTTCAATAATATTTATTGAATGTTTTGAGGAGATCTTTTGGTACTAAATACTATTTGTGCAATAATTATTGTCAATTAATGACCACTTAAAATATTTTTCTTCTAATATTTGTTATTATTTATATTACAATTAGTATAGTAATTAAGGTTAAAATAGAGAATTCCAATTCAAAGAGGCAAATTGTCATGTTGTGGCTAGAAAATTAATAATTTTCATTTGTAATGCCATTACCCACCAGGTGCCTGTATGGCTCTTTAATACATGTATCTAGTCTAGTTGCTCAAAAAAGTATTGCAGATCATAACTGCTTACTTATTTTTAGGTTTTGCATTTTAATAAATATTTAGATTTGATCAAACACTAGATTTCTTTAAATGTGACATTTTAAAACGTTAATAACTTCCATCCTAATATTTTTAATGATGCTTATATAAGCACACACAAGTGAATATTAAGGAATTCAAGCGCATACAATTTAACCCAAGAAACGTTTAAAATAGTGCTAAGGCAAACGTATTTTTTGTTATGTACAGTGGGCTATATGCATATGAATTGACACTGAATCAAGATCGAAATCGATATTTGTGCCAACTGCGCCACTGAAAATTTTTAAATGTTGTTTGGCCCAACCAGGCATTGTTAGGCGGAGCTAGAGCGAATAGCACTTGCCAACAAGGCACGCTATTTGCATTTGGTGTGAATAGACACTCCGTATGTTTTAGGGGTGTTCTCACCAAAAACCTTTTAATACACTTTCTAATTCTTTGAGAACAGGGAAGTCCATATCACAACTATAATTGAAATGTCACAGACACAAAAGTTGGAATCACTTTTTTCTAAAAAAAATTCTGCTGATGAACGATAAAAACATTAAATCATTATTATAATTGGGTACTTGACAAATAAGCTGTAAATTGTTTTTTGTAAAACACCAGTTTTTAAGAAAAAAATGCATATTGTTATGTAGTGTGAAGTCTAATGTTTTGAGAAAATATAAGGGGTCACTAACTTTGTCAATTCTTTCACTGTTTTTTGAACATTTTTACTGAAATGTGTCCTATGGTGTGACAGAAATAATTGAGAATATAGGGGAGTCACATCCAAAGGACAACAGAAATTACACTTTTATAGTGGTTCCAAAAAAGTTAAATATTTGAACAATTCTGAGACAAAATCTTCCCATGTGCACGTCATGGGCTGAATCCAAAATCGCCGCCTATAAATGGACAGCCATTTGTAGTGGTGTCTGAAACCGTAGTGGACGTTATTGAGTGCACTCATGCAATCCCCTTTTGCACCGCAATAACGAGTGTACAGCCAATTTACGCTCAACGACTGTCCGACTTCACACACTCGTTTTCATTCACTCCTTCAAGTGAACTATATTAGTGGACTAACGTAGGGAATAGTGAGTGAGGGTTTAGGGGGCGATTTCGGATTCAGCAATGGACTTCACAGTAACATGACCTTGAATGGGGTCCTTCAACTAATTAAACTTGTCAGTGGAATTGTCCGATTTAAAATTGGACATGGTTTTCAGGGACAAAATGTATCAAGTTCCTACTTTTTTAGAAATATATGGATGAAAAAAAAGTGTCATTTACTAAAATAGACACTTGTAAAATTATGCCTGAGGTATTTATTAACATTTTTATGCTTTTCTTTTTAATTTATATAAGTTGTAATTTATTGAACCATGCTTGAGACAGTCACACATAGGACAATTTTGTAGATTTGGCTAAATTTTTTAAAGACAAAGCAGTTTTTATAACAACAGGTCCATGTAAAACAAAGAAATGTTTAACCATTTACTGCATTTTAAATTATGAATATACTTATTATATATATGTATTATATATATAATATATATATATATATATAATATATATATATATATATATATATATATATATATATATATATATATATATATATATATATATATATATATATATATATATATATATATATATATATATATATATATATATATATATATAATATATATTTCACATATCACACCTATGTGAAAATGCCATGCCACATCAACAACCCAATTATCATTCTTAATGTGAGTGGCTCTTTACACTTAGGGTACGTTTACATGACAACGTTGTACTAAAAACGGTAAAGTTAAAGTTTTTTAATGTCAAAACGATCCGTGATCCGTGAAATCGATTAAAAACACTGCATGCCAGGCCAGTAGTTGGCAATGTTACTTTGTAAAGAAACACTATTCGCCTATAGAATGAACACATTTAAAATGCCCTCTATACCCTCATTCACTATTCGCTACATTACTAATACAGTCCACTTGAGTGAGTGAATGAAAACGAGTGAGTGAATTTGGACACTGAGCGTGCCGGAAAGGCTGCCGCTTTTGCATAGTTTGTGCTTGCGGTCTAATGCTGTGTTCACACCAAACGCGAATAGAGCGTCAAAATCGCGTCTACCGCGTCTAGTTGGACGCTTGAACATTTTGAATCCATTCGCGAGTACACAGCGAATTGGACACGCGTATAAATTGAGTGTTTGAAGCTAAATAGACGTGCGTTAAAGGCGCTCCAGGAGAAATATGTCATAAAACACCCGCTGCCTCTTTTCATTTTCATTAAAAAATATATATTAAGCATTAATAGCCACACAAATGTGGTCCAGGCAACTCCTACATTATCTTCACTGCATGTATTTTTTACCTTAAAAAATAAAGTTATGAAACTTCTCTTTTCCCTCAGTCAAAACGATTTGGCAGACAACAAATTATAGATTCATGACACCAAAGATCGCCTGTTAGATCCACACAAGACGAACCACTACAGGACATCAGAGCCAGCGGCAAACGTCAGAAGGACTAGCCGAGGAAAGGCTGCTCTCGCCGGGTTAATGAGCGCTGAGCGCCCGGTGATCGCCTGGATCTCACAACTCCAAAAACACAAGATTATCTTTTTATAAATAAACCACAGATTTGAGCTTTAAACAACTACATTCTCACCTGAAAAAGTCTTATGCTGCGTTCACACCAAACGCGAATAGAGCGTCAGGAGCGAGTGATTTCAATGTTAAGTCAATGGAAAGGCGCGTTGACGCGCGTTTGGAGGTCCTGCAGCGTGATAGACGCGTTTCGTGCGGCGCGATGGACGCGATTTCGCCTCGCGATGACGTGAATTGGACGCAAATTGAGCGCCTTGCGCAATACACGTGAGTGGGACTTTTTGTGCATTCACGCGAATTTGAAGCGAATTTACGTCTGACGCCCGAGTTGAAAAATTTGAACTTTGGCATCAATTCGCGCCGCGTTAACCAATGAGGAGCCTGCTTGCTGCTGTCACATGGTAAAGTGACGTGCAAAGAGAAGTTTCATAACTTTATTTTTTAAGGATATTTAAATATACATGCAGTGAAGATAATGTAGGAGTTGCCTGGACCACATTTGTGTGGCTATTAATGCTTAATATATATTTTTTAATAAATATAAAAAAATTGCCGCGAACAGAGGCGAATTCGCTTCAAACGCGTGAATGCACAAAAATCACCACTCGCGCATAACGTATCACGCAAGACCCTCAATTTGCGCCCAGGTCACTCGAATGAGGCGGAATCGCGTCCATCATGCCGCGCGAAACGCGTCTATCGCACCACAGGACCTCCAGACGCGTGTCAACGCACCTTACCATTTACTTAACATGGAAATCACTCGCGCCAGACACTCTATTCGTGTTCGGTGTGAACGCAGCATAATAGTCATTTGAAAGTTGGCAAAAGTTGGCAGCTCTAGTAGTAATGATAAATTGATCTTGAACTCTTTCATGGAAACTATCATGTATAAACCTTAATTAAACAATATAATAATCAAGAAAAAAAGGAATTTATACCTGTATGATTTATACGCTGTACCTACATTGGACCAGAGGTTTGGAAAATGGATGGATGGATGATTCAGCTGCGGGTGCCATCTCCTGGTCAGACGGGAATTCATTCAACCCTCACAGTGCATTATGGGTATTCTCTAGCCATTGAGCGGTTGTATTGTGGGAGTGAATGAGTGCACTCGATAATGCCCACTATGGTTTCGGACACCACTAAAAATGGCTGTCCCCTCAAATAAATGTAAGGGTATAACGGGCGATTTCGGACACGACCACCGTTTTCACAAATTCACATTTTTGTCATCGTTTACGCTTTGTTGCCGGAAAGAACAGGAATCATAGAGGGCACCAGGTTCTTGCCTTTTTATTGGGGAAATCGTATTAAAGCCGGAATGATATTTAGTGTCCCATCCATTTACAACTTATTAAACATTCACAGTGCTATCTAGGTCAGCTTGCTAACGATTCTGGAATTTCGGTCCAATATAGGCTGGTTTTGTGCATAAAACATATAGGCCTGGTTTCATAGACAGGGCTTAGATTAAGCCAGAATTAGGCCTTAGTTCAATTAGGGCATTTAAGTAGCTTTTATAATTACTGGTGTGCATCTTGAGACAAAACAAGATTTTTTTTTAAAGATACGTCAGTGCAAGTTGCTTTAAGTTAAAAAAGCTCAAACATGTATTTTAGTCTAGGCTAGTCATCTTAGGCAGCTGACTTGTTGCCTCGCTGCCCTATTAGGAAATGACAGTTTGCAGGCAGCGTTTGCACACAAAGTTACCTCACAAAACTGATTTCGGACAGACTTCTGAGGTAGAGGACCGGTTTAGTGATCTACAGGAGAATAGAGAGAGCCTTGGTGAAAACTAAGCGAATATTTAATTAGGAATTTCTCACTAGAAATTACATCAAAAGTGGAAAACGGTCAAAAACGTACATTTACACACAAACTGACCACCAAGCGCAACAAGACTCCATGTTTCTTTTTTAGCTTAACTGTCATGGAATAGAACATACCTTGATTCCTTCCTTCCTTGCAATGCATCTTCTGAAGGTAGCATTTTTAAGATAAGAATCAGTTTGAACAATAATCTTGGCAAAAGTGCCCTTAAGTGACACATCAAAGCATTTAACATTTATTTTACGTTGACACTAATATTGCATATTATTAACAGCTTTATTTTGGGTTATCATTATTTTCTATGCAATGTTCCATCCATGTATATGGCTCAAATATTCTGCTGTAACATAAACAGTGGCTGGGCGCTGTAAAAGTATCTGGGCACTTTGGTCACAATTAAAAATGTATGAACACCATTGCATTAAAGAAATGATCAAACCAAGTGGTATTTGCAAACTACTTTTCAGAGCCATCTTTGCATCGATCTTAACCAGTGCTTGCTTGTGGTGATATACTGTAGGTATAGTTGATGTTCAGTCAGTTCCCAACAAGTTCACATGGGTGTAGTTCATCACATTACCAGCTGACATGTGCCCAAATACAGTATGTCTGAGTGGATGTCATGCCACGTGTGTGCTGCTGTTGAAGACTGTCCTAATATAAACGAATTCAAATAGATTTCATTCACATTTCATGTTGTTGCCTAATCCATTTCACTGTGATTTATCACAAAAATCCAGACTGGCAACATTGATGTAATCTGAAAGGAATCGGCCATGTGAATGTAATCACAGCTATAACTCGCCCAGAGGTGCATTTTGTGTGTGCATAATGTGACAGTGAATGCACATCTGAGTTATGCAAAACACAAACCTTTTTAGTCAGCAAAAGTGTTTTATTTGTCATTATACTAAACAGACTAAATTAAATACTTTGGTACTTCCTTTGATTGGTCTGCAGAAAGTTTTATAAGGTTTTTTCTTTTTTGTTAAATTTTTTTGCCAGTGTTTATCACTAAATTTGACTGACTGATTTTTTTAAGTGGAAAACATTAGGGATGCACCGATCATGATTTTTAATGGCCGATTCTGCTTTTTTTTATATAAGCAAATGGGCTGATTCAGATACTAGTTGCCAGTTTTTTTCTTTAAGCAAATTTATTTTTTGTAGTTTATTTGCTTTATTACAGACCAAACAAAAAACAAAACAAAACGTGTTTTTGGAGCAAAAAAACGTTCGGTTCCAATTGATGTCCGGTCGGTCGACCAGTGCATCTCTAGAATGTTTTATTTATTACAAAAAGTCTGTGTTAATGTGTAGATTAATCTATAATTGTTAGATGAATAAGTCAACTAGCCTAGTCAATAAGTATCTGATTTAACTCTCAGAAACCATCGCATAAATCACATAGTACTGTAAAATGCCATCCCCCAGAAAAAAAAATAGGAATCCCCCAAGGAACCATCTTAGGTCCTATTCTTTCTTGTCTTTAATGTTGATGTTGAATAAAAGTTAACAGGAAATTAAATATTGTCAGCTTGGCTTGATGATGCTTGCTTGAAAACGTCTGTAGAAAAGTCTATATGTACTGTATATAAAATATTGTTTTTCAAGGTTTATCTATGTATTTATCTATGTATATTGAATCTGTCCCAAGTGCTTGGTGCATTTAGAAGTGTAGATAGAGTTGTGGGTAAGGTTAGGGCAGGGATGGGATGGGCACTTCCAGTCCTGGAGGGCCACTGTCCTGCAGAGTTTAGCTCCAACCCTAATCAAACACACCTGAACCTGCTAATTAATGTCTTCAAGATTACTAGAAGGCTACATACTGTAAAAAATGGTGCTATATATTAATATATAGCACTAAAAGGGGTTCTTTGGCTCGTAATCATAGGGGAACCACTTTAAGTGCTGTATAGCACCAAATCTTGGTGATTAAGTGGTTCTTCAGCGGTTCTTCATCGGTTCTTTAAATTACTGAGTTATGACGGTTCTATATAGCACCGCTACCATATACAGAACCTGTCAAGATATGGTGCTATATAGCACCAAAAGTGGTTCCCCTATGATTACGAGCCAAGAACCACTTTTAGTGCCATATTGCACCATTTTTTTTTAGGGTGCAGGCAGGTGAGTTTGATCAGGAGTGGAGCTAAACTCTGCAGGACAGTGGCCTTGGCAAAACATTTTAAGCCAAGTTTAAAATCGTTTTAGCTGGAATATAACTTATCACAGTGCAGAACATGTAAACTTTTCAAACCTTTTTTATGTCTATTATTATTTTGTTACTAGCATGCTTTCAATGTTGTTGACAGCCATAGTGATATTTTTTTTTGATGGAGCAAATATAAATTAGCGAATTGTTTAATTGTTTATTCAGTTTAGATTTCCTTTTATGACTGATTGATTGTATTATGTCTACATAAAATGATAATGCATATAAAAGTTTATCTCTGTCATTGTTGTTAAGCAGCATTAATTGTTGGCAGATTTCAGATAATTTTGTTATTGGCTGTTATTGCCAATATAAAAATATCTGCAAAATTACAAATTGGTAAAACTGTTTTACTATCTAATTTGCCTATTCTAAGCCCATTGTCAACTTTGACATATCTGACATAAAGTAACCCATAGTATTAGAGCCATTCTGGTTTTCTTGACTATATGAATATAATTTTGTTCAGTTCTGTGACCTTTGTAACAGTAAAGATACAATTTCTGATTCCTAGAATAGCACCATGTTGTATTTAAATATGTAAAAATGCCACAAAAGTGAGGCTTTTTCATTATTAAAAAGCAGCTGTGGTAGCGAAAGTAATTAATTGCAAAGTTTTATGGAGTCATTGTCAAAGTGTTTGAAAATTTAACAACAAAAGTTCTTCTTTAATTAATGATCTGTTTTTGTCTCTGTTGCAAGGTTTTATGATGCTCCCAGCCTGACGTACTCTGAACATGCAGATGAGCGAGATATTTCATTCTGGAGAAGGAGGGGACAGGACTTCAGTGCTCTATTGGACTATGCTGATCCCAGGGAGCTCAGGGTGTCTGGAGGATTATGGCGAGGTCCAGTGCTAGCTGTTGAGGAGTTGAGAGCTGAGAGACCACTGGTACGCTGGGAGGAAGCCCCATGGATACGGGAACCAATAGACTCAGGCCCAGAGACCCTACGCGTGACTGGAGAGAGAAAATGCCAGAGCCTGGGCACAGAGGAGTGGCGCCCTGCAGTGGGCTTGGGCCGGCAGCTGTCAGATGGGGAGGCTGAACATTGGTCTCAGGAGCAGCAACACCGCCTGCGACCAGCAGAGGGCAGTGTGTCCACCACAGTGCGAGCTAAGTCCCAGTCGCTCCCTCGAGTCCTTTCCCCTGAGGATCCTCACTATGGAGATCTGCCTCAAACTGGTGCCCCAAATCAGCCCCCTACACAAAGAAGCAACAGCTCTGCTCCATATGGTCGATACCATAGTGAATGGCAAGCAGGGGAGAGGTGGAGTGGTCAGACACAAAGTCATACTCCTTCTGCAGTTGTACCAAAGCCACGGTTCAGCCGCCCCGTCAAGCCCCCGTCTTATGAGACTCACCAGCAAAACAGGGGGAGCTGGGAAACGTTGTCCTCTGAACCTGTGTCCAAACCCAGAGACCGTTCAGTGTTGTTCTCTCAGAGTTTTGAACCATTCAGAGACCGGTCTGGTTGTTATTCTCAAAGTGCAGAGCCTCTAAGAGATCGGTCCATTTGCTTCTCACAGAGCGCAGAGCCAATTCGAGAACGCTTGGTGAGCCACTCACAAAGTGCTGAACCACTAAGAGACAGATTTGTCAGACATTCTCAGAGTGCGGAACTATTGCGTGATCGTTTTTTCAGCCACTCGCATAGTGCCGACCTGTTAAGGGATCGATCCCTTTGTTACTCTCAGAGCTCAGAACTGCTACGAGACCGGTCCATTTGTTACTCCCAAAGTGCAGAGCTCCTGAGACCAGAAGCATATAGGGCAGATCTGTTTTACCATGAACTGACTGGCATGGAGCCCCCTGGTTACATCCCACCCCCCTCTTACAGGAGATTCCTGCCACCCAGGAGTGGACAGAACTACAGAGCAGATTCTGCTCTTGTCCGCTGGAAACGTGAGCCTGTGAGTGCTGAGATGGGCCAGTGGTTTTCCAGGACTTCAGGATTGTCGTGGTCCGAACGGCGTGAAGACAGGAGCATGGCAGTAGTTCCGAGAAGGCCTGTGCATCCAGGGCCTGTCATACCTAGCCGTCCAGGACTCGTGCAGTATGTCCCATTTGATGACCCGCGCATCAGGCATGTCTCAGGGGGGCCCTGTGGAAACTCGCTCACAGACGCGGACAAGATCCGACACGTCAACAAAGAGCTTCCCTGCGCTGCAACTTTAGGACAATCCACACATGATAGTGCCTTTCTCCCTTCACAGGGACCGAGTCTTAGCACGGACACTAACAAACCGGCTCTCACTGAACAGGAGAATACTAACCGCTGGCACAAGGGGATGAACAAGGGCAGTGAAACTGTAGCATCTGACCAGAGCTGTGCCAAGTACCCCATAGCGTTTCAGCCCAGACCCCTGCAACCAATCATTAAAACAGACAGAAGTACAGACCAGCAGATTAGAGCTGACAGAGTCACTGACCAAGTCAAGGTTGAGAGAGTAACAGAGCCGGTCAAAGTCGAGAGATGTGCTGAACAGACAAGAACAGATCAAGTCAAAGTAACAGAGCAAGTGAAAACAGATCGAGTTACAGACCTAATCAAATTGGATAAGCCTACAGATCAAGTAAAGCCAGACAGGTTTACAGACAAACAAATAAAGGTGGAAAGATTAACTGATCAGATACAGGTAGACAGGACCCCAGATCAAGTCAAGGCTGACAGATATACAGACAAACAAATTAAGCTTGAAGTCAAGGCAGAGAAAATCCCTGAAAAGCCCATAAAAGCAGATAGAATTTCAGACAAGCAAAGCAAAGCTGAAAGACTCTTAGAGAAGCACTTGAAGATCGATAGAATTTTAGAAAAACAACTTAAAGCAGATAAAATATTAGAAAAACAATGTAAATCTGAGAAATTCACTGACAAGTTGATTAAGTCTGAAAAGCAGGCAAAAGGAGATAGCAGTACAGACCAGACAAAAACTGAGAAAATCACTGACAAGTCGGGTAAGGCTGTGGATAAAGGTTCCTCAGAGAGTGTGTCAACTGTAAAGATGGAACCAGTCCAGGAACCCGAGAAAAAGAGTGTGAAAAAGAAGCTCAGTGAGACAATCTTCTGCCTCGTGTCTGTGCCACTTTCGCAGTCCAGTGCAAAATCTCGAGATCAAAACAACAACGAAGAGAAAGAACCAGACTCTCCTCCAATTCCTCCTCCTCCTCCACCAAGCTCCTCCAGCGAAAACAGCAACACCCTCAGCTCCCTGCCAAACCAAAGCCTCAAAAGCACATCCACCACCTCCACTGACTTGGAGCTACAAGCACTCACACTTGGCAGTGGCTCCAGTAGCATAGCCACAAGAAGAGCTCATCGCAGAAGGAACTCACGCTCTAGGATCATTAAGCCAAATCCACATGATGAGCTTCGAAGGTATTCTGGGGCTTGGCCAGGGGACCAGTACCGTGACCAGGAGACCCAAACGAGCCCTGAGCCCACAAAGAGCAATGCAAATCCAGGTCCCGCCAATACAGAAGCACAAGATGCTCCTGCTGCCCCAGAGGTAACAGCTACTGCTGAAACAACATCAGTGGCTCCAGGGGCTGCCCCAGGGGCTCTTGGGGCTTTGACGGCTCCATCAGTTCCATCAGTGCCATCAGTTCCACCGACTCCAGCAGCTCCACCGACTTCAGGAGGTCCTGACCCCAGCACCCCTTACGGGTATCCCATGAAGGGCCAAAAAAGCCTAAAACCATCCAGCAACAGTGCTTTTTCACGGACAGGTACCTTCTCTAAGAGCACAGGTTCTCACAGACCCCCATTACATCCCCCGCCACACCCTCCACCTCCACCTCCAACCCAACCTCCATCTCAACCTCCACCCCCACCACCAACCCAGCCCCCGGCTCAATCCCCACCATCAGATCTGACTGAAGAGGCAAAGTCAGCTTCAGGGCCAAACCCAGAGGCATTTGGCCAGTTCTTGCTGAAGCCAGTGTGCCGACGACCATGGGATGCCATTGAGGAGCTTGAGACCATCAATAAAGAAGCCCAAGACCAAGCAAGTAAACGCCCCAGTGTAGACCAGTGCATTGAGGATCTTAATGAGGCCTATAAAGATATCCTGGAGCTCAGCACTGCCAGCAATAACCTTCCCAACCGTTCCTCCATGCAAATCCCTGACCGCATCAAATCAAGGCTATCTTCAGATCCAATTGGAATTCCTGCAACCACTCTTCGGCCAAGCTTGGTGCCTGGAAGCGACCCAGAATACCGGGAGGTGAAAAGTGCCTTTTCCCGACCATCAACTGGGAAGAGTGTGAGCTTCAGCAAACAGCTAAGAGAGGAGATTTGTCCTGCTCCTCCCCCACCAGAACCAGGTTTCAGAGATTACAAAACAGTCATGTCCCAGATAACCCAACGCAAAGCCTGCAGATCAGTGAAGCTGGAGATCCCAGCCCCCAAAGAGACCCAAAGAGATGACGATTTGACTGCACAAACCTCCTCCACCTCTTCCATGGCAGCCGAGGTCCCATGGGCTGACAGACAGCCCATGCAAGATGCCTCCACTCTAACCAGCCCCCCAGACTATGAGCACATCTGTCAAACCCTCCAAATGGCCCGAGAATCTGGGGCCGTTAGCCGAGCTTCTGTCAAATCCAAACCAGGAAGTGCCATGAGCATCGAAACCCCACAGCATGTGCCCATACCTAGTAGGCCTCCCGTAGATTCTGAGCAGCCATGTTGTTCTTCAGCATTAGAAGTGAGACAGGAGCCAATCTCATTATTCAGGGATGAAAGAAGCTCAGGCTTTAGGAGGGTACCAAGCCACACTAACAGGTTCCTTAATAACAGGGGTGTGCTCTGTAGCCTTGCAACCGGAAAGCCAGTTGGTGACAAAGCAGGTTTAGAGGCTAACCCAGAGGTTCCTGCTGACTGGCAGATGCAGCTTTCATTAGCTGAAAAGCATATTGCCACTCTGATTACAGGAGAGGGTTCAGCAGTAGACTTTGATGAGTCAAACAAGGTTGAAGGTGATAAAGACGTTCCTGGCAGTGAGTCAGTTGAGAATGAAGCGAACAACATTTTAGCCACTGAAATGACAGACAATCCTGCCAATACTGTCCAGAAATATTCAGAAGTAAACGAGACAGAAACAGAGCAAACAGAGTCACCTGAAAGCCAACAACCTGAAATGACAGAGAAAGTGACAGAAGAGGACACTTCTAGGGAAAAGACAGAAACAGAGCAAGAGAAATGTGAGCTGAAAGACCCTGTTACTGATGAAACAGAGCAAAAGAGTGACACAGCCTCAGAGGCAAATAAAGAACCAAATGTGATCTTGAGGGCAAATAAGGCTGCAATGTGGACTCATTTAAATTTGGATTCAGAGCTACGTCCTGAATTTCCACCAGATCACCTTCCCCTTTCTGTGCTACCTTGCACTAACCGTAGATTGTCTCTAGGGTTAGATTGCGAGAGAGCTGGGTGGGAAGGGGAAAGTTTGGGCCAAGGTGGATTCTGGTCCAGAGAGAGACGGTCTCTTGATGCTGAAAGATGGGGTATTGGTGGGGAGAGGTGGGGTTTAGACAATGATAGACCGGAAGGAGGTGGTGAAAAACTGGGTCTGGGGGGTTGGCGTGGGTGTGGGATTGATGGGCAAGGCACAGATGATTCAGACTGGGAGTTAGATAAAAATACCCAAGACACTGGTGACAAAGAGGCAGATTCGGACACACAACAAAAAACGCTTAAGCATGAACAGGGTCTCGGTGAAGATCATAGCAGTCTAGCCTCTAGCACTGACAAAGTTGAGCATACACAAGTTGCTGCTGGTGAAGGCATTGATAAGGACCATAGTCAAGGTCCAGATGGAGGTCAGGTTTCAAGTGTAGATAGACGGAGCCGTGGACTTTCCCAAAGAATAGAGGCTCTTTTTACAGCCCCGCCCGGGCATGGCTCAGAGGAGAGACTTGCCCGCATGAGGGAGGTGGACACTGTCTCACGAATGAGACGCCTTAGCCTCCGTAGCTCAGACTCTTGGGATGGACTGCAGGGGGTGGGAAGGTGGGGAGATTGTGGAAGGGAGGAACAATGCCCCCTTCCTGGCCCACAGGATTCTTCAAACATCACAAAATTAGAGGATAAAGAAGGCAGCACACTCCCTGCAGTCACCAGTGAACCTAAAGAAACAAAAGACGACCAGGCAACCCTAAAAGGTAAGAAACTATTACAGCAGCATTTGTGTTTACCAGACTGTGGAAAACATTTGATAGTAGAATCTGATGGTGACATTTGTACAGTAAAGTGTTTTAGAATGTCCTACACTTTACTTTAGCGTCAAAATGAAATGTGCTGTTTAATATGCTAATATTGACTAATATTACAAAAAAATTAGACTAATATAATTTGAAAAATTGGTTGAGAAAGTACAATTATGAGGGTTTGCCGATTTCAATGTTTTTTTTTTTTTTAACAAAAGAATCTAACTTTTACAAGTCCTGGTTGTGTTTATGCTGAATGGCCACTAGAGGGAGGCCTACTCCTAAAGTTGTTACCTTCCAAACTTGACTCAGAATTTAAGCAACCATTGTTTATTATTATTTTTGCAGTGAATTGAATCCAACATAGTGTTATTTACGTTATGCATTTCTGCTCTGTTGGCATTTTCAGAGTCACAGGAGCCCAGCCAGGTGGAGAGGTCGTAGCTGAACCCTAGAGGTCAGAGGTCATCCAACTAAGGGCCAGCCTCCAGCACTGTGACCTGGCTGTCTGCTAAATGCCTTCATCCTCATATGCTATTGAAACATCCTCAGACAATTACACACACACACACAGACACACACACAACATTAGACACTGAGCGATGCGTCTCTCTCTAATACATGTCTGTGCGTAAACATACACACACAAACTGACATACAAACACTCCAAGTCATCGTCATGTATACAGACACTCACATGCATTCAGAACACATTTAAACACCTCACTACACTGAGACATCTGAAATGGCCTTCTACTCCGACAAGAGCATTGTGTATCAACTCCACTCCACGCCCACTCAGTTCCAGCTTTGCTGGCTTTCTAAGTGTTGCTGTTCCACTGCCAGAAGGAGGTTCCCAAGTATGCCCCACATCCTTCATATGTTACGCTTCTGATCATGGCCCATTTCTCACCATCCTCATCATTCTTCTTTCCCTGCAATTTCCGTAAAAAGATCGGTTTATTTGACGTTGTCTGGTGTGTTACTCAGCAACAATGAAAATGTTGTTGTGTGACCAGAAAACTCACCGTATTGACTGTTCAAAAAGTATGACAGAACAATCAGTGAATTTTGAAACCAGCTACAATCTCTTCTATCTATCATCTTCACAACTTTATCTTTCTTCAAACCATTTCCTTCCTCGCATCTTAGCATGCTCCATGTATAGTTTTTTTTCTTCTCACTAACTTTGTGTACACCTCATTCATTTTCTTCATCGTCTAGACAGTGTTATCTCTGCGCACCAATGTTTGCTAATAACTAGCAATAGAGCTATTTGTTTAATTCTTCATCACACTTACAATATCATCCCACCAGTATCAACAACATCTTGTCTCTGTATTCAAGGTCTTGTGCTACACTTCTTAATTACTATGACCACAATTGATTTTCATTGTCTTTTACACCTTAACCACTCTTTATTTATTGAACAACATCCCCTAACTCATCCCTAGCTAGCATATGTGTGACTCCTAGCACTCTTGCTGAACCGCATTGCTTTAATTCCCGACTTTAAACAAACCACATCATAATACCATGTCCTAACCAGGTGTCTTTACAGTGTAATTGTATATTTTGGTAACACTTTCATTTAAGGTGACATAGTTACACGTTGCTACATGTACTTACATGATGCATAATTACAAGTAACTAACCTTAAACCAAACCCTAACCATAAACGTAAGTACATGTAGTAGATTAACATTACACAGAACTTATCTGAGTACAACTGCGGCACCTTAAAATAAAGTGTGACCTATTTTTTTGTTTATTTTTTTCATATTCGCCCCAAATTCATATAAAAAAAAATATATATATATTTTAGATTTAAGGAATTATAATGAAAATGAAGACTATTTTTCTCAGTAGCCCGATGTATTCTCAATATGTTCAGTGGAAATATGCTGAAACTATATATTTTATACAGTTATATATGAAATAGTAAATACACTCACCTAAAGGATTATTAGGAACACCATACTAATACTGTGTTTGACCCCCTTTCGCCTTCAGAACTGCCTTAATTCTACATGGCATTGATTCAACAAGGTGCTGAAAGCATTCTTTAGAAATGTTGGCCCATATTGATAGGATAGCATCTTGCAGTTGATGGAGATTTGTGGGATGCACATCCAGGGCACGAAGCTCCCGTTCCACCACATCCCAAAGATGCTCTATTGGGTTGAGATCTGGTGACTGTGGGGGCCATTTTAGTACAGTGAACTCATTGTCATGTTCAAGAACCCAATTTGAAATGATTCAAGCTTTGTGACATGGTGCATTATCCTGCTGGAAGTAGCCATCAGAGGATGGGTACATGGTGGTCATAAAGGGATGGACATGGTCAGAAACAATGCTCAGGTAGGCCGTGGCATTTAAACGATGCCCAATTGGCACTAAGGGGCCTTAAGTGAGCCAAGAAAACATCCCCCACACCATTACACCACCACTACCAGCCTGCACAGTGGTAATAAGGCATGATGGATCCATGTTATCATTCTGTTTACGCCAAACTCTGACTCTACCATCTGAATGTCTCAACAGAAATCGAGACTCATCAGACCAGGCAACATTTTTCCAGTCTTCAACTGTCCAATTTTGGTGAGCTCGTGCAAATTGTAGCCTCTTTTTCCTATTTGTAGTGGAGATGAGTGGTACCCGGTGGGGTCTTCTGCTGTTGTAGCCCATCAGCCTCAAGGTTGTGCGTGTTGTGGCTTCACAAATGCTTTGCTGCATACCTTGGTTGTAACGAGTGGTTATTTTACTCAAAGTTGCTCTTCTATCAGCTTGAATCAGTCGGCCCATTCTCCTCTGACCTCTAGCATCAACAAGGCATTTTCGCCCACAGGACTGCCGCATACTGGATGTTTTTCCCTTATCACACCATTCTTTGTAAACCCTAGAAATGGTTGTGATTGAAATTCCTAGTAAATGAGCAGATTGTAAAATACTCAGAAACCGCCCATCTGGCTCCAACAACAATGCCACGCTCAAAATGGATTAAATCACCTTTCTTTCCCATTCTGACATTCAGTTTGGAGTTCAGGCGATTGTCTTGACCAGGGCCACACCCCTAAATGCATTGAAGCAACTGCCATGTGATTGGTTGATTAGATAATTGCATTAATGAGAAATTGAAAAGGTGTTCCTAATAATCCTTTAGGTGAGTGTAGATATTATCTTATGGTCCTGAAAACATAGGCTTCATTTTCTTTATGCAAATGCATTTATTTTGGGATGAAATATGAACCCGGCATTTCTTTGTGAAATCCTCCCTTTTATGTCTCGTTCATCCCATCCCATCTGGTTGGAACACAGTTGAATAACTCTTCCCATGTTCAAGCAGCACCGTGCATGATGTTCCTCGCTAATTCACCAGTCCAACATGAAACCAGTCCATGGGGGCAGCCTCTACTACCCATCCTCCCCAGTCCCGCCCACCTTTCCTCTGTTGACATCCTGGAACTCTCTTGTCGTTTGTTGGAACATGTGGTCCGTTCGTGGAGTGATTTCAAGGGGTGCGGTCACCCTTCTGTCCGATGTGGTTCTGTCTGAGCAGACATGAATGTTTTGTAAACGCTTTTTAAATTTTGGTATATATTGTTTTTTGACTTTACCAAAACCAGTATGGCAGTTTTACGAGAACTGTTCTATTTACTCATTCATTTTGTTTTGTTCATGTTTATGTGTCACCTGAGCTCTTCTGCTCCAAATCAGGAGTTCCACACGAGGTGGTGGAAGACGCTCAATGGCTCTGAACTGTTTTCATTTACCGACGAATCGATCAAAGAAACCGTATCGCTCTTGGTTCGAACCCATAGTGCCCTATTACCAGAACTTTTCAGCACACTGTAACGTATGTCCCTGTGGAGTGTGGAGAGCTTTGTAACGATTAAAACCAGTGATGTATTGCAGGTCAAAAGGAGACCTGGGTTGGATGAGCGTTTCAGTATTTGATGTATCAACCTTAAAAGCACCTTGTTAACATATTTTTATCGTGATTGGATTCAAAGAGAATTTTTAGCTATCGAGTGGCCTTTTTGAAACACACACCAGTAACGATAAGCCTAAGGAGTTACTTTGAAACACCACCAAAATGTTTGATATCTCAAGTGTCGAAATGTGCATCATGTTTTGAATGTTTGTCTGATATATCAAATACCTTAAATGATGTTGTGTGACCCAGGTTTCACGCAGGTGCGACTTTAAATGAGGGAACTATTTTCAGGCGATGTAGACTTTAAAAAAAAAAACAGGGTCCAAATGCGAACACAAAGACACACTTTAGCTACTGTAGTGTTGCGTGTCTATACCCTAAACCCCCAGGTAACTTCGGGAAGCAATAAATGCTCACGAGTGTTTCGATGAACAAGCTAAACGTGTACAGATAATTTTAATGGTTAAACGTAGATGGTTGCAAAGTAGAGGACAGCTCTAGATATGTAATGATTTGGATTAGTTTAGGTGAAAGATATTCTATGGTAATGTGTGATATGTACGGAACAATATAGGAAAAATGAAACTTCTAAGATACCATATGCTATGGAATGGAGAGATGTGATACTTTCTGACATCATAATGCATGAAAGCTTGAGCAATATTGTCCAACGCAAAAGCTCATTGGCTGTAGAAAAATCTGGGAAGCGGGATCGTGTTAAAGTGTCATCTATCCAAATGCCACTCACAGAAAAGCGTTTAAAGTTGCGTGCGAGCGTGTGAAAGAGTGTGTGTGTGTGTGCGTGCATGTGTGTGTGTTTGCTTGCTTTTTCCCTGTCATAGTGCCATCCATGTGATTTAAACAAAAAAAAAACAAATGCATTTCACTGAATACTTATTTTTGTTATCATTGAAATTGTTAACCAGTCTGCATAATGTATAAAATAAAAGTATATTTTAAATATTTTAAAAGATATTTTGTATTTAACCATAATTATTAATTTCTTCGCTCTTGGATCAAGTTGGCAGTATTATGTTGCTGTATAGAATGATAAGAAAATGATATAATTTTCTAGTGCTTAAAGGGCAAGTTTAACCGAGAGATTGAGACCTGCAGCATGTCCCGTTTTTTTGGCTTCTCGAATTTTAGGGGCTCTCGCCGTGAACATTGAACTACAGGATTTCGCTTTTTGACTTTGTAGTGAAGGCTGCAGTAAAGTGAAAAAAAGGCCCACAGCTGATATCTGACGCTTTGTATAGTTGTAATGTTCATTCAGTTTATATAAACATCAATAAATTTAGCGCATCCATTCACAGCTGCCTAGAAACGTTGAAAATTGCAACATTAAAAGTGACTTTGTTTGATCTTGATTCCGTTCAAAGCTAAATGTGGCCTTATTTTATTTGAGCATTTGTACGTCTTCCATTCAGAATCATGTACTGTTATCATCATGAGCTCGTACCAACGTTTTTCTATAAAGAAATGATCAATGAATCAATAAGTAAACAGTCTTTAGATCACACAGCCAAATATTTCTTTCTTTCTTTGCAAGTCCGATAAGCTAACGTTTGGAGTGAAAGTAAGATGTGTAGCACACTGACAGGATCTGTCCCCTACTTCACTGAAAAAGGCCATAACTGTTATATGATTTCAAGCTGTTTTCATGAACTATGTAGCATTTTTGCCATTGTAGCATTCAGAGTAAGTTCAATGTGAAAAAGCCACTGAATCGTACTGTTTCGATTTTCATTTGTAACGGGAGTCGTAATGATAACACTGTCTGTTTTGAAAAACACAAGATGTTGCATTTTCATGCCAAGAGTGTCATGGGTTACATTTTTAATGCTTTTAATTTTTTTTTTAAATCATTGGACATTTCTGGATATCATGGTTTGCATTTGCATACATAATTTTTTGGTTCCATGTTTGTAAATGTTTTAGGCATTTGAAATGTAAATATGTGACATAAGGATAAAAAAAAAATCAAATTTAATAAACATTTTCTACAATTTAATTGCTGTGATTATATATCTGTTATATCTATGTTTGGAGTTAACCCTCTTTATTAAAGTTCATATTTTGAAGTACATCATTTGTATATGTTGAACAAGGCCAAAGGCATGTATTCGATTAATATATTTGAATTTATAACTGTTTTAAATAATGTAATTTCATTTCTAATATTGCTCTTCTTAAGTATATCGCATTTTTTCTTTGTTTTTGGGATAATTTCATGGGTTGAAATCTAATTTAAATATGACATTTTACATTAAAATATTTACTGAATATGTTTTTTTCTTCTCTACCCTTTAATTTGCACATTTTGAGAAGAGGAATGGTGTACTGATATGTTTAAAAAGTAACTATAAATGACCAATAACTATTGAGTGTTGAGTGAGAACATAAAAAAACTAAGCACAAAAACATTTTTCAAGCAATGCCTTTCACAAATGCTTGACTGATTGGGTTTCAAATCATAAGGCAAGTGTTGAAAATGATTAAATGTTTGTGTATTTTAAAACTGCAATAGCCTATTAATGTGTTTTATGTGTTACTAAAAAGAGAGAGAGTAATTGTAGATGGACATCCTCCAAGTCTCCTAGAGCATGCTGAGAGGATTTTATGTTTCATTCGTAAAAATGCTCTACATTCATGAAATGTTGAGCCAACGTTGTGATCCATTGATAATACGTTTTGCCAGCATTTGGGTCCAACTGGCAGCTCACTGTGGGAGTCTGGCTTGAGAAAAGTGCTAAAATCACCAACAGATACATTACACAGACACACACAAACTCTTGACTTTCGCAGACTCAGTTCTCTCTCACTAATCAAGCTGTATTAATCAAAACACGTAGTCATTATGTCAGTTTCCACATCAGTTACACTCAGTTTGACTTTTAAAAACAATGACAATGGCAAGGGTCGTTATGACCTTTTAGAGAAAGCACATTAATTTGCATGAATGAATGAAAGAATAAACTTTTACACTTTTTATGTAAGTGAATATTTCCCACAGTAGGTTTATGGCACTGATTATGATGACATCCCACAATATATCTGTGTTTAAATGTATATTAGACTATTTATTGGATTTTCAGGCTAACGTAAACAGTATATAAAACAACAAAACTGGAAAGGGTAACAAAAATGGGCAATGTTTTGGCCAACAGAACCTGCAATTTATAAAATATAGCCTATAAAATAACATCATATAACACATGTGACAACTTGCTTCAATTAAAATGACAACCTGATTCAACATACGTAGCCTTTGAAAAATAAGGTCAAAGGTATACCTTTGAAAAATAAGCAATTTTTACCTTTGACTAGCATATCCCTGTGTGACTGACGAGTACTGTAGCCTCTGCTTCTACCTATTGAAATATTGTTGTTCTGTCATTGGTTGATATCACCGGAAATCTCGAGCTCGTGTTGATCGGCATTAATACCAACAAACGCTGTGATCCCGCGGGACTGAAGTTTGTTGGTTCAGACGGTATGAATGAAACAAACGGAAAAAGAATCCCCGAAAAACACGATATAAAGTGTAAAGCAGTGTTCGCGCTCATAAAATCAGTTTAAAGGTAAGAATACGCATTTATTGTCGCTTTTGTATCGTTATTTGGTAGGCTACTTGAGTGTAAATTGATAGTTTATGTAATATTTATTTATTATTGTTTAAGTTTATGCACGGTAGCGTAGTCTTCTCTTTATGTGAGTTATAAACTCCAGGAAATACATTTCAAGTGTTGATAATCTTGTATAAAATGTTTCATTGTTGAATTAGGCTCAAGTGAATAAGCTTTGTGACTGTGTGTTGGTGAATAGGAGAGCCTAGCACTTTTTGACCTTCTCAGTTTGTGTAAATCCACTTGGGGTTCAGAGTATTTATTTCCCTCCGCATTAATTTTACACGTCTAGTACAATTGTATGGTTTTGTTTCATTTATACAGTGGATACTTTTTTCTTTATTTAACTTACCCCGAAATAATAAAAAGTGAAATGTGACAACATGCCCCATAGGTGGGGTACATTGTAAGATGTAAGGGGCACACATGACCAAATGACAGCTTAACATTTAATCTGATATAATATTTTTTTTTATATAAGACAAACTAAAATATTGTCAATACAATACAATTATCAACTTTTTCATATAAAATAATGGCGTTTTTGGTAATATTTAAAAATTTAACAAAGTTTTGAGTTTGACAACAAACACCACGAAACAGTTATACAGCATAGTTCAAAACATAATAATAATAATTAATAATTTCTGAACATTGACTCTCAGTCTTTATCACTTTTTCTCATGGTTTCTCAATAGAATTGATAAAAGTATCGAATAGAATAGCGTAGATCTAATATGGGCACTGCACAACTGGGATTTAAACCCGGCTCGTGTCTTCTGCTGGTTAGATCAGCATTAAAGAACTGTCTCAACTCTTAAATAACAGATATAAGAATAAAATAATATCAGATTTGTCTCATTTTAAATAAACACGAAAAACAGAGATTAAAAATGAACTTCAGTAAGAAATGTACTTTTGCTATGATTAAACGCATGTTCAGTGGCACATTTTTTCCCCCTCTATATAGTTTTGATATGGCAACTAGGCCTAGTCAATACACTAAGTTTCATCATGCTGACATGTTAACACTTGCCCTGCCGCGTTAGTTTATCACCCGCTCACCCCTACAGTTGCATTATTTCTGGACTTTATGAAAACTAACTTCCAGCCAGTGATGACATTTCAGCACTTCAGACAAGGAAATTACTGATGCTGATATGAGTTTTTATGATTACATATGCTATTTAGCAGGGTAGCCAGTAGCTGACGTAATATAGGCCTTATTGTTATGCTTTGAGGATGCAATTGGACCATTGGAACAAAAACCATTTGTACCATTGTACATAAATCTTGATTTGCTTGTATAAGGTTCCTTAAGGTTATAGATTTATACTAATGCTGTTTAAGTAGCCTATGTGCTGTTGTTTAAATTCAAACAAAAACGTCCTTATATTTCTGCTTGTAAATGCCTTATTTTATAATCTTCTAAGCGCATTAGTAAAACAACCATATTGCTTGTGGACATACAGTAGCCTACAGTATGTGCTTGGGAGCACATGACCAGGCCCGAACAATTGCATGCGATTGAATTGAATACTGCACATGTGTTTTGGTGCTCTATGGTCAAGCAGCTGAAGTTAAACCCCATGAATGAGTGCAGTATGTGGTCTATCTCTAGTGTGTTTACATTAGCATTCCATTCCAAGCCCATAGAGGCAATAATCAGCTTTCCTCTGCCTGGTCCCATGCTGCATGTGTGGACATGGATAAAGCTCATGAAGACTAACACCTTGACCCTGGGACTGAACCCGGCCATTGACAAGTGGAGAAGTGTCTCAGTTCACACTCCATGACCCTGGTGCTCTTGGTATTGGGCTGCGTTTCTCAAAAGCATCATGAGCTAAGTTGATCGTAGAGACCATTGATGGCAATGGTTCTATGGTTAGGCTTGTGATGCTTTCGAGAAATGCAGCCCTGGGTGGTACGCTTTGATGCATTGCTGTTTTAAACACAAGGTGCAGCTTCACTGCCAAAGATAATGATTTTGGTTTGCAAATAAAATGTTGGCTTTTGCATTCAATATACCTAGAAGTATAATAAAAACAATGTCTGCACAGGTGTATTTGTCATGTGACTAATTTAATCCATGTTGGTGGTCATGGATTAAATTAGTCACATGACACCTGTTATTTAATTTAATTAGGAAAACGTACTGATTGCACAATTAACAATATCTTTATTTCTGTCCTTTTCTTTCCATGTAAATAACCCAGTCTTCACCCCAAGAAATTAATTGAGAAATGAATTATAATTGCATTTAATTTTTATTGCCGAAGCATGATTTGTCCAGCAGATGGCGCTCTTCCTCAGTGCACAATGTGTTTGGAAGGGATTTGCTCCATCATTTCATATCTTTTTCATAGGACTTTCTAGATATAGTCACTTCACTTGTTACCACATCTATTTCTGTTGCCATGCAACTTTTTAAGCTGTTGAAGTTTTTCTGTATGGGTGAATTTCAAGAAAACAAATTTCAGCAAAAAAATCTATAAGATATTTAGTGTGTGCGTGTGTGTATATCACACACACCGATCAGGCATAGCATTATGGTGACGTGAATAACTCTGATTATCTCTTCATCGCGGCACCTGTTAGTGGGGGGTGATATATTAGGCAGCAAGTGAACATTTTGTCCTCAAAGTTGATGTGTTAGAAGTAGGGGTCGACCGATATGGATTTTTTAGTGCCGATGACCGATACGGGCTGCCGATTTTCTTGAGCCGATATTTGGAGCTGATACTGCCTCAATTTACAACATAAAAATGACACAATGATAATGATGATAATAATTTAAAATTTACAATTTAAAAAGGAACTTTTATTGAACTAAAAAAAATTATATTTAACAAATAGTAAAAACAGGTGAGGTAGAACAAGAAAAAAAAAGAGTTCAGTGGTGAAAATAAATTCTGAAAATAAATATTTAAGCATAAATAAAATAATTACACTATTGCACACAGTATCAACAAGCAAGCAGCATAATAAAGTGCACACTGACTATACTATACTTAAAACTA
This sequence comes from Gobio gobio, assembly GCF_949357685.1. Lineage (NCBI taxonomy): Eukaryota > Metazoa > Chordata > Actinopteri > Cypriniformes > Gobionidae > Gobio > Gobio gobio. The sequence goes on along the minus strand of NC_137102.1, from coordinate 52,541,354 downwards.
TTTACAACCTAGTCATTTAATGGTTACACTCTAAAAAATGCTGGGTTAAAAATAACCCAAGTTGGGTTGAATATGGACTAACCCAGCAATTGGGTTATTTTGACCCAGCGGTTGGGTTAAATGTTTGCTTAAAACAACCCAATTGATGGGTTAGTCCATTTTCAACCCAACTTGGGTTATTTTTAACCCAGCATTTTTTAGAGTGTAGGTCCACTTAACTTAATCTCTTGTAGAGCAACATCAGCTGTAATTCAGGAAAAAATCTCCCAATGCTCCACGTGAAACTTCAGTCTTTCGACCTTTTACCATCGTGTTAATTCTCAATTGATTTTGATTAATATGCACAAGGGAGGGAGAGCAAGACCGTTTGAAGACGGTGAGAGCTGCCTGTGGAAGCCTGTCTGTAAATAATGCAGGGAAAAAAATATTGACGAATGCAGCAGCCTTGTATCGGCCGATGCCGATACACGTAAAAATAGCAAATATCGGCCCGATATATCGGCCGGCCGATATATCGGTCTAACACTAGTTAGAAGCAGGGAAAAGGGGCAAGTGTAAGGATTTGAGCGAGTTTGACGTGGGCCAAATTGTGATGGCTAGATGACTGGGTCAGAGTATCTCCAAAACTGCAGTTCTTGTGGGGTGTTCCCGGTCTGCAGTGGTCAGTATCTATCTAGCAAAAGTGGTCCAAGGAAGGAACAGTGGTGAACCGGTGACAGGGTCATGGGAGCGGCCAAGGCTCATTGATGCACATGTGGAGCAAAGCCTGGCCCGTGTGTTCAGATCAAACAGACGAGCTACTGTAGCTCAAATTGCTCATGAAGTTAATACTGGTTCTGATAGAAAGGTGTCAGAATACACAGTGCATCATAGTTTTGTTGAGTATGGGGCTGCGTAGCCGCAGACCAGTCAAGGTGTCCATGCTGACCCCTGTCCACCACCGAAAGTGCCAACAGTGCTCAGTGTTATTCACTTCTCCGGTCATAATGTTATGCCTGAGATAATTCATAATTTTAGAAGTATGTCCCAAAGGCAAACACAAGCATCGTTTGACTTTATATAACCTAACTAAACACACCTTATTCAGACCTATGTTTAGTTAGGTTATATACAGTAAAAGGATGCTTGTGTTTGCTTTTGGGATATACTTCTAAAATGATGAATTCCCTGGAGAAAAGAAAAACACCTGGTGTGAGGCTTGATTTGGAGCCTATTTTTGTTATCATTGCGTATAAAGTTGTGTAATGATAAAGTTCACAAACAGATGTCATCCGTTGCGAGAAAAACATTCAAGGGTGTTTCGTAAATGTTTGTCGTGAGCTCGAACAGGGTAAGTGTACGAAAGTGACACTGCGGCAGCGTGACCGTGTGCGGGTCAGAGATCCACATTGGTCATAAAAGTTCAGTCACTGAGGTTCAGATCACCCAGCGGGGCTCTGTGCCCACCTGCAGCCTGATCTGCCCTGGCAATGAGTCGGCATTCACTGCCACACTCAAGGCCAAACAGACAACATTAATATATAACGGAGTTAATACAGCTATAGCCCCATGTCCACTTTTTTCCCCAGTTGATGCAATATTATTATTCAGGTTTTTTTGGAAACACTTTACAATAAGATTGAATTATTAACATTAGTTAGTTAACATGAATGAATTAACAATACGTCTACAGCGTTTATTAATCCTAGTTAATATTCATTTCAACATTTACTAATATTTTATTAAAAATCAAATGTATTTGTTAACATTAATGCACTGTAAACTAACACGAGCAAACAATGAACAGCTGGATATTTATGAACTAACATTAACAAAGATTAATAAATAATGTAATGAATGTATTGCTCATTGTTAGCTTGTTAGTTAGTTAGTTAGTTAATACTGACTTTATTGTAAAGTGATACCAGTTTTTTATTTTTCTGATGATAAAAAAGCATTTTATAAACATTATAATTGAAATCCATTTTTTTTCATAGTTTCTAAATTGCAAATGTGCATACATGTTTATCATTCTCAACACTTTTAATTGAAATAAATGTACAAGAAATATGGTACAATTCCATGTTAATAAATGCTACTCTGTAGGGCTGCACGATTATGACAAATCATAATTGTCGATTATTCCCTTGAAATTGTAATTGTGATTATTAATTACGATTATCACAATTTACATTGAATGATGATTTGAATAGCTTTATGCCATTGTTTGAAGCGACTGCCTGCCATATTGTTATATCAAAATAAACAAGATGAAAACACTCTTCCTGTAAAACTTTTATTGATTTTTCTATAGCATTAAGCCTCACAAAGTAAAATATACATTGGTTTCTTTATATGCATGGTATTATAATTATACTAAAACTAAAAAATAAAACAAAGGGGAAAAAACTTAACCTGTACAAAGAAAGAAAAAAACATGAAGCACACAGAATAGTATAAGTGGACTTTTATTTTGTAATTGCAATTACATTTTATTGAACGATTACATAATTGTGGCATCCGTAATTGTAATCCAGATTACAAATTCAATGAATTGTGCAGCCCTACTACACCTGTCTTTTTGAAACGTATGTTGCACATTGATTTTAATGCTAAATAATAACTTTTTAAAAACATTTAACCACTTTTAATTGAAATGAACTTGCGAGACATATTGGCCCGGTTTCACAGACAGGGCTTAGACTAAGCCAGGATTAGGCCTTAGTTCAATTAGGACATTTAAGTAACTTTTATAAACGTGCCCAAGAAAAAAAACATTACTGGTGTGCATCTTGAGACAAAACAATGCCACTGACATATTTTAAGATTTGTCAGTGCGAGATTCTTTCAGTTAAAATAGCTCAAACATGCATTTTAGTCTAGGATTAGTTTAAGCATTGTCTGTGAAACCGGGGGATTGCACAATTAATAAGTGCTACACTATTTGCTCCTTGCCACTGATGATGCACATTTTAATTTAATTTTAAATGATTCATTAACTGGTTTACATTTATTTAACCACTACACTTTTTTGCACTTTGCAACTTATGCACATTGATTTTAATGCCAACAAAATTCAATAACTGTTTTAAATGTAGGCTTTCACAACTTTTGTGAAACAAATCTTGCACAATTCCATTTGAATACACTGTTTGCTCCTCGCAACTGATGATGCACATTGATTTTAATGCTAAATAATTCAATACCGTTTTAAAAAGCACTTCCGTGTTTAAAGGATCAATGTTTCATGTGATCATATCGGAAGTATTGATATTTCAAGATCAATCCCTCCATCCCTACTCTATGCGCTCCATCTGATCCATGCGTGTGTCTATCTCTGGTATAGTCTGGTGAGGTTGTTGATCTAACAGCTGATTCAATCCCCGGGTCTCTCATCCCCCCCGGTCTATTTATGGCAGATTCCCCTGTAGGACTCAGTTGTCAGGCCATACATGGAGTCCACTGGTTGAGGTTACCTCTCATCGAGTGTGTGAGCATGTGCACTAGCATGACTCTCAATAGACTGTCACTCTGGAGTTGTTAGCCGAACAGGATATTCAGAGAATTGGCACATGCGGATTTTCAGTGACCGCTTCTCCACAGAGATTCTTTGGAATATTTATTTTGCATTAGGACACCATTGGAATTTCCGAATTTCTTTACCTGTGTTGTGTTGTTTTCTTTAATTGGCTGCCGTATCCTATTTTTTTTCCTTTCCTCCCCTCCTGTCCTTCTCTTTTCCCATTTCCCTCCCCCTTTTCCCTTCCTCCTGTCTATCATCTACACCGTTATTCCTTTACATCCTTTATTCATATGGATCAGCATCCCTTCGTTTTTAGGGTGGAGTATGATGGGCGTCTGCCATCTCTTCACCTCTCATCATTCACAAACTGACCTGCACTTTATACAAAACACTCTTTAGAAACGTTTGCATTCGGAAGAGTTGCGTTTGGACTCTACACATGAACTTGGGAAAGCTTTTCTAGGCAGTAACCAGTAAGTACCATTTCCCTCTTCCTCCTTTTTGTTTCTCCGTCTGCGTCTCTGTGTGGCGGCAGCCGTAAGCCCTCGGGCTGAGCCGGCTTTATTAAGCCCCATGATAGCGTAATCCCCCTGTGACTCCAACCCACCCTGATCCGCTCCCTGCTGGACAATGGACAGGTTGGGAAGCATGTGTCAGTGATTCTCGTCTGCGTCCGTCCTCTTACAGCTCAACAGGTATGTTTTGACAGAATCTTCTGCTGCTGATGGTGCTGCATAGTTTCTCTACCACGTAACTTTCTGAGTTTGATGAACAAATGTGGTCCGTCCTTCCTTGCTTTGGAGCTGGCGACAGTGGAATTGGAAAGCATTTGTTTGTGAATGTATTTCGGCTTGATTTATTGTAATTCTCTCTATATTGGAGTAAGTCAATCGAATATAAATTGTCTTCAGGTGTTTCAAAAGCAGCTGCCAGACTTCCCACTGGCACCCGGAAATTTGACCATGTCTCCCCTGTGTTATGCTCTTTACACTGGCTACCGGTCTGTTACAGAGTTGAGTTTAAAATCTCTGACTGACTAGATTGACTCCTAAATATCTCTGTGATCTTTGTGAAATGCATCCGTTAGATCTCTGAGGTCTTCTGAGCAAAGATTGTTGATGGTTCTAAGATTCACGGGATCTGACCCGTGCTTCTCCTATTGGGCAAAACTGTGGAATAGTCTTCCGGTTGAAGTATAAGGCTCCATTATTAGAGTTTTGACTCTCCTCCTTCTCATTTCATTGCGGTCTAAATGGTTTATATTTGTCTATTTTTAGCATGGTTTTGTACATGTTTTTATTCAGCGTTGTAAATGCATTTTCATTTGATTTGATATTGGCTATGTGTAAAACCAAAGTATACAGAGGTGCATCAACGCACATCTGAATCTTGTCTAGTAAGATGCCTTCATCTGGTTGGGTTTGGAAGTCAGAATAGATGTAACTCATTTTCTATGGCAGAGGTTTTCAAACTTTATGATGCCAAGGACCCCCAAATATGGTGAACCTTTTATGAAGGACCCCCTTCCTAAAATCCATCTATTTTTATGTATGAAAAAAAACAAACTGTTAGATCAATAGTAAGTGTGACGTTGTTAATACAACATATTGTTTCCAAACTTAAATTGGCTATACTTAATGGTGGATGTATAAACCTGATGACGTTTTTTTAATTAAAAATAATTTGTGTAAGCATTTTTCACACAAGCAGCTTACATACTGCATGAAGAATACCGCTTTACTACCCCAGTGAGCAAGATAAAGGGGACTATAGTGAGAAAAACTCACTAGAAAGATACAAAGCAAGCATTTACAATTCTGGAAGGTATGTGTACGGCAAGAAAGAACATTTAGAAACGAAACAGTTAGAATGTTCGGTAGACTTTATCCATTTTTGCTTTGTCTTTTTATCCTCTGAAAATTTCTGGGGACCCCTTTGAACCTTCTGGAGGACCCCTGGGGGTCCCTGGACCCCAGTTCGAAAACCCCTGTTCTATGGTATCCCACAATCCTGAGCGTTTGTTCGGTAGTTAGTGGAATTCAGTCACTTGACTGACGCGGAGCCTTGGAGGGCAAAACAGCCATATAACTTAAGAACTGCAGCACAAGACTCAAATTTCCATCTTAAAACTAAAAATATCTGAACAAGATGCAAGATACAAGATACAAGATGTTTTGGGCACTTATGATCCATATACAGCACCTGCTGCAGTATTTCAATCACTAAAAACGCTTAAAACGCTTAACTTGAAAAACACTATAGGGAGTTGCACCAATAAGGATTCAATTAAGTAGAGTTTAATGCTAATCTAGGATTTGTTGATATGGGTTTTATTTTAGATCAAGTTGTTGCACCACTTAATTTTAAACAAAGATTAATAACGCAGTAAAACCGTTAGAATTAAAGAGCTGATCAAGCAGCAGACAGAGAGTGAACTGACGACTATTGACTACCATAGTATTTTTTCCCCCTACTATGGTAGTCAATGGTTGCTCTATCTGCTTGGTTACAAACAATCTTCACTCTATCTTCTTTTGTGTTCAGCAGAACAAAGAAAATCATACAGGTTTGAAACAACTTGAGGGTGAGTAAATGATGACAGAATTTTCATTTTTGGGTGAACTATCCCTTTAAATACATATCACGATACTGAACTCAAAATACGATATTATTGCGATACTCCAAGACATGGTAAAAGGTTAACAAAATGTACTGTTGATTAAAATGCGAAATTTGGTATTGCATTGGGGTGGAAATGAATAGGCTTGTATAGGCAATAGTGACACCAGAATAAACATTTATGATTCTGAAGCTGAAAATACAGAATTATTTTAGACGAATATGCTTGCGCACTGTCAATGACTAGATACATTTATATTTAAATTAATGTAGGCCACTTTTTTCTGGTATCATAAGACATTTGGCATTATCATGACCCACAAATATTCTCTTTATATACTAAAATAACTAACTTCCGGCAGACAGCTGGAAGTTGAATAGACTTTTTACTTGACATTTGTCATGAAACCTTGATATCTTTGCACTATGGTTTTGCTCATAAACTTTAGGACTCGCTGTGCCCTCAAGTCATCTAAAGCTCATCTAGAATCAGCTGATAACAGCAGGGTTGTAACCGGAGTGTGTCTGAGGTCTGTGCCAACATATGCCGGTATGTCTAAGCCTGGCATCCCATGTGTGTTTATGTTTGCGATGTCTGGAGGAGCGTGCAACCACATCAAGAAAATCACCTGCTCCTGTGGCTGCTCAGATGTTCATAACAAGCAGTATTTGCTTTTTAAAAGTATTTTCATTACGTTGTCATTGAGGTCAGGCGTTAATTACTGATTATTTCTGCTTGTACATGATTTGGAGTGATAAAAAGTCCCTCTTTCTCAGATTATTTGGAGGTTCTGCAATATTTTGGGCTCGGATACATGCATCATGATCTGTGATTTCATATCACATGCTACTGCCTCAGAAGAATAAAGATGGGTCTAGCAGACCTTAAATATGAGACCGGCTGGAACCCCATAACCTCAGTGACTGAAACCGTTCCCTGCCCTGAAGATGACCTCCTACCTTATGAAAAAGAGCATGCTCATGCAGTGTTGGGCAATGTGATTGAATGAAATGTCAAAAAAAAAATGTTTTGAATTAGATTTTCTCTTCACCAAGGCTGCATTTATTTTTTATAAAAAATACAGTAAAAACAGTAGTAACTGTGTTCTATTTGAATCTATTATATAATGTAATTTATTCCTGTGATGGCAAAGCTGAATTTTAAGCATAATTTCTCCTTGAGAAATCGTTCTAAAATGCTTATTTGCATTTCTGATTATCAATGTTGAAATCAGTTCTTTTTTTTACGATTATTTGATTAATAGAAAGTTCAAAAGAACAGCATTTAGATAGAAATAGAATTGTCTTGATTGAAACTTTTGATCCATTTAATGCATCATTACTGAATAAAAGTATTAAAAACAAATCATGCTTAACACAAATTTAACAGATGCTTTTATCCGAAACAACTGTAAAACTGTCACAACAATTTACAGTATGTAAGAGCGGTGTAATTCTGGGAAACTAGCAAACTAGTTGAGCTCTGAAGTGCACACGTGTTGATGCAATCCAACAAACCTATAAGATCATTACAAATCACACTGTACGACATGGATGTAATAAACTTGGGTACTTGGGATATGTATGTAGACCGTACGATGATGACGCCTTTTAACATTACGACACAAGTTAGTATAGAAGAATAAAACTTTATGGGCATGTGCTAGTGGTAAACCGAGCAAGATGAATTGCACATTGGCAATTGTGTTTTTTATGTGCGCCGGAAAACGAGGAGGAAGCGAATGAGGAGAATTTGGACGAGGTCATGGCTGGGGAAAAGAGGCCAACTTGGCATGCCAATTTTGCTAATGGAGCTTGAGGGAAGTAGTTTTAAGTTTTAGTGCCATGTCGCATTGATCAATACACCAGTCCGTGATGCATTTTTAGTGGACGTAGGTCGTAGCAGCAAACACACTATGATGATCATGCTACATTTCTGACACTGTCCGAAAATGAGCGCAGGCTATCTTTGGTTGCAAGACCGTGACAATGGCCACGACCACAGAAATCACCAAGATTGGTCATCTTTCATCTGGTACAGCCCAAAATCATACAATGTAGCCTGGATGCCAGCCGAATTTAGCCCCGCCCACAATTTTTTTTGCTCGGGCAATTCGGTCTGGACTCGCTCCATAGAGGAGTAATTATGCCCGAACAGAAACTGTTCGGACCAATGAAATCATCAGGGCGGGCTTTAGACGATGATGGACAGATGATCAACAGTAACGTAATCATCCACGTCATCGAAGGCTCTTGGGTTGAATTTGCTCTTATCCTAAACGGAGAACTTGTTCGTATATGCATTCACCTTCACTATTTCTCTCATAAATGATGATCGTGTTGGTAAGTACTCTGTGTATCCTTAAATTATTTTATTACTGGCAAAGATCGTTTACACTCATCTTTTTCTTGTAACGTTACTTAATCCAGCGTGCGTGCAGACAGGGTTTCCAAGTGTTTTTGCAATGTCGCGCACAATTGCTACTCAAAACTATAGCCCAAAACAATAACTTTCCGGGGTGTTCTCCGGGAAAAAAAATGGCGTTTGGTTGGCAAAATATGTTATTTTGGCAAGGTTGCCTGCTAAAATTCGCATTCCTGGGTTTATATAATCACATAATTGGGGTCGCTTCAACCCGCGGACATGGAGAAAAACACGGACTTGGCAACACAGTGCAGTTGAGTTCTGTTGACATTTGACAACTAACGTTACGCGTCGCTCCGTTGCTCTGATTGGTTGTGGGTCTATCCAATTGAGGTCTTTCCTGGCTCGGTTGAAACACGCCCCATAATCAAAGCTCAATGGAGCGGTACCAGACTCAAATTCTGACTAGAATTGAGTATGGCCACGCCGGGCTACATACAATGTGTACCGGGCATAAATGTGGACCAGTTGGGTAATTGTATGCAATTGGTGGTCTGCACAGTCACTGTGGTTATGAGGTTGGAAAGGGCACTAAGCAGACCACATACATACATGGCACCATTTGTATTGTGTGTGTGTGTGTGTGTGCGTGTGTGTCTGAGGCCTGGATCCAGACTGTGGTATTGCAGCTGTTGAATTAGCTGCACCTGCCCTCTCTGTCAAAACAAACAATCATATATCAACACTTAGTGTCAACACTTAACCCCTCTGCTTTCTTTTTGTATTTTCTTTAGTTATTGTCTATATATTTTTTAAAGCAGAGACAAACTTTTGGGATGGATGATGTTTATTATAGGTTATATATTTAACCACTAGATTGATTCATTATTTAACTATAGGGTTGCACAATATACACTACTATTCAAAAGTTTGGGGTTGGTTAGATTCTAAATTTTTTTTTTTGAAAGTCTCTTATGCTCACCAAGGCAGCATTTATTTAATAAAAACAGTAAAAACTGTAATATTGTGAAATATTATGGTAACACTTTACAATAAGGTTCATTAGTTAACATTATTTAACTACATTAGTTAACATGAACTAATAATGAACTGCACTTATAAAGCATTTATTTATCTTTGTTAATGTTAATTTCAACATTTAGTAATGCATTATTAAAATCTTGCTAACATTAGTTAATGCACTGTGAACTAACATGAACAGCTTTATTTTTATGAACTGACGTTAACAAAGATTTACTAATGCTGAACAGAGGTGTTGTTCATGGTTAGTTCATGTTAACTAATGCATTACCTAAAGTTAACGAATACAACCTTATTGTAAAGTGTTACCATTATTATTGACAATACATTTTCTGTGATGTCTTCAGTGTCACACGATTCTTCAGAAATCACTTTGCTCAAGTAACATCTCTTATCAACGTTGAAAATAGCTGCTTAACATTAAGACATTTGATGAATAGAAGAAAAGCATTTATTTTAAAGGTGTCATGAACAGGCTTTTTATACTGTTGTCTGAGGTCAACTTATGACGTTTGCGTGGTTTTTACATTCAAAAACCTCAATAATTAAGTAATAGGCTTTTTTATACCCTGGTTTTGAGGCTCTCTCGGGTTTTATGGGCGTGCCGCACTGAAGACTTGGAAGTAAACGGCTAGGATTGGATAAGATTTGCATATTTAATGAGCTTCGGCTCCCCGCTAGTACACCGTGAGGGATTGTTTTGAAGCATGTGGGAAAACGGCAACCGGAATAATTCGTCCCACAGGGCTCGCAAAAACGTCTTTATCAAACAAACACAATAATTTATCTCTCATCCATCCGCGATTGATTGAAATGTTACTTGGCCTGCCCGATCGGTGGATATAAGTGCGAACCATGCAACACGCACGCGCACCAGTACGTTGCAGACTGCATGATCAAAACTTCTGCGATTTGTATTTTTCCTTCAAATATCAAGAGTGAACAACGCGCATCAAGAACCACAAATAAAGGATTCTTCAACCTTTGACCGCGTGCTAAGGTATGTTCAGTTAGATACGTACACAATCCAAAAACAATAGATCTATATCAAACGATCTGTAACAATGCAATAATATCACGTATAAAAAACATGTGTTACTCACATTAGAGTGTTGCTTCACGTCATAGCCGTGCACATTCTGAGATCGATTGTTTTCTGGGCCTGGTTTTCTTAGTCAAAGAAAAAAGCTTTTCTTTGACTAAAAAGGAACTTTTGAGCTCTGAAACTTACAGGATATTCTTATATTACCATGACCTTTTATATATCAAAAGCTCAAGGGAAAGTTGATTTCTCAATTCATTGCCCCTTTAAATATTTTTTTTAACACTGTAGTCTTTACTGCCCCTTTTGATCAGTTTAAAGGTGGGGTAAGTTATTACCAAAACTGCTTTAGAAAAGTGTCTTGGCCGAGGACCAAAACAAACTTGTAGCCAATCAGCAGTAAGGGGCGTGTCTACTAATGACGGAGAGAAGAGAGTGCTCATCAATGACGTGATTATTTTGAATAATAATCACGTCACTATTCAAAAGACACAACACACAGGACAGACATTAGCCGAGCGACGACAGAAAGAGCGAGATGGCAGATGTCTATGGAACAAAAGAAGGCTTATAATTAGGCAAGAACTATCAGCTTTCCAGCGCTGGAGAGAACTCAAGGAGCGCTAAGGCCTGCAATCAAGGAGCGCTAAGGCCTGCAATCAGACGCCGAGGTTGCTTTATTTCTTCTCGATAGGCGAGTAACATTGGTTTTGTTTTGTTTCACATAATGTATGCTGGCTTTTGCTTGAATATGCTCGTGTCATGTTCGCTTGATTTGCAATCGTATCGTCGTTCACTTCAGCGACGATAAAGACCCATTAATTTCCACATCCTATGAGCCACTGTCTGTTTCAAGCGTCAGCTCGCAGTGTGTCCGAAAAGTAAGACAATAAACTGCTGTAATATATGTTTGTTTCCTTTGGTTCCTCTTTTCGTGATCGATATAACCCTCTAATCTTGTCATAATTGTAATATGTTCGTTAGTTGGTCTTTTATGCTCGTGCTATCGAGCTGTTCATGAGAACTTTGTGTTTTTGGGATGTAAGGGATGACTTTTTCACTGAACATTCGACCTGGATTACCATAGTTACACACATTGCTTTCACTTATTGACATCATCGTACCCTCGGCCGGCGGATTCCGCCATAGTCGTTGCCTGCGTTGCGTACGTATGTGTGGGGCGGAGCTATTAAAACACTGGCGAGACCCTTTTGGTGTAGGGGCATGTTTGTTTTGGTGATTTTTGAAATACCAACATCAGTTACCAGAAAGCACTTACCCCACCTTTAATGCACGTTGCTAAATACTGTAAAAGTATTAATTTCTTTAAAGAAAAATCATACTTGACTTCAAACTTTTGAACAGTAGTGTATATAGAATTTGTATATTTTATATATTACTATATATTTAAGACCATGCTCTTATCATTGGGTTTTGTGATATACATTGTGATAGGATTTTAGGAAGATCTGCGGAAGAAGATCTGGTGCCATAAATGTTGTGGGGGTATTCTGGATTTTAAATCTCATGACCGAATTGATATGTAAAACCTGTGAGGGTGGATAATTCAGTCATTTTTGCAGAATGCCACTTTAGGAATAGATTTATTTTTCTTTTTTTATGGAATATTGCAGTATTATAAATAATTACCTGTGCACATCATTATTTTAAATGAATGTGCCCTCATAATCTTAAATCAAAATAACTTCCCTTCCTCTTGCAGCGATATCTCTTCTCTGATGACACGTTTAATGGTGCAGAGGGCGTGACAACCTGTCACTCAAACAAGATCGACCAATAGCAAACCACAACCATCCAATCAATTCCCCATGGACAAAATTAAGTCCCATTCAAATTAAGTTTTCTTGTCCGAGAAGCCCTTTCAATAGGATATATGTCACAATGGACTATCAGAACTTCCGTTTAATGACGACTTTAAAGTTTTATGTTGACACTGTGCAAAATTTGAGACCCATTCTATTCCTGTTATGTGGCAATAAAGATTCTATTTTAGAATCTGTTCTGCACTCTGTAACTATTTGTGCTTTGGTTTGCATAAAAGCCATGCTTTGCTCCTCTGTGTGTGTGTGTGTTTGTTTTTGTTTGTGCGCGCGCATGTGTGTTCCTTATCACATTAGCTCTGCAATGTGTCACCATTTGATTTAACTGCTACAGAGTCTGAATATAATTCATCCATAAATCTCCCACTCCCACTGGTATTGTTTGCAGCTCACCGCAGTCTGTCATTGTCCTTTTGAGGTTCAGCTGTGGCTCTTTCCCTGCTATGGTTTGAAAAACATCTCTCCGAAACATCTGACATCTCTCCAAATAGAAGTTGAATTTGTTGCTAGTATGGCGGATGGAGATAGAGATGTTATAGGGCAGTAGGATAATAATATCCTGAAAGCAAATGCCAGAATTAAACACTCAATGGCAGTCAATGGAGAAAGATGCTTTCTGGGCCCTATTTTAACGATCTGAGTGCATGGCGCAGGTTCACTTAGGGTGTGTCCAAATCCACTTTTGCTAGTTTAATGACATATAAAAACTCTTGGCGCACCAGACGCTTGGTCCAAAAGGGTTGTACACTTAGTCTCGTAATGAGTCATGGGTGTGTTTTGGACGTAACGTGCAATAAACCAATCAGAGTCTCATCTCCCATTTCCTTTAAAGGAACACTCCACTATTTTTGAAAATAGGCTCATTTTCCAACTCCCCTAGAGTTAAACAGTTGAGTTTTACCGTCTTTGAATCCATTCAGCCGATCTCCGGGTCTGGCGGTAGCACTTTTAGATCATTGAATCTGATTAGACCATTAGCATCTCGCTCAAAAAATGACCAAAGCAATGATATTACACAGCGCCTGAAAATAGTCCCCAGAACGCTCCCTGTGTAAGGAAGTTGTCACGGTTATGGAGGTAATATTGACGGAAATTAGCCTATTTTCAGGCGCTGTGTAATATCATTGCGCCGCTGCACCCATGGTACGGCAGCAAAGTTCTTTGATTATTACGCAAGAATGAGAGTATAGTTCCTAGACATATCGGTCTAGAAAATCGCAACTTTTCCTTTTTCGTCCTTTCCTTAGTTCATGATGTAACAACAGAAAAGTCAAGTTTTAAATAGGAAAAATATTGAAACTTTGGTCGTTTTTGAGCGAGATGCAAACGGTCTAATCAGATTCAATGATCTATGCTAAGCTATGCTAAAAGTACTATCGCCAGACCCAGAGATTGGCTGAATGGATTCGAAAGCGGTAAAACTCAACTGTTTAACTCTAGGGAAGTGTTCCTTTAAAAGCTAGTTGTGTTCGCACCATGCCGGATTCACTATTTACATGGCGGAATTTGCGAGTGGAAAGACTGAACGTTTCTCCAGAGAGGAATCCTTTTATTTTTAATATTTCAAAATGTTTGTGTGCTGCTGCGCGTCCCTGTGTGTAATAAGTAGAATGTACACGCGTTGTGCACCCACGTATAGGTGCATATACTAACACATTCTTTAAAAAATACTACAATATTGACTTTAGACCAGGTTTCAGTTGGTCAATGGTGTAGTTTTCAGTTGCCTCAAAATTGCAACGCACCAACCATGTGCCTGAACACACCTCGTTCTAGTCCTCGAACACACTTCAGATGGCACTTTCTTGTAATGCGTCAGCTGTGTTTGACAATGCTTTGAGTGTTTATGAGTTCCTGTCTGTAGTGGATTTTGGATTGCAAGAGAGATTGAAGAATGGAGGAGTATGTAACGCAGAAGAGGAATGAAGGAGCACAGGTTTTGAGTAACAGCGCAAATGAACTGATGTTCAGAATTAATTCCTTGTGTAGATCTTTATCGTCGCTTCATGTTTAGAATGGTTGTTGATGCAAGATCAGCTATTTCCCAAAACTGAGCCAAGAACAACTTTTGAATACATTTCATGGGGTGATGAGGCCTGTGACTTATTCAGACTCTTCACAACCTTATAAGAGCAGAGAATGTGAGTCCTCACCATTTGTAAACCTCAGAGGGAATGATGTGTGCTGTGTTTGGAATGAAATACTAGTGTACTGCTACTGCACAGAGTACTACGCAGTTTAGTGTTTTCCCCTTCAAAGTTAAACATACACATGTAATCTTGTAATCTTTGAAATCTTTTTTTAATTCTGAGATTTATTTGTGCATTACCCTTCAGTTACCCTACAGTTAATATTGTATAATTAATTCAGTGAATGGTATCCAGTTATAATCTTTTGAATAAGACTATTTTGCATTTGTTTTTGTTTTTTTAGATTAATGTTTGACTTATTTTGTAATTTGGGATTGATTTGTATTAATTTCTTCTTCTTCTTACCCTTTACTACAATTAGGCCTGGTTTCACATACAGGGCTTAGATTAAGCCAGGATTAGGCCTTAGCTTTTATAAACATGCCTTAGAAAAAAATATTACTGGTGTGCATCTTGAGACAAAAAAATGGATCTGACATATTTTAAGATATATCAGTGCAAGTTGGTTTAATTTTAAATAGCTCAAACATGCATTTTAGTCCAGGACTGGGCTTAAGCCTTGTCTGTGAAACTGGTGGTTAAAGGGTTAGTTTTAAAATTTTAATTAGCCAATGATTTACTCACCCTCAAGTCATCCTAGGTGTATATGACATTCTTCTTTCAGACGAATAAAATCACAGTTATATTTAAAAAGTCCTGGCTAATCCAAGCTTTATAATGGCAGTGAAGTCCATAAAAGTGCATCTATCCATCATATAACTGCTTCACACAGCTCCGGGGGGTTAATAAAGGCCTTCTCAAGTGAAGCGATGCATTTGTGTAAGAAAAATATCCATATTTTAAACTTTATAAAGTAAAATATCTAGCTTCGTCAGACGCAGCATAAGCATTTTGAACTGCGAGAGGCACTACACTTTTTCCGGAAAGGCGATCTGGTGGACCTAGATAATTAAACTTTTAAAGTTTTAAATATGTATATTTTTCTTACACAAACACACCACTTCGCTTCAGAAGGCCTTTATTAACCCCCCAGAGCCGTTTGGAGCAGTTATATGATGGATAGATGCACTTTTATGGACTTCAAAAACGTTATAAAGTTTGGAAGAGCCAGGACATTTTTTAATATAACTCTGATTTTATCGTCTGAAAGAAGAATGTCATATATACACCTAGGATGACTTGAGGGTGAGTAAATCATGGGCTAATTTTTATTTTTGGGTGAACTAACCCTTTAATGTATTGTATGATTAAAGATCAGGTTGGCAGTTTCGGAGAGGCTAGCAATAGCAAGCTAGCTTTGAAAGGATAAGATCCCACCCTCCCTTCAGAGCGTTTTCAAAAACCACCTCTCCTCCAAAACACATGAACGTACAGCCAGAGCCTGCAAAGCATCATGAGAGACCAAGATAAATTACCTCATGTCTCAAAGCACATAACATTACAATAAATATGAATGTAAACAACTTCGAGTTCTGACTTGTACCACCTGACTGCTGCAGATTCATTTCGGCGTTGATAGTGTTGCCAGAGAAATGCATACAACGCCACGAGTTGCCGTCTTGTAATTACGACATGACGTGAACGGCTGGTTGTTTTGGTTCAAGAGGAACTGTGAAAGGTGGGGGGTTTCTTATGTGTTCGCTGAATGAACGGTTTAATGACTCAATGGCGTAACAGTGTAACTGCGCTGAGAGACAGCCTGTCTTAGAACAGGCAGAGATACGTAGAGCTGCTAATACTGGTGAATTATCAGCAGAAAGTCTCTCGTCCACTTTCGTTTGAGGATCGGAAGCAGTTGTTATTCATATAACAATAGCCTAACAAGCTTATTGTCAAGTTTATATTCTGTTATGTGGACCTTTATTTTGACATTTTCTTCTGCTTACTTTCAATGCTCTGTTTAGTTTCCGTTTTATTCTTTACTTATGTCCTTGATTTCGTGCCTGTTGACCACAATGTAACATACTATATGCAGTCCCTCCAGAAAAACGCGATTACGCGATCGCATGATTTAATGCATAATCAGCCAAAGTCCGCATATTTATGCAGGGGCCGCATTTTTTCAAATACGCCGCACTTTCGCCACATAAATTGCCTATTTCCACGTGCAAAATATGCGGGGCTAGCATGATTTCATAATCCTCGCATTTTCGTTGCAAAAAAGTCATATTAGCAGAAAGTTTAAAAATGTTTGTTTACTTCACACAAGAGCCGCCATTTCCCCCTATTGCATTGGGAACGTTTTGAAGTGACGTAATTACCCGACGTGAACGTCATCGAAAAGCTGCAAACCCTGTGGTGAAACCATGATGAAACATGCAAATTCCCATTTGCCAACTAAAATAACAGCAAAAGACCGCGCAAAGCAGTTTCCCGTTGTGTTGACCGATTTCAAAACACAGCATCATGAAGCTTCGAAGCGTTATGAATCAGTGAGTCGATTCAGCGGTTTGGATCGCCAAAGTATTTCAGCAGTTTGACACGTGATCCGAATCATGAATCGACTCGCTGATTCATAACGCTCTGAAGCTTCATGATGCTGTTTTTTGAAATCGGTCATCACTATATAAGTCGTTATTTAGGTTTTTTTTACTCACAAAAACTATTCTTGTCGCTTCATAAAGTTATTGTAAAACCACTGTAGTGAGATGGACTTTGTAACGACGTCTTTAGTACCTTTTGAGAGTGTACAGTGCATTGTGCCAATGGAGGCCTTTCTGAGCCATCGGATTTCAACTAAAATATCTTCATTTGTGTTCCGAAGATGAACGGAGGTCTTGCGGGTGTCCAACGACATGAGGGGAAGTCATTAATGACAGAATTTTCATTTTTGGGTGAACTAACCCTTTAAGAGATTGCACTTTGTGCATTGGAAGCACTCAAATGTCTGTTTTGTATAGCTACCTCTGTAAAACAGGAAGTTATTCATTTTTTCAGAAGTTGTAGCATATTCCTTTTGTAAAGCTACAGAACTTGTTTGACTCAATGTTTTGTAAATTTGAGCCATGTGTTTATTAAGGTCTTCAATAAAACTAGATGAGAACTTAAATATTCCCAGCACTTTCTGTGATGTACGTTAGTGCTTTTTTTCTCTTTTTCATCAAACCGCAGTTTTTGCAAGTTCCTGCAATTTTATTGCATAAAATTGCATAAATATCCTGCATTTTCCATCGCATTTAAGAAAATAAGCCGTATAATCTAGGATTTTTGCCCGCAACAATCACAAAAAAAAGCCGCATTTTTCTGGAAGGACTGTGTATAGTAACACACGACACATTTAATATTTAAGAAATGCATAAATATAAATAAATCAAAGTAAATAAATAAATAATCGGCGATAATCAATGATTAATACAGTCTTTTAGATGAGACTTTCATTATTTTGACATTTTAATTTTGATATTTTAATTATATATATATATATATATATATATATATATATATATATATATATATATATATATATATATATATATATATATATATATATATATATATATATATATATATATATATATATATATATATATATATATACAGGGAGTGCAGAATTATTAGGCACGTTGATTTTCTGATCATATTTTTTTTTCCAGGCACATTTAACCAATTCCAAACCACAGTAATCCTAATAACTACTATTGATTTAGTATTTAATAATGTATAAGTGATATATAATTGTTCATGAAGGCTGGAAATGAAAATCACCTTATATTCAGGTGTGCAGAATTATTAGGCATGTTTTCTTTTATAGATAAATTGAGCCAAAAAAGAGATTTAACTCAGACTGAAAAGTCAAAAAGTATTAAATGCCCATGAGAAGGATGCAATACTAATGCGATACTAGACATTGCAGTTAAGGCGTGACCATTGGACAGTGAAATGCTCGTTGGGTCAGCAGGGTCAGACAAAAACATGTGGCGGAGAAAAGACACCTATTAACTGCAAAAGAATTAAGAATTAAGGTGAAGAATTAAGGGTGAAACCATCAGGAACCCTTTAGTCTCCAGCGCCACCATTTTCCAGAGCTGCAACCTACCTGGAGTCTCCAGAAGTGCAAGGTGTCAGGATCTCAGAGACTTCAGTTAGGTAAAGAATCCTAAAAAATGACCCCCACTAGATAAGAATCACAAGCTGAAGTGTTGTAAAATACATGAAGCCTGCTTTTTTATAGGCTTTATAGGTTTTATAGGTTGAGAATGACTCTTGAAGGACCAGCACCACATCCTCTAGTACCACTGTTTGAAGAATTCATCTTCCAGAATCTGGCAGTACGTTTTGGGAGTTCATTTTAGTCCATCCTGAAGTCCGTTTTGCAGAGATGGACTAAAAATGAACTCCCAAAACGTACTGCCAGATTCTGGAAGATGAATTCTTCAAACAGTGGTACTAGAGGATGTGGTGCTGGTCCTTCAAGAGTCCCTCTCAACCTATCTGTCCATAAAGCCTATAAAAAAACCTTCTTCATGTATTTTACAACACTTCAGCTTGTGATTCTTATCTAGTGGGGGTCATTTTTTAGGATTCTTTACCTAACTGAAGTCTCTGAGATCCTGACACCTTGCACTTCTGGAGACTCCAGGTAGGTTGCAGCTCTGGAAAATGGTGGCGCTGGAGACTAAAGGGTTCCTGATGGTTTCACCCTTAATTCTTCACCTTAATTCTTAATTCTTTTGCAGTTAACAGGTGTCTTTTCTTCACCACCTGTTTTTGTCAGATCCTGCTGACCCAACGAGCATTTCACTGTCCAATGGTCACGCCTTAACTGCAATGTCTAGTATTGCATTAGTATTGCATCCTTCTCATGGGCATTTAATACTTTTTGACTTTTCAGTCTGAGTTAAATCTCTTTTTTGGCTCAATTTATCTGTAAAAGAAAACATGCCTAATAATTCTGCACACCTGAATATAAGGTGATTTTCATTTTCAGCCTTCATGAACAATTATATATCACTTATACATTATTAAATACTAAATCAATAGTAGCTATTAGGATTACTGTGGTTTGGAATCGGTCAAATGTGCCTGGAAAAAAAATATGATGAGAAAATCAACGTGCCTAATAATTCTGCACTCCCTGTATATATATATATATATATATATATAGAGAGAGATAAATGCATAAATGTGTATATATATACTGTTAATATATTGTATGATTAATTTAGCAAATGGTATGCATTTATCTTCGCATTGTTTATTTGATTTATTTCAGGTGATTTGTTTGTAACACTGGAAGTTCAAATCAAGCACATTGCATTGTGGGATACAGTTTTGCATCATGCATTGTTTGCTGGTTCTATATTTCTCATTTTGGCATAGTAGGTCCTCCAGATATTCTGTGCATATTTATTCTGTATACAAAATGCATACTGTTAGTTTTCTATTAGAAAAAACAGAGTGCAAAGACTGTTGGAAGGAGGAGGATGAGATGAGAATAAGGGTGGGTAAAGACGAGTCCTTTTGAGGAGAGATAATGAGACATATTAAGACGGTCTAGGCTCGGGATCCCAACAGAGAAACACTTCTAATCCAGGGCTTCATCTCTGTCTGGGAATCCAGCCTCTAGTGTTTGAAGCAGTTAGAGATCCACACCTGACTCCTGTCTGTAAGGTATGTTCGAATGGTTGTTCTCACAGTGCAGTCTGTAGTTCAGCAGTAATTTAAACAAACCTCATCCTGCCAGTGAGCTCTCTGTGTCCTAATAAAGGCAGAAGATGGAGACCAGAACGACTAGAGAATGTAGTCTGACCAAACTCCTCCTCCAAGCTGCGCTGGGACTACAGGTTAAATGTATGAAAGGGTTTTAAAAGATTCCAGAAGTGATTTCTACAGTCGCTGCGATGTCTCTCATATTCCCATATATTTTTTATTACCTTTATGAAAATATTAGTCTCTGCTGTGGGAAAAATAAATTGGGTGACTGAATTAAATTGGGTCAGAAAAAGAAAAGGGGATCAGTCTAGTGTCGTACCGCATCCAGTGTAGACAGTATCAATGATTTTAGTCGTTTCACACCGCTCATGTACAAGGTGATTTATAGACTTTCTGCTTCCATCTTCTACATCTAGATATTAAATATTTGTTTCTAAATGGCTTCAACATTTGTTGAACGAAATTGCTTAAATTTCCCTTTTCCATAGCTCAGGGGATTTAATGGTGGTCACCGTTGTTAAGTATCAACTTTGTTATTGTTTTTTCTCATAAAATTCCATCAGATGCATAAAACTATGGAGACAATAGTTGTTATACTGTACAGCAGTAATGTAGAGCTACATAAATAACATGGTTCTAGAGCTGGACAAATTGAGAGCAAGCAAAGATCACGATTCTGAACAGACAACTAAACAACATGGGTAATTTACTAGAGATTCTGACCAAATGTTACTTGCAGATTGCTGCAGTCTATTTAAAATGTTTAAAAAAAATCAATAAATCATAAAGACTTCATTTGCTTCATTACTGGATGGATCAGCATTTTTGAACAAATCTCTTGAATGAATGATTCAGTGACTCACTCATAAAGACCACTTGATTCATTACTAGATGAATCAGAATTCAATGACAAACAATTTTTTTAACAGCCACTTGTCGCCACCTACTGGTGTAACTATGCAATTGATACAGTCTTTATTTGAAGCAAATGATGATTTACTCTTATTTTGATCACTTCTGTAGACATCAGTGTTTATAACTGAACTATAAACTTTTATCCCAGTACTTCTGTGATCATTTTAATTATTGTAAGACCGAAATAATGATACTGAGTGGATGGAAAGACTGTTTGTGAAGCATTTCATACCTGTACATGACAACTGCGCTCTCTGGATGCCTTCATATTCTTTAATCAAAAAAGTTCACCTCCCCCTCGAAACAATGTCTGTTCTTTTAATGACATGTGTTTCTGCAGAGGGTGGGACTAAATATCCTCCGCAACTGGCTGCAAACTGGCCAAGGACAAAATCAAGTCCTGCCACAGTTTTTTTTTTACATTTTTTTTCACAGACGCCGTTTCTGATATATAGTATGTCACAATAGGGAAGAAAAGTCAACCACAACTTCCAACTTCCTGTAATTGTTCATTATTTGTTATTGCAATGGTTGCTACATCTGAGATGAGCCTTGACCTTTGACCTTTGTACCTTTGTAACGTGCAAAATGGTATTTTAGAGTATTACATTTAGCACTGTACTGAAGCATCAGTGCCTGTCACACCCTGTGTTGGTGTCTGTGTACTTCAATTCCCACTTGCTTCTAATGCATACCTGCACAGCACACAGCTTTACAGCAATTACAAGGGCTCGTGTCAATAAATGTCAAGTAAACAACAGCAAGTGGCCATCTATGTATGAGCATGGAGCGTTTAGTGATCTCTAGCTTAGGTCAGAGCATTTAGACTGAACTTTGTTGTTTTTGTGCGAGGTCTGTTCTTCCCACAATGCTTTGATGTGGCCCACCGTTCAACTTTGTCTTATACAAACAAGATAGTTGCTTGGCAATGGCACTAGCAGTTCCTTGAGTGATGAATGTGAAATCAGTCTCAGATTTGAATCCTGATTTAATTGTGATGCCATAGACTACGCAACAGAGTCTTTTATTTTTCCTATGAAATTCTCCATTCAGAAAAGTAGTATATGAAAATCAGATGTATTGTAAAAAACACAATCATGTGTAATTGGCAGTTCAATGTGAGTCTGTTGATATAATCATTGAGTTATATTGAATCTCTTGATTCAGTGATTTGAAATGCACTAAAGCGAAATATTATTACAGTATAAAATCACTGTTCTATTTTAATATATATTTAAATGCTGAATTTTCAGCATTATTACTCCAGTCTTCAGTGTCACATGATCCTTCAGAAATCATTCTAATACACTGACTTGCTCAATAAACAATATTATTAAGGTTGAAAACATGTGTACTGCTTAATATCATGTTTTACTGTTAACTGCATGTTTTACATTTTTATTCAGGATTCTTTAAATGTAAACTTCAAAATAACAGCATTTATTTGAAATAGAAATCTTTTAGAACTCCGATTTAATGCACCGTTGCTGAATAAAAGTATTAATGTTAAAAATACATCCTGACCCATACATTTGAATGATAGTGTTTACAAATATATATATGTGAGAGTGTATGGTGACTGGCTTGTAAGTTATTGTAAAAAATCAGGGTATCTATGCAAAAAATGAATGAGTCTCCTACTATTGCACTATCATATGCATACATTATCATATTACTTTGTTTCATACATTTTGTCCAGATATACTGTGTTATTGACCTAACACAACCCATCTGACACACTCATAGTCCTGCGTAACCAGCTAACCTCCTAAATTACCAGAATAGACTGTGTCATAACTCCTTGGCTTACTGGAAGCACGGAGTCTAGTTATTTATGTGAGTGTTTTTAGGTCTCAAATGTACTCTCTAATTTTGCAGTAAGGGCAGGTAAATTAGATATCTCCTTCTTAACATCAACCACTTGGTCGTAACTGCATAAAAACCTTGTATAAATTGTTTTTATTGAACAGCTTTGTTTATTTTTGTCCTAGAATTGGCTAAGGGGGAAGGAAAAGAGGTATGACTTCCATGAGTGAAAGCAATATGATAGATGAGTGAGGTAGTGCGGTGAAGAGCACATGCACAGCAGAGCCGGATAAACATAAGTTAGCCACTCCTCCTTGAGGTCTCTCAGCCAATCACATCACACATGGCCTTATTAAGGGCAGCAGTGCTTGAGTGGTCCAGTAAGATAGAGGACAGAGAGATGGACATGTTTGCACGTGCATGTGCTAGTATTATGACACTGGCAAGTATGGGCCGGGTTTTCTTAAAAAAGCAGCAGTCAATTACTATGCTATCACAGTTTTTACTATTACTATGGCTAGGATTTTTTTAGAGCTTAAATGTGTATATACTTGGTGTCAAGTGTTTTGTCTAACTGTGCGCTTTCCCACAGTTGAAGAAGATAGGTCTCACTATTGGAAGATTAAACAGGATTTCACTGAAATTATTAGGCTGTGTGAATTTTTCCATCCATTTATTTGTTATAGCATTTAAGCTATGTAGGTGAAAACCTTTAAAGATATAAACATACAGACAGTGTAAATCACCAGCAAACCCAATAAAAATGCATACTTTGCAGGTTTAACATGACTTAATGTGAACTTTTACACAGTACATCGGTACCTTAAGTTAATGAACCATTTAAAACATGAATATTTAACCATGAAAAAACTATATTTTATTGATTTATTTGTATTAAGTGGTACCTGTTTGTAGTGTAACTACTTTTCCCATCAGATAACAATCTGAATTTCATGAATGCCACCAATCCCATATATGAAATCGCTCGGGTTAAGGATAGAAACATTACGTTTGCATGGATACACATTGTGTGCAGTCTTGTTTTACATATAATTTCCAATTGTCCATTGTACTGTGGCATACAATAGAATTAATGTGCCAGTAAAAGCAGCTGTGCTGTTATTCAGGACTGGGTGATTTTTTTTTTCCATATCATAGAATATTGATATTTATCACGATATTCATTTACCATTAATGGGGAAGAAAATGCTTTCCACATATGTGACCCTGGACCACAAAACCAGTCATAAGGGTCAATTTTTCTTTTAAATTGAGATTTATACAACATCTGAAAGCTGAATAAACAAATAAATAAATAACCTTTTCGTTGATATGGTTTGTTAGGATAGGACAATATTTTACTGAGATACTTCTATTTCTATTTCAACAATTAGAAAATATGGAATCTGAGAGTGCAAAAAAGTCTAAATAATGAGAAAATCACCACATGAAGTCCTTAGCAACGCATATTACTAATAATAATGTATTTACGGCAGGAAACATGATCTTTACTTAATTATATCCATGATCTTTACTTATATCCTAATGATTTTTGGCATAAAATAAAAATCAATAATTTTAATCCATACAATGTAGTGTTGGCTTTGGCTATTGCCACAAATATACCAGTGCTACTTATGACTGGTTTTATGGTCCAGGGTCACATATTTGTTATTGTTAGACCTTGAGAAGTAATATTAACATGTAAGCTTGTTTGTTCACAATTAAACCCTTTAATTTAGGGCCCCATGAAATCCATATTATTGTTCCCTAAAGATTCTGTTTTATGATGTAATACAAATTGATATAATCTTTAACCATTTAATCATGCTTTTAAAATGTAATCAAATAAAAAAAATAACAATTACTTTACAACAGAACATTGCATTTTTATATTTTGTCAAATAAGACAAATCTATTTTTTGCATAACAGAACTGTATACATTTAAAACATGGATGAAACATATCTTGGTTGTATGATATTACTTAGAAGTGTTATTATTATTACTTTGAGAAGTACATTTGAGTATGCAGTAGATGTGTGTGTGTGTGTGTTTTTTTTGTATCAGGCAAAACCACAATCTCAATATGATATCGTTCATCACCCAGCCCTAATTCAGGCTAGCTATAGCTGACTCATGAGTTCTGCACATTGTTTAGTGCAGTGTCTCTTCTCCCAGAATGATTTAGATGTTTCCCTATTCAACATATTAAGAAGCTGATTAGTGAGAAATATAAAACATTCTGGTATGTGCATGGGTCCCCAGGAGTTGAGAAACACTGGTTTAGTGAACCTCGCAGGACCTTTGGCTCTTGGTGCTCCCTCTAGTGCACACTATGACATTGTCAACTTAGTTTGTGTTGGCATACCTGTGTGGGCCTATTGCACACACAACAGTGATTTGCAGCAACAAATCAACAGTCATTTACTTTTCAGTGAGAGTTTTGAGGCAGTTTGATTAACAGAGAGAGACACTTTGGCGATGTGACAAGAGTTAACTTCATGCATGGAAATGCTGACAAAGAAATTCACATAATTATGATGCAGCTGGATACAGCAGTCGAGCAGGAATCCGTGTTAATTTAGTAATGTATAGTTATAGTATTTATTTAGTAATATTTTGAATTAGCTTTCATTTTTACACTTTTTAGTTTTGTGGCAGTTTTTTTGTCATGTGCTTTTGTCATTTCTATGTTTTTTTTCCCCCTCAGAATACTTCTATATAGTTTACTTTTATTTCAGTCTTAGTCTAATACTTCAGTCTTAGTCTATACTTAATACGAAAAATTGAACTTTAGTTGCCTAAATAAATGTGTATTGTTTTAGTTAAAAATAACACTGGCAGTAATGTTGGCAACTAGGCTACAATTTTCTAGAATAAATTAATCATAATAGTTTTTCAATAAAATTAAAGGGATAGTTCACCCAAAAAGGAAAATTAGCCCATAATTTACTCACCCTCAAGTCATCCTAGGTGTAAATAACATTCTTCTTTCAGACGAATAAAATCTGAGTTATATTACAAAAGTCCAGACTAATCCAAGCATTAGAATTGGATTTATAGTTGCTCTGTTTTTGAAGTCCATAAAAAGTGCATCTGTCCGTCAAATAACATGCTCCACGTGGCTCTGGGGTGTTAATAAAGGCCTTCTGAAGCGAATCGACGCGTTTGTGTAAGAAAAATATTCATATTTAAAACTTTATCAAGTAAACTTTCGGCCGACCGTCTTCCGTGGAAAAGTGTTGAATGTTGAAAGTGAAACTCAAGATGCGTACCTGACGTCATGACGAGCGGACCTGGTCGCGTTAGTCTTTCGATAGGCAGGGGAACTTTCAACAATTTTTCCATAAATTGAACAGGGAAGGCGGTCAGCCGAAAGTTTACTTGATAAAGTTTTAAATATGGATATTTTTCTTACACAAACTTTATTAACACCCCAGAGCCGTGTGGAGCATGTTATTTGATGGGCAGATGCACTTTTTATGGACTTCAAAAACAGAGCAACTACGAATCAAATTCTAATGTTTGGATTAGCCTGGATTTTTGTAATATAACTCCGATTTTATTTGTCTGAAAGAAGAATGTCATATACACCTAGGATGACTTGAGGGTGAGTAAATGATGGGCTAATTTTCATTTTTGGGTGAACTATCCCTTTAATAATCAATTTGATTAAATAAGCTTGATGTTATGCGTAATATAACAGATGGTGTGTTACAGCATCTACCAGTAAGAGCTAACTGCTAACCAGCTAAAACTTAGTCCCCCTGTGGTAAAAATCAAGTTTTTAATGTTGTTTATATTATGTCCATGTGGTGTTTTTAATATGCTTTCAGACAAACCATGTGCTAATTCATGAGTCAACACCATGGCTGAGTATTTTCTCCTTAAAGTCTAGTGAGCCAAAGACGGTCTCAAAAACATGGTTTGAAATCGCCAGTTTTTCTACGTTACAAACTACCTTGTAACCAATCACATCAATGTGTGGGCCGGCTTTAGCATATCATTAACAGTTCTCTGAAGCAGGGGAGAAGCCAGGTTATCCCGGTATTTTTTTCTATTGACATGGTACATTTCTCAATATAGCGGGTGAATTAAGTATATCATGTATATTACGATGTGAACTATATGCCTTTCTCCACTGAAGGTCTAATGCTGCCTTCACGTGCTATCGGAAATTTCATATTTCCCACTTCAGAAGTATTGATTACGAGCTTGTTGCATATGGTGCTTTGATATCGGAATTAAAAGGAAACATGTTTATTCTTGCCTATTTATTGGGAATATTATTAAAACCAAAATGATATGTAGTGTCACATGCACTGACAACGAGATTCACAGCATAGACTAGGCCTGTCGCGATAGTCAATAAATCAATCAATCGCACGATAAAAAAAATAAGCTCGATCATTTTTCCGGCCACGATAATTTCCAGCGTCCATTTTTATATTTATATGATCGCTCTTATACATGTAAATGCTTCCAAGCGCGACAAGAGAATGCCAATTCAATGTCCTGTCTGTGTGGCTGCGTCTCCTGTCAGTTAATCGAGGGACACTGAGACACACACACATACACACACACACACACACACACACTCGCATAGACAGACTCGCGTCAGTGCTCACATCGAGTTCTCTTTTGCTTATTAACAAACAATAACAACAACACAGAGAATTTTGAGTATTCTCATATTAGGAGTCTTAAATTAGTTAAAGGGGCTATATGCGTTTTGCTGAAATTTAAACTCGTGACTGACACCTGTGGCCAAAAAACAGAACTGCTCTTATTTTCTGCTCGCTCTCGCAGCGGTGGTGACGTCACATCCGCAGACAGCGCAGGAAAAAAACGACCCGACAGAAAATAGGAAAAATAGGATACAGGCTTATAGGTGCACCAACTGTGAGCGGACAAGGTGTCAGTATGCTCATCAGGAGATGTTTGAGTCATAAATGGTCAAATAAAAAGGCTATTGTTACGTTTATTTCGGGGAAAAAGTTGCATATAGCCCCTTTAAATAACGTCTTAAATGAACTTAAAGAGTTGTGAGGAAATGAGATGCGCGGGACAGCGCGTCAGATCCGCGGTTGTTCTTAAAGTGACAGGAGCACTGATGATGCCTGCCATTAATGTTCATCACAGAATAACGGGAACAGAGAAAACTGTAGCTTTAATGATGATTAATCTATATTTCATTTATTATTTATGCAGTTAAGAAAGGTGTTTGATAACTATTACAATTCTTTATATGTCTAACAGGGAAGGCCACGGGTAAATATAACATTTATTATAACGGGTTTATGTAAAGATTGATTTAAGTTCACTTAAATTAAAAGTTGTTTTTTTTAAAAGCCTAATAAATGTTGAAATTGGGAGCTTTCAGTTATACTGTAATGTAACGTCATTAATGTTTCATAGAGACATCAGTGATACTGGCCTTCATTCATAAAAACATGACAATACAACACAATTTAAAAATATGCTGTCAATAAATTGTTTCTACATTAATTTTGAGAGTAACTGAAATTATTATAATATCAAAACATTAAAAATGTATTAATCGTCATTAATTAAAGAAAAAAATGCGATTAATTCGTTTTAGGTTTTTTTTATCGATTCCCAGTACTTCCTAAAACACAATCATCCGCTGCAGTTTTCCAGCTGTTTATTCAAGAGCATTTGTTTGTTAAAAGACTGAGAGGCCATTGCTTTTTTTGTTTTGGTTGTTTTGTTCATTTATTGTGGATATTTAAAATGCTTTCCGTTTTCAGTGTTAAATAGTCTATAGAAATAAAAGTTTATTGATCTTTGAAAAGGTGTACCTGCATTATTATGCCATTATCATTATTTTAGATGATGGTCTCATAACGACAATATTATCGTTTATCGCAATTTATCGTCCAGCAAAATTTATCGTGACAGGCCTAGCATAGACCAGTGGCAGGTGTCAGATTTCATTTATCACATGAAAGAGTTGAGTTATGAGGAACTCCTTATAACTCCTAGTTATGAGGAATTGATTGACAAGATGATGGCGTAAGATTTGGGTTCAAACGAAATGTAAAAGCGCCTATTTAAGTTGTTTTTCGTTAAGAATAATATTGAACACACCATTCAAGCAATTCGCCCCCGAATTGGCGCTGATTCTAAAGCGAAAGTAAAATGCGCACGGGCATTCATAGCGGTGCGCATCCACTGGCGAGTGTTTTCAGTTCATTCCTATGGATGGGAATTAATTTGAAACACTCGCTCTGCTCCACACCATTATGAAAGCCTGTGCGGCCGTGCACATTTTACTTTCGGTATAGAATTAGCGCTTTAAAAGCCCCTGCCGGTAATACTGGTATTACCGTTGTTGTCACACGTCGATTAAGAGTTACATTCAAGCTATTTTAAGGCATGGAAAACAATTTTTTTTGTTTAAATATGGCATTTTGGTGATTAAAGATGAGTTTGAAGGGATAACATTATTGGGGGACCTTAACATCTTGCACTTTTGCAGTGCAGCAGAAGTAGAATCCAGATGATCCACAAAATGTCCTGTTGCACTTGTAGCAGTTAGCATAGAAGCTCAAAATGACATGGAAGATAGCGTTTATATTTGTTTTAGCAGTCTTTAGTGTGTGCGTTGTAAGTATATAGCATTGTCTTAATAACACAGCTTGGTTTTTATAAAGCTTCACATTCATTTGCCTTGTTTTTCAGACTAAAAGATGTTAAAAACAAGTCGGACCTAATTAAAGGCTTTCATCTTTGCATCACTACTGAGTATTTGTGACTCCTGGATTGCTGACGCATGTGTGAGTGTGTGTAAATGTAGCAGCGTTCATGTCATAAGTCCATCCACCGTGCTCCCACAATCCACTTTTATCATCCAGGCTAATTTCTGCCTGTAATCAGATTACTCCCTGTGAGCTGCCTTTGCACCCCCCCCCCCCCCCCCCCCCCTCTCTCTCTCTCTCTCTCTCTCTCTCTCTCTCTCTCTCTCTCTCTCTCTCTCTCTCTCTCTCTCTCTCTCTCTCTCTCTCTCTCTCTCTCTCTCTCTCTCTCTCTCTCTCTCTCTCTCTCTCTCTCTCTCTCTCTCTCTCTCTCTCTACCTACCACCCTCTCATGTGTTTGCTTTAGCCCTGCAGTTTTGCCTCTGTGCATTTCCATCACGTTGAGTCTGTCCGTGGCGATCTCCCTCTCTCTCTCTTGCTCTCTTTCTTCGTCTGTCTGAGCCTGTGATTAGGTCTGTCTGTCCTTTTTCCTCGCTTTCCTCTGTTTTCTGTTTCCTCTTCATTCCAACATGTTCCACAACCAGTGGATTACTAACTATCTCAACCATGTCACACAGTGCAGTCAAGGTAAGTGTGGAACTCTCTGTGCCTGGTTACTGTTATCAGGGAGGCTGATTTATGGGGATTTGAGTAAAAACGGTTGCCAGGTCATTGATTGAGTTGGATCGCACAGTTGTCTGATTTAAGAATGGATGGCTTTGTTTGATCCTGGACAAATATTTCCTTTCAATAGTTGGACAAAACAGAAGTATATGACTCTTGTTCTGTTGAGCATGATTATTGATTATTTGATCAGGTGAAGTCTGAATACTTGTGGTGTGCTAAAGGTTGCTGTAAACTTCGCATGTGATTGGTGATGGACCTCGATTTGACCATTTGGAGAGAGTCTGCATCAGCTGATGACTGTTGCCAAATGGATTGAAGTTGTCATTTTGCCTGGAGTCAGTGTAGATACAGAAAGCCCTGTTAATGGAGATTTTCAAATAGAAAGAAGAAATAGATTGGCCATCAGCCAATCTGCTCTCCAGAGAACGGTATCAATTTTTTTTTTTTAATCAATTATGAATTCATATATAATTTTATCCATGTGCAGGCAAAAACAACCCACCTCTAAAGTAAATGATTCTGGATAGACTGATGTATATTATTCAGCCAATATTTGGCTGATAAAGAGATCTTCCCTTTTTTTCAGTAAATTTCAAATGTTGTTTAAAATGTAATCATATTCATCAAGGTTGCATTAAAAGGATAGTTCTCCCAAAAATGAAAATTCTGTCTTTAATTACTCCCCCTCATGTATGCGTAGGAGAATGACACAGGCTAGAACGAAATTGTTGAATAAAGTTGTTATTTTTGTTTGTTTTTGCGCACAAAAAGTATTCTCGTCGCTTCATAAAATTAAGGTTTAACCACGTGAGTCACATGGACTATTTTTACAATGTTTTTACTACCTTTCTGTGCCTTGAAAGTAGTAATTAAATAGCCGTCTATCTATGGAGGGGTCAGAGAGCTCTCGGATTTCATCAAACATATCTTAATTTGTGTACCGAAGATGAACGAAAGTCTTACAGGTTTGGAACGACATGAGGGTGAGTAATTAATGACAGAATGTTTATTTTTGGGTGAACTATCCCTTTAAGGATTTCTGTTTAAAAAAAATAAGAACTGGCACTTGGCAAAAAAGCGTTATATATTTATCACTGAATGCTGCAAAAATACTTATTAGCGTAATTACAGTAACTGTGTAATAACTGAACCTACCCCTAAACCTAACCTTAACCCATGTAGGGCCAGTTCAAAAAGTTTAATCTGGATCAGAATGATGTCGATTTGGAAATTCCATGTTTTGCTATCGAGGATCAGGTAATCTTTTCTTCAAAGCAAAATCGGATTGGATCATCCTCCCTGATCCAGATACACACTTTTTCAGATGACCAAATCTGAATTACTAGTTCTCTACGGAGCCCCTAAAGGGATGTGGTGATGGAAAAAATATACTTTTGCGTTCACGCGGAAAAGTTTTGCGTAGTGTTCTGTTCACCCGAGAAACTGTGTTCACTCACAAAGAACTTTTGACTGGGTCATCTCTTATGATTGTGTCAATGTAGTTGATAAAAACTTCCAAGGTAACAGTTAAACTAATCAAGAGCAAAATAAAAACAAGTGTGTGTGTGTGTGTATTACATGATACAAATGTAGTATTTTTGTTGTAGTTTTAAAGTTTTACTACATTTTTGTTCCTGAAATCCACCCTTCTGTTGGGATCAGTATAATCTTGATTTATTTGGATCAAAGGTCCCAATCTTACTAAAAAGTTTTGAACAACACAAACTGATGATTTGATCCAGATCAAAATCAAATGGATTTTGTGATCTAATCTGATTTCAGAATCCTTTTTTTCTTTTTCATCTTCAAAATTTGATCCGATCAGATTACTTTTGAACAACTGGCCCGTAGTTACCTTATATTACTCAGTACTTACTTGGTACACTAAAAAAAATGCTAGGTTAAAAACAACCCAAGTTGGGTTGAAAATGGACTAACCCAGCAATTGGGTTGTTTTAACCCAGTCAATGGGTTGTTTTAACCCAGCGGTTGGGTTAAATGTTTGCTTAATACAACCCAATTGCTGGGTTAGTCCATTTTCAACCCAACTTGGGTTGTTTTTAATCCAGCAATTTTTTGTTGTTGTACTTTGTAGGTGCAACCACTGTCTTTTCTCTATTTTACAATAATTTTGATCAAATAAATGCAGCCTTGTTGAGCTGTTGACACCTTTCTCATCAGTCAGCCACTAAACTTAAATCAGGTCTTGTTGAAGTGGAACAGTTACTGTAATAGCCTGTCTCAGTCTGTCTAAGATGTTTTGTTAAGCCAAATCTCTCCGTTTCAGAGTCGCATCTCTGTAGTGCCTGCAGCTGTCACTCTGTGTATAAACCTGAATGCAATGTGTTGATCATGAAAAAAAATGACCCCAGACTCAGTGTCAACACTGTTAAAATGTGCTAATGGCAGGACATGATAATTACTGTTGTGCTGTCCACACATTAGATCATAAAATCCTTCACGCAAACCTTGTGTAAAAGTGGTTTACTGGACGTCCGTCTTTCTGTGCTGTGAACTACATGTGTTTTAACAAGGAGGGTGAACCTTTCAGCAGGGCCTATTTTTTACCCTGATCTCCCCAACTAGTATTTTTAGACAATGCCTTGTTCTCATCTCCACTGTGCTAATTTGTGGCTGTCAGCATCCTGAAGCGATTCTCTGGCAACCCTGGGATGGAAACTCGTCCACTAGACTTCATCTAAGCTAATTAGGATGTCTTCACACCCACGTTGACTTTGTTCTTCTCGGCTTGTTCTTGGAGTGAACCCTCCCTCGCCAGCCCAGGTGCTCCATTTGGAGGGGGTAAATTTATCAGTCGACCAACACTGGAGAATGTTAAACACAGTAACTCAAGCTGTTGAATTGAAAAATTCACAGGTTTAAAGAGATAGTTCACCCAAAATTAACATTTTGTCATCATTTACTCACCCTCATGTTGTTCCAAACCTGTATGAGTTTCTTTCTTCTGTTGAAGATATATATATATATATATATATTTGATATATTTGAAGATATATATTTGATATATTTGAAGATATATATTTGAAGATGATATTTTGAAGATGACACAATTTGCCCTTTATCCCTTCAAATATTCAAAACATGAAGTTATTCAAATTGAAGGAATGTTACTAGAATTGATGTGGTTGTTGGCAACAGGTGGAGACATTCTGGATATAAATATGCTATTAAAATTTGTGTCCAACATAAATTTGTCTTTCCTGATTCTAATGAAATCTTGAGTTGCTTACCTTCACTGTAAGCAACATTAAAATACATTTAAGTACCCAAAACTATTCAAGTTAAGCTGTTAAATTCAGTTTGTGCGCACAAATGTTTCATTTTATTTACGTCAGTATAATGCAGTTGTTTCTTGGATAGATTTTGTGATTTGTCTTGTAAAATCCAGCTAACACTTAACAGAATCTCAGACATATATTTCTAAACATGCTTTTAAGAGTTTGTCTTGTTTCTTTTTGCAGGCTTTGTCGGTGAAGCTTCTTCTAAGCTCTACAGCCCTGCACTACTAAAGAAAAGAGCAATAAGGTCAGAATACATGCATCTTCCCTCTTTTAAAGACTATTTTGTTTTAACTGATCTCCGTTTTAAACTCTTCCCATTACTCTATATCTGAATTAAATCCTCAATTAATCCTTTTATGTTCTTTAATACTTAACTCTAAATGGGTTGGTAAGAGAGATTAGAGATTTTCTGCCCAAACTGTCTTATTACAGTAGCTCTGTTCCAAACCTCAGTGAGCTGCCTACCTACACAGCATTTATAAGGCAATCCCAGCATGTCCTGCAACAACTTAAATCGTATGCTGCGGAACCTTTGCAATGGACTGAACTGGAACGTCCTTAGCCCTTGATCACTTGGAATCCACAATGGAGTTGATTTTATTTTTATTTTTTTTCCTTTTACGAAATTGTTTAATGCTGCATTCTATATGTATGTGTGTTTTGGTTGTTTTGAATGTTTTTAAAAATAATTAAAATATCATAGAGTTGTTTGTGGTGGGGTAAATTTTACGCAATATGCATTGTGGTATATGAAGCTGCCTGAAGTGTACATATGAAGTAGACTCGCTCTCTCTGTCAAAATCAAGGGAGCGAGGGTCTGTCCATTTAAACTTGCCTCGTCCACTTCACAAAGTGGAATGCACTTCAAAATGGTGGAAGGGATTCCCCCGTGAGGAAGTGCTTAGGGAAGTTTGCAAGTGTGTGTCTAAAACTGGAGTGGATCGCAGCATTAGATGATGGACAAACCTGCTAAATGCATAAATGTAAATGGGCAAAAATACGTGTGTGTGTGTGTGTATAGAAGTCAAATGCAATTAAAAACTAAAATGGACTGCTTGACCCAATATTTGTTTGTGCTATGCGTTTTTGTGCTTAGATTAGGTCTCACCTTTTCATTAGCTTAGCAACAGGTGCTAATGCCAGATAGCTGTATAAAAAAACAACTGGATTTTGGAGCAGAGCTACAGTATAGAGTGCTGCAGGATTTATTGTGTGTCTCTTTCAAACTATACTCATATCCCTCTTACATCTTTATTCTGTAGTTTGAATAAATTAAATCTTTGCTGCTGCTGTTTCTGAACGGCATAGCTGGACCTCTGTCAGATACGAAACGGATTGTTTGAAATGAAGCTTTTGCATTATGGACCTCTGGACACCGATTGTGTGTTGTGTTAAGTATCTTGAGATAAATGTAATGGCTAGATGTTTTGGTTACTGTGGCACAAAATGTGATTGGTCACGACACTGCACAATATATTGATTCTTCAATTAAAAAGACTTTTGCAGAGGAGAAGAAGGGGCATAGTCTGCTGTTATCATCACCGCCCCAGAGTGTGTATGTGTGGGTGTTTGTGCGTGTTATCTTTTGTTGCTTCCATTGGTTAAGCTGTTAAAAGAGAAGAATGTGCTCCTGACATGCCTTTAATGTGTCCAGAATAAATTAAAAGTCCTAAAGGAGTCCTGCACGATAACACAATATAGAGCATAAAAATGTTGTAGTCACAATGGCCCACATTTATCAAAAGTGCGTACACCAAATTTCCAGCGTACACCCAAAACCACGGTGACTTTGAGATTTATCAATACGGACGTTGGCGTACGGCACGCTCAAATCCTACGCCAGCTCAGGAGGTGGTGTACGCACTTTTTGAGTTAGTGCACAAATGCGCAGAAAAACAATTCCTAACACCACAAAACGCACTGACAAAGATATGCTTTATTATGACCAACTGTAAAAAAACAAAAACAACAACAACATAGTTATATATTATATAATTATAAACTTCAGTGTTTATTTTTGTGCAACATGGACTTCAATGTTTAATTTGTGTGACTGTACCAAAGCATTTGATTTGTAGGCATATGTATTCCTCCAGTTGCGAGTCTGTGCGCTTTACCTGACGTTTCAGGGTTAGGCCCGGCAGCTGAGCACGGACTGGGACTGAAAATAATTCAGACTGACAAAATAATAAAAATGACATTCTTCTTCTTCTAAATAATAATAATAATAAAATAAATAATAATAATAACGACATTCTTCTTCTAAATAACAATAAGCGTCATTAATAAAAAAATAGATTGGTAATTTCTCATCCAAACAGCCATTTAAACGCTCCTCTTCAGTGCCGAGCCTCTTTGTGGCGATCTTTATATCTGACCACTTTTTTTTTCACCTACAATAAACAAGAAAACTCATACTTAACTTGATCAATATTGGTCTATATTAAACAATAAAACATTATTACCTCTGCTGGAGTGCGCTTCTCAACCCCTACACTATTAACAGTACTCGTAATTTGGGTCCATATTTTGTTTTTGTGGGCGCTTTTAATCCCACTTTTTAAACTCTCAAATAAAACAATTTTGTTTTTTTCCACTTCCCTGGTGGTGGTCTCGATCTCCACGTTGGAGAAGTTTTGCTTCTTTGCCGTCTTCCGTGTGTCCATGGCGTAAAATGAGGGCGTGGGGGAGGCAGAGACTTGAATATATATGGGCGTGTTATTCTAATGACGATCGTTTTCAGCCGCGGCATTTATCAAGGGCAGGTATTGCGTACACCTGAATTTCATAAATCAGGCGGTGAGAGGAGTGTAAGCATCATCTTACGCCAACATATACGCCCGTTTCTACGCAAGATTGATAAATGAGGGCCAATGTCTTTAATGAAAAAAAGCTTATGAAATTGCTGTCATTGTCAATGATCATAATGTTTTGCCTTATAGCTTAGTTGCTGTGTTTCATAGATTCAAGATTCAAGATTCAAGAGTTTTATTTGTCACATACACAGTTATATACACAATATACAACTGGCAGTGAAATGTAAACAGGTCCGCTCCATGGACAGTGCAAATAACAGTTACAAGAAATTAAAATAGAAATAGAATAAAATTAGAATAAAAAGTATTAACATAAGTAGAATTATAAATAAATCAAGTAAAAGATAAAAATAGGAAATAAGATAAAAATAAAAATATAAAAAAATAAGTGGATATGATAAGTGAGATAAACTGTAGACTTAGAAATAAGTGGTTAACATAAATATATATATATGTATATATAAAGAAGTATAATGTGCAAGGTTTATTACAGGTTGTTACGCAGTAACAATAGGAAAGTAAAGTGCAGTGCAATGGCAGTATGTGGATGTTAATGTTTAAACTGGATGTTTATGTGTGTGCGGGGGTGAAGTGAAGTCACGTGACTGAGTTCAGGAGTCTGATGGCCTGGGGGAAGAAACTCCTCCTGAGTCTTTCAGTCTTTGCCATCAGGCTACGGAAGCGCTTACCAGATGGCAGCAGGGTGAAGTGAGAGTTTGGAACAAAAGTGGTATGAAAATTGTAAACCCAGTATATGAATTATCAGAAAATGCATGAAATGTAAAGGAACATAATGCTTTTAATAGGTAACTTGCGTTCAAAAAATAATTAAAGGAACACTACACTTTTTTGGAAAATAAATTTCAGCCGATCTGCGGGTCTGGCGGTAGCACCTATAGCGTAGCTTAGCATAGATAATTGAATCTGATTAGACCGTTAGCATCTCGCTCAAAAATGACCAAAGAGTTTAGATCATTTTCCTATTCTTCTGAAATAGACTAACTTCGGTCAACATAACCAACGTGACAACCTGCTTGCACAGAGCGTGCTGGGGACTATTTTCAGGCGCTGCGTAATATCATTGCGCCGCTGCACCCATGGTACGGCAGCAAAGTTCCTTGATTATTTATTACGCAGGAATGAGAGTATAGTTCCTAGCCATATCGGCCTAGAAAATTGCAACTTTTCATTTTCCGTCGGGCTTAGTACACGATGTAACTACAGAAGAGTCAAATTTTAAATAGGAAAAATATCAAAACTCTTTGGTCATTTTTGAGCGAGATGCTAACGGTCTAATCAGATTCAATGATCTATGCTAAGCTATGCTAAAAGTGCTACGGCCATACCCAGAGATCGGCTGAATGGATTTGAAAACGGTAAAACTCAACTGTTTAACTCTAGGGGAGTTGGAAAATGAGCCTTTTTTTTTTTTTTTAAAGTGGAGTGTTCCTTTAACAGAAGTTAGAAATCTAGTCAGAATTTATTTATAATATCTGTAAAATAGGTATAATTTTGTTAATTTAAAATTAAACTAAGGCACTGGCGAATCGCTTGATTCTGTTTGGTTGGTATGTTACAAGGGTCTTGATTTAATTTTCTATATTTGAACGGGTATGAAGAAGTTTCAGGTTTGTTGACATTACAGTACCATATCACTTCACATTCTTTCTGGGCACTTTTAAACTAGTTAACTACAGCTTGTTTCTAAGCAAGATACTTAGCCTATTCAGTCTAGGGAAGTATATACTATGGTTTAAGTGGAATAATTGACCTGAACTGTTTACTGTTATTACAAGTTATTGAAAATATAATGCACATCAAGGGTGCATTGGCCATTACACCTTTTTCTGCATTATTTTTCAATGATTCAATCAGTTATTCATCCTTGCATCGTTTCCATATCGGGTGTGTCTGAAAAGTTTCCATGAATGCAATCTAAACCCGTTTATGCTCTAATTAGTGTTCTGCTGAAATGCTTATGAGATTGTTGTGCATAGCGAATGGTGTGCTGTAAACGGGAGTAATTGGAGTGTGCTGTTTGGGATGGCAGGACTGGTACCATGGTGAAGGGGAACTCTAGATGTATAAATACCTTAACAGCTAATCTATTTCTGTGGTCAGATTCAAGTAAACGTTCAAGATCCTCTATGCTAATTCAGCTTAAAATGTCACACGGGAACACATTGGTAGATTTGGCCACATGCTCATGGCATGCCACTGCCAGTGTAGAATTTTGGAGACAGACAAGTGCCGAATCCGTTCTAACATATTGAATCGTGTTGGAGTCATGGTCAAGCAGGTAGAGCGCTTACTGTTACATCCTTGTTGGTCCTAGAACAATATTTCTATCAACCAATCGGATTTTAGGTCCAGTCCCCTTTCAAAAAAGCACCAGAAAGGCCAAAAATGTAATAAAACACATCAAGTCTACTGTACCTATATCTACATGATATTAACTAAAGCATTATTGAAACATCAGGATTGTTTTGAATCACACACTTTCTGTTTTTGCCTTCCAGCTTTGATGTGGATGACAGGACATCACTGGTTAGGAGTACTACAGATATCGATGCAAACATTCTTGCTGTGCTGCCCAAAGGTGAGAAAGATAACAATGTGCTTACAAAGGTAAAGGACGGGAATAGTGACATTTCTTAAAGTTGGATATTTAGTAAAATACTTACCTTTTTAGTTTCAGAGCTAAGGAAGCAATTTGAAACCACGATCAGAAGCCATCCAGAAATGAACAGGTACGTTTGGTCTCCCAAAAGTTTTTTATGCATATTACAATTAAAATGGCATCTCAATATCTCAAACAGTTGAGTATAGGGTTAGCAATGTCATAGTCATGGGTTCAATTTCCATGTAATGCATGAACTGATAAAATGTATATTTTGAATGCAATGTAAGTTGCTTTGGATAAAAGCATCGGATGTACAGTGCTTTTGAAATCTCATATGGTCAGTGTTGAGGAATTGTTACCATTACAAATACAATTGAAGTCACTTATGTTGCACCATTACTTTATGGAAAGCACCGTCAGTCTTGGCCTCTCAGTCTTCCAGAATGTTGTGTTAACCCAAACACTACATAAATCATGCAGGAAAGAGAGGATAGCAAGAAGGTTGGAGGGGATTGAATCTGATGTTCCATCTGCTCTTACTACAAGCATGCAACACACAGCTGGCCTTGTGACTAATCGGCTACTGGAGGAGGACACCCCACGCTACACACGTGCTTCAGATCCCAGCGATCCAGGCATTGTGGGTAAGACACCAAAATTTATTTATTTATCTAATGCTGGGTACACACTACAAGGTATTGGGGAGATTTGGGACCGATTTCTCCCCTTCCGACAATCCTAGATAGAGTTCCTATTATATTGATGGTTCTATAGATTATCTTATCAGATTGGCAAATCGATGGCCTCAAAGTTAAATGAACTAATGGCACACAACTTGATTTTTAAGATGGGGTCCCATAAAAGAAGATTTTGACTAGTTTAGAATGAGGTTTTATTAGAATACAAATATGTTAAATAATGGATACATGAATTATGGATAACTTAAAGGGTTAGTTACTCACCCTCATGTTGTTTCAAACCCGTAAGACCTTCATTCACCTTTGTTACGACCCAAAATAGGGACCAACATAAGAGCCATTCAGGAAGGTAGCAAAACAAGAAATCAAAAGAAAAATAAATCTAACATTTATTGGCAATGGAAAGTATCAAAACAAACAACGATATAAACATACAGAACTTAAAATAAGGACTGGTGAGCTAACTAATCTAAACTACAACTCAGAGTTAATGCTTTCCTAACTCCCGAGAACCACAAAAGAATATACACAAAAGAATCTTCCGGGTCAGCTTACTTTCCTATGCTTTCCCGCTAACCTAATATAACTAGACAAATAAAACTCACCATCCTGAACAAAAGAGAAACACAAACTCCAAAACCACAAACAACCGGTTTCCTCAGGTAGGCCCCCCAAACTGAAGTGCCACCAGCAGCTCTTAAATAGGCAGAGGCCTCAGGTGTTAGGAATCAGGCTCCGCCCCCATCCAATTGGCAACTATACTCTAAGAAAAAGAAAACAAGAGAAAGAGCAGAGGCTCATAACCTTCCAACACAAATTAAAGGGGCACTTCAGCGCTGGGAAGATGAATGTGTATTTAAACTGTGTCATTTATGTAGTAGAAATGTTAAATTATTTTTGAATTTGGTGCCTTCTAGACTGAGAAAAGATGTATTTTTGTCTCACGTGGATTAAAGACAACAACTCCCAGAATGCACTTGCTTCGCTGCCGTACGAGGCCACTCCCTACACTGCCCCCAGCGTCGGTTTGATCTTCATAATAATACAATAATGGCTGTGGGAAGCTTACAAAACTTAATGCTAAATCACTGTAGTTACCCTTTAAGATATTTTTGATGAAATCGGAGAGCTCTCTGAACCACCCATAGGCAGCAACATTATTACTACCTTTCTGTGCCTTGAAAGTTGCAAAGACATCGTTAAAATAGTCCATGTACAGTGGTTCAACCTTAATTTTATGAAGCGACGAGAATACTTTTTTGTATGCAATCAGATTGGTGTGAGGTGTGTTACGAGCAGTGTTGGGGAAAGTTACTTTGAAAAGTAATGCATTACAATATTGCGTTACTCCCTTAAAAAGTAACTAATTGAGTTACTTACTTTTTAACAAAAGTAATGCATTGCGTTACTTTTGCGTTACTTTTTCTCACCTGGGCTGGGCTTGTTTTTTTTTTTTATAACAAAAAAGTTATATTTTTGTGCAACTGTAAAGACCTCTTCATACCAAAATTGAAATAATAAGGTAAAAATGCTAATTCACGCTTGAACAGTAGAGGGCGCAGCTCTGCTGTGCTGCAATTCTGGATAATGGAGGAATAGGATGCAGGAGAGAGAATTTTTACCAATAAAAACAAAAAATCTAGTAATTTTCATCATCAAAGGACAGCAGCAAGACATTGGTAAATTAAATATAAAGGTAGATTATACATAAAAACATTTGTTTTATTTAACATTTAATTATTGGAGGTTTGCATAGTACTCTGATTTTGCATTTGACTGATTTTGTTCATTTTGAGGAGTTCAGAATCTTTATTGTGCAAGTGAAATAAATAAATGCTCACATTTAGTCTGGAACTACAATAACCATCATGTTTACACACAACGCCTCTGCACTTATTTTTCTCAACTTGGGGGCAGGAGAGCTGTCAGTCAAATTAATGTGAAAAAGTAACTCAGATATTTTGTTGTAAATTTGAAAAGTAATGCGTTACTTTACTAGTTACTTGGAAAAAGTAATATTATTACGTAAGCCAAGTTACTTGTAATTCGTTACCCCCAAAACTGGTTACGAGTGACTGAATCTGCTCGGAAAGAACGTCTGAGCCACCCCGATCTCGATTCCTAAATATTTAACATGCTAAATATTTATGATCCAAAATCCGTGTGGGGGTAACCCCTGAGGACAAAAGTGCCCACGCTCTGGACATTTATCCCGTGAAACAATACCCAAACAGAAAGCGTGCTGATGGAAGTCTCCCCTCCAGCTTGCGCTGTAACATGTAAAGTCCATGTTCACACCGTCTCCACGACTTCATCTAAACCTTTTTCTTTCCCTTCCCTTTTCTGTAAAAAGCAGTCCATACACTATAAGCGCCATTTCTTATTGCTGGTCGTCCGCTATTTTTTTTTTACTTTAAAGTCACGTTTGATGTGTGAGATTTTCCACACTCTAGAGGAACAAAACGGTTAAATCTATCTCATCATGTTTGTGGTCTCTCACATTTTGAAAATCTTTTAAGATTTAAAAATATTTTAGTAAAACTTTACAGTAAGGTTCATTAGTTAACATTAGTTAACTACATTAGTTAACATGAATTAATAATGAACTGCACTTATAAAGCATTTATTTATCTTTGTTAATGTTAATTTCAACATTTACTAATGCATTATTAAAATCTTGTTAACATTAGTTAATACACTGTGAACTAACATGAACAGACAGAGGTGTTGTTCATGGTTAGTTCATGTTAACTAATGTTAACTAATACAACTTTATTGTAAAGTGTTATCAATATTTTAGTGTGGCCCAGGCTTTAGCAGACTATATACTGTGCACAGCTAAGGCAAGAGACACTATTACTGTTATGTGTTATTCTGTTAATTCGACAAACTCCTTTAAACTTTGATACATAGGAGAAGAGGTGTGCTATAACTTTTATTAGCAATCTGAAACCTGGTGGACAATGTAACGGCTGAAAAAATCCCATAGACTTGCATTGAACAAAAATCCCAGGTCATATCTAGTGACCACGGTATCATAGAATTTTGGTCCAGTAAGCAATCACCCAGAACAATCTAGAAACCACACAACACCACAATAAAAAAACACTCTGAATACTCTATCAATCCCCTGGCATTGATCACACTAATCTAATCACACATTCTTCAGAAGTACATGAACTGGGGTCATGAACTGGATTTTTAAAATTATTTTATAATGTTTCCTGAGGTGCACTTGTAGTGTTAATATGATTTTTTTTAACAAAATATTTTCATAATTTAGAAATAAAAGGCATTTTTCCTACCCTGATTTTAGCCCTCTGATTTGAACGCTCGGTTTGAAGGGGCATGTCTGCTGTGAGACTTCATTATAAACACTCACGGCTGTGATTGGCTGACATCTTTGCATATTAAATAAATATTACATGTGGAACTCTTTCGAAAACTTTTACTACCTTTTTACTATTACAGCTGTCGAAATTAATGAAACGTAAAAAGTGTTGATTATTGCATTATATTTAGATCTATTCCCATCACATGGAAGGTTGAAGTGATCAGATGACAGGCAGTCTGTTGATCGCAGGAATGCAGCAATTTCTGCACAATTTCTTTCACCATAACTAACAATGCAAACACAATGTAAATACAGTAAGAGATTCATAGTGTAGTGTAAGAGCGTCACTATAACAGGAGATTTGGCAAGTGTCCAGATAAACTTGCTCTGCGGGATCAACAGTTTCAACCATTATAAAGAGAGTGTTCTTTGAAGTACAAATACTAGGATTATTCATTATGAAATTAAATGTAATTACTGGTTTACAAATGTTCTCGAACAGTTGGCACAGCCTGATCTTTGAGCAGAAGTTTTTGGGCAAAGCCAGCACCATATTGCGACTTGTTGCTGGTAAAAATGTACTGTACAAACACGCAAGTCAGCACTGACGTGATTTAGGATGTTCATTAAAAATAAACTGAATCCATTTTTCTCTGACATCGGGATCCTTCGGCAGCTTATGCAAAGATGAGGTTTTTCCTCAGCCAGGAACGGCACAAAGTCTACGTGGCATTGCAATTTTGGTGTTATCACAATCTTATCATAAACAACTACTGTAGATCCAATCGCTGCTCAACAACTGAACACCAGTGGTCGCAGACAACGTTGCGATGATGTAAAAGTAGGCATTGTTGTCTGGCCCCGGTGACGTCACATGCCACCTCTGATCCAAACAAAGTTTTTTTTTACGTCTTGATTATGCAAAAACATTTTTATTGATGACGAGGACTTTTTAAATGGAACTTGCAGGATGTATTAATGATACAAAGGCCTCTTATATGCCAAAAGATCAAGGAAATTTTGCTTTCTCATATCATGACCCCCTTTAATAAAATTATTTTGTTGATCTACTCCTCACTCTGTGTTTGCCACTCCTACAGTGCGGCGCTACAGTCGTGATGAGATGGAAGCTCCTGAGCGGCAGCCCAGAGCTCGGACGCGTCCAGATCCACAGTCATCCCCCCATCCTGACCCAGCAGGCCTTACACCAGCAGGGTCTGACGC
Organism: Gobio gobio; assembly: GCF_949357685.1. Taxonomy (NCBI): domain Eukaryota; kingdom Metazoa; phylum Chordata; class Actinopteri; order Cypriniformes; family Gobionidae; genus Gobio; species Gobio gobio. The sequence goes on along the minus strand of NC_137102.1, from coordinate 52,497,037 downwards.
AGCCAGCCTCAGCTCTAAAGCGGAGCGGATCGCACGCTACAAAGCTGAGCGTCGACGACAATTATCAGAACGTTACGGAATCCTTCTCGACCAGGAGGTGGATCTGGATTACACGCCACGCTACACACGTGCACGGAGAGAGTCTGACCTGTCGGACAGAGGGGCTCCTCCTGACAGGGGACGTGGTGAAAGCAGAACAGGGGGCGGGGCATTGCAAGAGCAGGATAAGGGGCGGGATCGAAGCAGCAGCAGGTCTAAATACAGCAGTTCAGGGATAGGGCGGGTCTTCATGCCTTCTGACCCCGCCCCCGATTCGGCTCCTCCGTCAGGCTTTGATGCCGAGCGAGAGAGAGAGAGGGCAATGAACTTGGAAAATTATAGACGAGCACCTGATCGCAGTCCGAAGCCACGGCCACAGGAAGCTCCGGTTCCCATGGAAACAACAGCAGCCCAACCAACAAAGGGTGTTGCTGTCGTCACTGTGGCAAGTTCTCCTAGAACAGCTCGCAGAGCTTCTTTGCCCACAACACGATATGGCATCTCTCCCGGAGACCTGTTCATTGAGCAACAAGCTCAAAATATCCTCAACCGACAAGGGTAAGTGTGTGTGCAGAGTTCTGGATCTTAAGAATGTATGTGTTCGTGGACCCTGATTTTGATTGACATGGTATTTTCTTCTTGTGTTGGCATACTTTCTTTTGAACCAGCAAGTTGGTGCAAGACCTATACGATGACTATTTTTTTAAAGCGGAGAGGATTAAATGAATATTAGCATATCGATGGCCTCAAAGTTAAATGAACTAATGGCACAAAACGCAATTTGATTTTTAAGATGGGGTCGTTGAGTCCCATAAAAGAAGATTTTGTTTTAGTTTCGAATGAGGTTTTATGAGAAAACAAATTGGTTAAATAATTGATACATGAATTATGAATAACTTCAAGGGTTAGTTACTCACCCTCATGTCGTTCCAAACCCGTAAAACCCTTCGTTCACCTTCCAACACAAATGAAGATATTTTTGATGAAATCGGAGAGCTTTCTGAACCACCCATAGGCAACAACGTCATTGCAACATTCAAGGCACAGAAAGGTAGTAAAGACATCGTTAAAATAGTCCATGTGTCTACAGTGGTTCAACCTTAATTTTATGAAGCGTGAGAATACTTTTTTTATGCAAAAAACAAACAAAAATAACGACATTATTCAACAATCTCTTCTTTTCAAGGTCATTCGCCTATGCTATTCACAGAGTAAATACAGTGCAGCGCTTCCGCATTCTACGTCAGAATGCCAGCTCGCCAATGGCTAGCTCTTGCGTCAGCATCGAACGCGTGGACATCTTTAGCCAATGGTAAGCCGACGTTTTGACGTAGAACACAGAAACGCTGCATTGTATTTACTACGTCAACAGCGTAGGAGAATGACACAGACGAGAAGAAATGGTTGAATAAACTTGTTATTTTTGGAGTATTCTCATCGCTTCATAACATTAAGGTTGAATCGTGTACTGTAGTCACATGGACCATTTTAACACTGTTTTTACTACCTTTCTGGACCTTGAAAGTTGCAATGATGTTGCTGCCTATGGGTGGTTCAGAAAGATCTCTGATTTCTCATAAAAAATATCTTAATTTGTGTTCCGAAAATGAAAATAATTAATGAAACCAAACGTAATTTCGTTTTTCATTTTTGGGTGAACTAACCCTTTAAGCGGCTGCATATTTACAAAGACGGATTTACAACAAATTCTCATAAGAAAAGCTGCAGAAAACAAGAGATTTGACATCCCAGCTTGCTTAAGTTTTAGAAATCATTCTATAAAGCAGCTAAATGCAACAGTGTTAACAATTGCCATCCTCTATCTATACCGATAAACTTGTGGACCTCGACAAGTACTAATGCTTTGGGTTTTCGCCTCACTCCGATAAAGCTGAAGCTCTTGAAGATACTCCTGGTAAAAATGCTGAATGGACCAGCTTTTGTGTTTAGTCAGGTTCACAGTCATGCCAGAGAGCTGGTGTGCTGGGGTGAAATATGTAGAACTGTTCACTGGATATCAGCAAGAATTTCACTCTGAAGCTCTGCTCAAAGATACTGCATTGCCCCCTAGTTTCAATGCTTAATCTCTCCATGGTCATGGACAAGAAATGCACACTACTTAGTATGAGAGTAATATTTTGGCCATCAGAGAAGAGCAATACATTTCATTTAAAATAAACAACCTGTTGTCAGTAAACCTGAAAATAACCCTCATTATTTCAATATGATTGTATTCATAGGAGACCCCTACAATAATTCATAAAGAGATCTTTTATATCCAAGTGCAGGTGCATGTGTTCTATCCTAAGTGTCACATAACTGAAACTCTAAACTACCCTTGAGGAGAAAGATGTCCAGACTGATGAGATCATCACACTTAAATTAAGTAATAATGTCAGAGACTAATTGAGGAACCTTAAACCAAAGTCAGGCAAAATAATAGAACAAGGAAGAGAGGAAACAATCAGGGAAAGTGGATTTTGTGACATTACAATAGCCCCTTCTAGAATCTCATTTAGGAGTGGTGAAGCCACTGTTTTGTTTTGTTATAGTGGTGAATGTCATGGTGTTATTACTGTGATAACTGGGGTCTGGGCCTCTGTGTTCTTTAGCATGGCAGCTCTTTCTCAGAGTGAGTGGTCCCTCAGGAGAGACATGGACAGTGAAACATACTCACAAATCAACTGGCCATCCAGGTATCAGAGTTGGAGTGTAACCCTTTAAATTCCCTCAGTTGACCCGCTAACTCCATTTTCCTACTACTGTCCTTATCCTACATAGTCCATGCCCACAAGTATACATTTCCACACCTTAGTTATCATCCCCTTGACCCTTTCATATACAGTCACCATAGACGATGGCAAACCGTTCCATTTTTAATCTCCCCTGCATCCATTGCCTTTTTTTTTTACCACTGACCTTTGTTCCTCATCAAAATATGACCAGCTCCTAACAATGAACCCTGGCTTCAGTCCTTTTCAATTTTTCCCTTCATAAAATTACATCAGGTAAAGCTTATTTGTGTGTCAGTGAATGACTGCTGGTTATGAATTTATCAATAAATGGTTACAAGTAACTATAAATCAGGGCACTATTGCTTGTTAATGATGTCATATTGTAGTCTATCAAAAGGGTAGTATATAACTGGACTGGATTTTAATCTGAAAAGAGAAAATGTTGGTTTGTTTGTTTTTCTTCCTGTGTTCAACATATTGATTTCAGGAAAAAGCTAGCTGTAGAATTAATTAAAAAAAACTATAATTTTAGGTTTGAGAAGGTGGTCCTTATCCTTGATCTTGATGACACTTTCTCTCAAAATTAGGGATGCACGATATTATCTGCAAATAAAGGCGATTTTAAAGGCTTAAAAAGTAAACGTCGGCCTGATATGAAAAATGATGTTGACATGTTGAATATGCATCTGTAGTAACTCACATGTGCTCAACGAGTGCTAGCTAGCAATATGATCACATCTGCTGTGTGGTCATTTTTGAAGCAAACTTTTGCCTGAATGGGGATTTAGATTCACTGTTTTAGATCGCCACACTGAATTTGAGAATGCAGGTACATAATGACGCATCTGGTGTGCAATATTGTCACTAGTGCGTGCATCAGCAGCAACAACCTTTCCTGGGTCTCTGTGTTAGACTATTAAATTGAAAAGTAAAATACACCAATAACATTACTTGTGTTTCTGAATAAATGAAGCAGCAATTGATAAAATCATGAATCCGATTTGATTTAAAGGTCAGACGCTAGCCTATAGTTTACATGATGAATAAAAATCATGACACTTGCATATACAGGTTTATTCATTATTGTGTAATATATATATTTTTTAAATGGATTATGAAAGTAACTTGAATCCAAGAAGCTCTCATTTTTTTCTTTTGCTGTCTTTTGCTGTAGACCATCTACAAATGTTAAATCCACAAATAAAATGTTAAGGTTACAGTAATTGATTTCAATGTACTTATAATAACTTATAATTATAAGTTTATATAAAACTAATAATGTTTTACTTCTAGTTCTTGCTCAAAACTAACCGAAATGACAATTACTTTGTTTATAATCGCCACACAAGAGAGACTTCCAAAAAAAGGGAAAATATATTAGAATTGATTATCCGCCTAAATAATGAGTACTGAAAAATACTGGCTTATCGGATATCTGCAAAAATCCAATATCGTGCATCCCTACTCAAAATGATAGTAGGTCATGTTTTGAACTGGATGAATGTTAATTTATCTTTTTCCTCCCTTCACGAAGAATACGAGTAAGAGAGAGACAGACAAGGGAAGATATCTCAGTAAGGGGTTCTGATTCAGGGACAGATGCATCCTCTACCAGACGTCATCCAGCAGTTGCCCCTCCATATTTGGCTCCACGACCTCAGTCTGCAAACCAGCCGCGAACACGGAGCACTGAACCCCCAATTCAACAACTGAGTCAGCTAGTGGACACACGTCAACAAAGGGCACATAGTGCAGAGCGGCCACGATTCCAGCGCACTCACAGTATGGGTTCACCTGCCTTTCAGCACATACCTTCAAGTGAAATAGGAAATCATCAGCGTGCCCAAAGTGCAGAGCCCCCAAACTATGAACAGATTCCTGGTGTACACCCTAGCACCATGGGTCATCAGCCTGGATTTGGGCAAATCAGGCAATCCCTACCAAGGCAAGATAGGCAAGATGCTCAACAACCGTCACAATTGACACAACCACGCCCAGCATACAAAGACATCCAGCAGCCATTACCTGGTCGCAGAGATGCCCCACCACCTGTACAAAAGTATCGGGCTATCCTTCAACCAATGCCTTTGGATCGGGACACTCGCCAACCAGCTCAAGCACTTGCAACTACTCAGAATCCTCTACATGAATATGAACACACCTCGCATTTACGTCCGTCACAAAGGCATTATGGTCACAGCCAACCTTTGCAGTATGGTCCAGCCCAGGCATTACCTCCAGCCTATGGACATATTGTCCACTCTGGTCCTTCCCATGCATCTAGCCATCTATCCCCTCCTTCAAATCCTCGTGTAGCTCATCCTGTGCCTGGACCTCCACTTGGCATGTCTGATATGCTGGATCACAAAGGATGCTTGGCCTCACCTGGTTCAACATCTACTGGAAAAGAGGGTGAAGAGACAAGACAGCATCCCAGTGCTGATCATATTCAGCCCGTTCACAGAGAGGGTCGATCAGCATCCAGGGTGAATCCACCTTCGGAAGGGCTACTTAGGAGCAGAAAGGCTGTGCTACCCTCAGAGATTCGCCGCAGACAAAAAAGTGTGGATGATCCCATGCGTGGACAAACTGATGAAGGTTTGGAAAGTCAGAGAATCAGAAGGATTAGCCAGTCTGATGAGACCGAGGGGAGAGTTGGAAGAAAGTTGCACCATTTGGAAGGGAGGGAAGAGCCTGATGGAAGAGGTATGACTCGGATGGAAGTGGGCACAATAACAGGTGAAACGGGTCTACTAAATGACAGAGAAGGGCATGTTGACCGAAGGAACAGACAATCTGAGGAAAGAGAGGTAGATAATGGCACAAAGAACAGTTGGGCAGGTGAAGATGTGGGACGTAGTGTAAGGAAGATTGGTCAAAGAGAAGAAAACAAGCAAAGGTGTGGTATTAAAAAGGAGGAGGGTCAAGGTAATTGGATCACTAACCAGTTAGAGGGGATAGAACAAGGAGGTCTCAGGAAGTTTGACAAATTCAAAGAAAGAGAATGGGAAGTTGATCAAAGAAACCGGGTGGTACAGGGTGATAAGAAAATCAGTCAGGAGGTAGAGGAGCAAGCAAGCCAAAGGTTCCTGCAAAAAGAAGTGGCAGAAGGACAAGGTAGAAGACGACCGATCAGTCTGTCGGAGAACGAGGAAGGGCGTGTCAGACGAAGAAGGATAAGCCAATCAGAAGATGATTGGGAGGGACGTAGGGTACGTAAAGTTGGCCAGTTGGATGAATGGGAAGCACAAGGAGTGCATCGAATGGGCCAACCAGATGATCAGTTTGAAGGACGTGAGAAAGCAAAACAGAGGTATAACCCACAACTACCTGTAGGTATGGACACCGCTCCTACACAGGTACAGCTAACCAATGAACAGCAGTTTCCACAAAATAAGGTGGGGGAAGTTGGAGGGTACTTGCAGAAAGGTTCATCCCTTCCACAAGCTCAACATCGCGTGAGTCAGGATGCAGGTGACCTCAGGCCAAAGGTACGACTCCGCTCCATGTCAGATATTGGAGTAACTCAGCGGTCTGCTGCATTGCGAAGTCTTGAGCGTCCCGCCAGTCGAGAGTCTGCCATAGTGATGGTTGCTGGGCTTCATACTAAGGAGTCAGGTGCCGTAGCCAATGGTGAAACGGGCACCTTGGACACAAGAGTTTCTGTGGCAAAGCTGAGACATTCCTACTTGGAGAATGCTTCTGGACGCAGACCTGAGATGTACGTGGACTGGCCTGTCAGCATGCTAAATCAAGATTTTGTCAAAGATGATTAAAACCACTAACCTTCAAGTAATAACCCTTACTTTTGGATGTAAAGTTCTGCTTTTATTTAATCATATGCAATGACTTTACCGAATGCTGCTGTTCGTTCAGAGGTTTAATTTGTAATTGCTGAAACTTTACCACACATTCAATCAACTAAGTCTGAGTGGAGGAATGTTGGCTTCAACTAATGGCTTCAGTGATGACTTTGCATTTAAATCTCTTAACCTGAACTTAATTTAAATCTATTTTGGCATCTCCTCTAACTATATTGGAGCAGGATGAGATTTTGTAGGGTTCCAAACTGTTGGATCTTAACCTTGCCTTGATCTTATGCAAATACATTTGTTTCCGTCTTCATCAAATGCATGATTATCCTTACTAAATAAAATTGATTGTGTGATTTTGTTGATTTATTGATTGATTTGTTGTGCTCAGTCTGAGTTGTCTGAAATATGTGGGTTTTGGATTTGTGACTCTCGACTAACTTTGTTACAGCATACTATTGGTATTTCAGAGAAAATGTAGCCTTAACTACAGAGCCCCTAAAGTGCCCTGAGACTTTTGTGTGTGCATGAGTTTTCTTGTATGCACACAAAAAATGCCTTGGGGTTTTTATCCTGCAAATGTTACTTTAGAGGCTCTGTAACTAACTAATTCTGAAAGTTTTTATTAAGACAATCTTTCCTGTCCAAAGGGAGTCTAAAGCTGACCAGGTTCCCATGGAGGCTGATCCAATCGTCAGCGGTGACCGGGAGAGAGGAGCACGACGGCCCAGACGTTATATTTCCCCTGGTGATGACAGGAAATCATCTGAGAGGTTTAGAACCCAGCCAATTACATCCGCCGAAAGGCTGGAGTCTGATAGGTACAGTGAAACAGGAAGTTGTGTGATGCACTAAAACCACCAATATCTGTAATGTTCATTTGTTCTTGGCTACATTATATAGCCATACCACACCAGTTGAAACCTCAGGGTCAGCTATTTTTGTTATTTTTTTGTACTTTTATCTTCAGGTCCCGTCTTAGTCCAGAGATTCAAGATACAGAATGTGAGTCAAAATTGAATATGCATATTTTGAACACTCAAAATATCAAACTGTTGTACCAAATAACATAGGCAGATTTGGCCATAGTCATGCTTTTTACACAACAGTTCTATAAAACAGTTTATATTGAGTAACTTTGGTTGAACCCTCTCTTTTGTTTAGTGGATGAGGAAAAAATGGATGAACGAGCTAAAATGAGCGTGGCAGCCAAGAGGTCTCTTTTCAGGGTATCAACTCTCTGTAGCATACACTACTTGTTGAATATGAAATATCACATGAAACTAATACCTACACAAGCATTAATTTTGAATATATATATATTTAGTTAGTTAATATTCTAGATTATTAGATTATTCATTCGAATATTAACTTTGTATGTTTGTTTGTAACCTCTCCTGGTCCGTCTGTTCTCATCTCGCAGGAGCTGGAGAGGACTTCAGAGGGAGGTGTACCCAAACCTCGGTCACGTAACGCTGCGGTTGAGCGGAGACTCAGACGAGTACAAGATCGTTCACGGACACAGCCGGTCACGTCAGAGGAAGTTGTCATTGCTGCTACGTAAGTATTTTCCTGCTTTTTGTGATGTAAAGGATATGGTTTTCATATCATTAAATCGAACCTGCTATTTTAAAGAAACACAGTCAAACCAATAAGTATTCAGACACCAGATATAATTTTTTACTAGTTGGTGCAGGACACTATAGTTCATTTATGTAAGTGAGGATAGCAAAATAAAGTAAACTGTGACATATTATACCCAACAATTCTTCTACAGTGGATGAAACCCATTAAATACCAATCGACCATCTTGAGCCCAAAAAAAAGGCTCAAACTAATCTCAAATTTACCTGTAGGCCTATAGCAACTAAAACCGGCTTCATGCAACAGACCACAGGTGTACAACAACATTAGGGTGGGTAAATAATGACAGAATTTTTCATTGTGGGTAAACTGTTCCATTAAAAGATATACTAATCGCTTATATTCCCATAATCACTCATTTTATGCTCAATTTCTTTTGGACATTTTCACTTTGACCCTGATTCTATGATTTGTTCTTCACCCCTACTTTTGCAATAATTCTTGTTCACTTCACTGTACCATTTCTTTTGTTTTGTCCTCCTCTAAAGTTCCCCCGCTCCCCCTTCCCAAGTCATCACTGTTCAAACCACTGCTCCCAGAATCCCCAGTCCTGCCGTAGTCAGCACTTCCATGACTAGCTTCAGGTATCATTTGAATGCTTTATTTTATTTTGTATACTTTTCTACGTATACGGGATACTTTAGGACTTGTCATGAACTGCATGCTGTTTCCTAATTTGTTTATTGCTTGACTTGGTCTTTTTATAGAGACAACATGTGTTCTTTGACCGCATGATTGCATATTAATAGAGGATTCATACTATATTTGAGAGAAAGAGTGTAATTAACTGGTTCATTCATTCTGGTGCATTGGATTATTCAATTCTCAACAATGTGTCCGCCGAATGTTTGTGCCAGTGCGCCATCTGCTGGTGGATTTTACATCCACACGCTGTTGTAAATTGTTGTTGGGAGTGTGAAAACCTAAGGGCTGTCATGCAATTATGGTAGGGTGACCATATTTTGATTACCGAAAACCAGGACACTCGGCCCGGCAATGAGATACTCAAATGATACTCAAAGTTTACTCAAAGATTTCTTATTAATTTCAATACATTTAAAGTATGCCCCCTCTGTATGGATAGAAAATTGTTATATTAGGGCCAGGACAGGACTTGAAAACAGGACATGTCCTGGGAAAACAGGACGTTTGGTCACCCTAAATTATGGGGTTATGCACTTCCTTAATTTTGAAATGTGAGCATGTGCCTGAGAGTATGAAAAAGTATGAGTATATTAATGTGTGAGAGCATGTGCAGATGTTTTGGGTGTCTACATCAGCGCGTGGTCACCCAGATTAGCTGTAAATAGTCACATGGTAAGCAGCAAAACACATTCTGCGTTCTTCATGCACACCCAAATGTCAGAGGTGTCACCCGTCTGTCAAGACTTTTATGAAAGTGACAGAGGGGGAGTTTAAGTTAATATCTAGAACTAATAACAAAAAATCTAAAAATAAAGTTTCACTAAAATTAAGTAAAAGAACACAACACCAATGCATTTGATTCATTCTTTTTTTAAACTGTGTATATACTAAAACACTGGCTAGGCAGTGATTTGAACTCTGTTTGTGTGTGTTTTAATAAGGTGAAACTTACACCTGTTCACTTAATGTTTACTAAGTTCTTGCCACTGTCTGTACAGTTACAGAGTTACACTTCTACAGATCCCAAGAATCTTTTTGATGACTCTTTTGTTGTTGTTAGTCCATATTTGTTAGCTTTGATCTAAATGCTAGTATATTGACCAGATTAAGTAAGGTTTATGCTTGGAGAAATTAAAAACAATTATTATAGATATAATAAACAGCACATCGTGGATGCTTGTTTACGTTTTTAACCAACGATATGTCATATTTATTTGACACCGCTTTCAGCCAATCGTTTGTTTGACCAGAGATCTTACGGCATTAGACACATATATAAATACATATATATACATACATACATATATATACATATATATATATATATATATATACATACATACATATACATACATATATATACATATCATAATGTTAACATACCTAAATGTCAGACGCTCAGACCTCATTTATCCGGAATGGACAAAAGAGCACGTATTTATATCAAAAAGCACACTGTGTCGCTTTGAAGTGGACGTTAGTAGTCAAGGGAAAGCCGCCATTGACTGACATGCCGGCACGGAAAAACATAAAAGTAACAGACGAGCCGCAGGTAGGCTACGTCTTCCCTTAGGTCATTTTTTCAAGAAGCAACATCACCTCAGGATGACAATCTCTGCTGCAGAGCTTTGTAAAATCGATCATAATCATGCAGTCAAGCATCACCAGTCATACTACAGAAATACATAACCAAATAATCTGGCACAGTGCCAGAAAACATTACATTTCTGGACCTCTGTAAATAACAGAAATACATAAATAAACAAATAATGAATGCAAAAAAAAATTAAAAAAATAAATACACATTTCAGATAGCAATGAGCTGCTGCAGAGGGTGAACTTCTTTGTTAAGAACTGAAATGTGTATTTATTTATTTTTTGCATTCATTATTTGTTTATTTATGTATTTCTGTTATTTCCAGAAGTCCAGAAATGTTATGTTTTCAGGCACTGTGCACTTTGCAAGACTGTATCACGATACCATTGATATGATGGACAAAATTGTATTGTAGTTGCGAGTACACCAGAGTCCTATGCTTTTTTTCTTGCCTCACTAAATTCCGCAAAGTGTCCTCCTTTTTGGTGTTATGGAAATGGCCACCTTTAATTATGTAGCGTATTAGGTCTAACAGAATAATGAAACATTTCTTGAAGAGTTTTTTTTTTTTTGGACAGCTGATTGTATAAAATGTATCATATTACTCTGCTTCACATAAAGGCACAGGTTTGGAAAAACAAATGCTCAAACTAGGAGTTACTGGGGTACTTGTGACCCTGGACCACAAAAACGGTCATAAAGGTACATTTTATAAATCATCGGAAATCTGAATAAATAAGCATCTGGAATCTGAGGGTGCAAAAATTAAATCTAAATATTGAGAAAATCGATTTAAAGTTGTCCAAATGAAGTCCTTAGCAATGCATATTACTACTAATAATATTTTTTTTTTAATATATATATATATTTACGGTAGGAAATTTACAAAATATCTTCATGGAACATGATCTTTACTTAATATCCTAATGATTTTTGGCATAAAAGAAAAATCGATAGTTTTGACCCATACAATGTATTGTTGGCTATTGTCACAAATATACCCCTGCGAATTATGACTGGTTTTGTGGTCCGATTGTTGAATCGTTTTGTGTGCAGTTCTTTTAGCAGCCGGTCTGGTCTCTGTGTACAGTGTTTTATTATAGCATAAACAACCTGTAATTCTCCTCCCAGTTTGCAGGCATCATCAGCACATGGATCAGCCCACCATGAGCAGGAGAAAGAAGATGTTTCAAAGGAGGAGGTTGAGGGAAAAGTGGGCTTTGGGCCTGATGAACCAGACCTATCAGCACTAAGCCTGGCTGAGAAGATGGCATTATTCAATCGCTTGTCGCAAACTTCTGGCCAATCAGCAAACGGACCCCGCTCTGATACACGCCAGCGTAGGGCCAACGCCCGCTTTCAGACCCAACCTATTACCCAGGGCGAGGTTGATCAGGTGAGGCCTCTTTCTTTTTACCCCTTTTTGTGGAAACCACCAGTAAATGGATATTTTTGCTTTGAGCACTTTAAATTTGAAGTTTTTATGCTAGTTACATCAAGTTTACAGAGATTATGCATTATTATTTTTGACATAAGACTATTCATTATTTCACTGTCTCTGTGTGCTTCCGTGTATTTGGAAATTATTTCAGGTTGGTGCCGGTACTGGCCTAGAGAGATGATTTAAAGAGAGATTTTAAAAAGAAAACGCTCAATTTGTCTTTCATTCTGAACCATATAGCAGTTGTAGTTGACTTCAGTCAATACTCTCTTGAAAGTGAAGAGACATTGTGCCGTTCACAGGAATTTACAAAAGACGTAGACCCGTCCAGTCTCACAGATCAACGCGCTGCGACTAATGATTCTGTTGGTCCCCCTCAGAGCGAGCAAGTAAGAGACACTGGACTGAGACTTTTGATTGGCTGAGCAGTGAGAGCTTTGCCTTGCAGCAGCTGCTGATTGGTTAATTGCTGAGGCCTCGACAACATTGCATTTTCAAACTGGATATTTGCTACTGCTGAGTTGCATTATAACTGCTTTGATTTTGACCTGTTTCATTTCTTAATCTAGTAACTGCATTTCACTGCATTCTGTCATTTACTCAACCTCATGATATTACAAATCCTAAAAGTATATATTTTTTAAAACTCTACTTGAAAATAATATAATATTAATGAAAGTGGCCACTTAAGTGTACATAACATAAGTTTTAAAGCACTTTATAATAATATCATAAAATATTTTACTTTTAAAGTACATTTTAAATCATTGTTTTAATAATCTACACATTTTGATGTGTTGACTAACATACTAAAGCACATGTAAAGGACTAATTTGAACTATAATGTGTAATTCTATATTATAGTTAATGTATCCTAAATGTACTAAATTGCAACTTCATCATTACAAATGTGCATTTACAAATATTTTTAAATAAATGCATAATATACAAGTTTTAATAGAAATTACATTAAAGTATACTTTAGTTTATAGTCAGTACATTCAGCAGTACACTTTAACTTTATTTCAAAGAGAATAGAAGCAATTATGTAATTACACATAATGACGTACTTTTAGGCAGGTCAAAAAAACACTCTTAAATTCAACTTATTGAGTTTAGTATAAATCTTAACTATAATACATTTTAATTTAATTGCAAATAACGTGTGTCCGAAAACATTACATTCAGTTCACACTTAAGTATATACAATTAAAAAGTCACATGGGCAACTTTTATGCTGCTTTTTTTATTTTTAGGTGAACTATTCCTTTTAAAGGTGCTATATGTAAGTTTTTGACTGTACTATAGCATAAAAATACCACAATATGTTTGCAGATATTTAGGAAACATGCTGAGTTCACATACTCGTTTCTCTGAAAAACAGCAGTTTTTATACTTTGAAATGTGCGTTCTGTGCCAGAATATCTGTTTTTGTTTTGGTCTGTGTGAAACTGCATGCTGCCAGTTTACCCAGTAGTATTTCAACACCCCAGGTTGCCATTTGGCGGACAACACAGCGTATTGCAGCCATGGAAGCCAGCAAACAAACTGGGTCTGAGATATCACAGATTCTACCTGACCTAAAAAGCCTCGGCATCCATCTAAAAATCTCAATGAACGGAAGCACGTTAAAACGCGGATAAATCAACTTACAGTGTGCGGGTCTCCTTGCCTTCCATTGTCAATAGACTGTAAAACAAATATGAACGTATTGTCTGTGACGTCACCCATAGGATTCTGAAGAGCAGTTTTGAAGCGTAAAGTATAGATGAGCTGGCTGTTACCATCTTGTCAGCGCGTCACTCACGGATAATAGAAAACGGGCAAAGAGGTGGGACATGGCTGGAGCTGAGGTGACGCGATGACTAACAGACAGCAGATAAATGGCTATCCATTGTCCAATGTCACTCAAAGTGGCCACGCCCTTAATTATGCAGGACTTTAAGGCTTTATATAATGTAAACGAATGAGTTCCAAAAAAATTCACCCCCCTCACAGTTGTCATGAAGGGCAAAATTAGCCGTATAGACCAAAACCACAATTTGTACCAGGCTGTAAACATGTGTTTTTCTGCTGTAAAGTTGGGCATTTTAGCCTGTCCCTAGTGGCCAGTTGATGAAATGCAGTTTAAGTCACTTCTGTATTGGCTTCAAGAGAAACTGCGGGAGGTTGCCGCTTGGCGTCGAGTCGTGGAGGAGGTGGCGGGGCAAACAATATTTTGATTTTGGAATCCAGTACCCATTTCAACCACAAGCTTCTAGTCATTCTTACATACTGCACCTTTAAATAATTGAATCTGTGATTGCTATGAGAGAAATTCAGTTTTTTTTTGTCAAGAAAGTGGAATTAGAATAGTAAAACACCCAGACCTTGATGATGATAGTGACGTAAACAAGAAATCTGGTTTGTCGCATGTCTGAGAAGTTAACTGATTAGGTTGTTTGGTATGCAAAACGCATCCAATCTCTGCAAGCTGCCTGTGTGTCCTGCATATGACCTCTGACCTCTCTGGGGTCTGTAAAAGTGAACGCCATCTAAAAAGACATCTGAAAATACAACTGTTCTTTCTTTCTCTCCAGCTGCAAAATGGAAGCGTGAAGTTGGAGCCTCTATCTGCATCATTGGTCCGTTCTGTTACCGCGGTCACCTCCCAGGCCTCTGTTGCCATGGTGACAAGCGCTTCCCCATCAATGACCGCAGATGTTCGCATGGGGATGTCCGCAGTTCCGCCCTCCACTCAGGCCTCGCCCAATCAGACTCAGCTTCCAGCCTATGAGAGAGGAGTTCGATACTTCAGTCTTACAGAGAGTGGGGAAAATCCCACACCTGATGTTCAGTCTCCGCCTCCCACAGAACAGCCGGGCCAATCAGCGTACAGCAAGGGTGGGGCCGCGCTGATTTCAGCCAATGGCCAGAGGCAGGGCGAAAGTGGGCGGAGGGGAAGACTTGGGTATTTAGGGAGAGAGGAGAGAGACACAGAGCTCCCCTGTGCGACTTCCCCTCCGCACACACATGCACTCAGTCACACACCCCCTCACGGCAGGGGAGATGCAGAGCTGAGCGGCCCGCGAGAGAAAGAAAGCACACCCGTCTCGCAGGGAGGTTACCTTTCACCAGACACTCATCAGACGGCAAGAGGAAGCGGTACCAGAGCTGTCATCTCAGGTAAGGTTAGATAGAACAAAAAAGAAAAGTCTTTTAAAAGGGGTGCAAAGCTCTCAGCTGTGTCTATTGTTTCTGTCATTGCAATCACACACATGCATGCATGCTGCACGTCTGCACGATGCAGCCGGCATCTGATTGGGTTAACCGGGTTAACCGGGCTCCCAGCCTGCATGCTGCTCGAGTCGAATGTGATTAGCATAATTTATCATACATCAAGCGTGTGGCTCTCTTTGTCTGAGCCGTGCAAAACTAATGATGCCGAAATGAATCGGGCAGAAGGCAAAGTGGAGTGAATCTCTCCTCCGTGGCTTTTGTTTGCGCTCCCCGCCAAAGCTGTTACTATCCATTCGTCTGGAAGCAAGAGGCGTGTATGTGTGAATTTTGTAGTAAAGAGAGAGATGAATGAAAGACTGGAGCGGTAAGACGGATGGAAGTGTGCTCAGCACGCATGCACACACTGATACAGACATGTTGTCACCCCACAGAAAAAAAACACAGTAGGTTATCAGGTTCACGTCAGCTACATGTTAAAGGACAGCCATGACGGCAGAATGCGACAGTGTGTTTTACAGGATAAAGGATGCTTTAAACATTGTGCATGGGTTTTTGTGCATGTGTGTGGCAGTGGTGCTTTATACTGCTGTCTGTTCATGTGTGTCAGGTATTGATTGCGCCCTATGATACATTTGGGAGTGTGTGTAAGCTGATGTGTAATGCAGTTTCTATGTTTTAATGCGTGAATTTTTTTTCTGTATCTGGTGCACTGAATAGCTATGGCACATATTTGTGTATTCTTTACTGGATGGATGTAAATGTGTGAATAGTATATTAGTGTTGGCTGCTTGATCAACTGCTTGATTTATACTGATATTACGCCTTATTATGGGGTCAATCTCATAAAAGTGTGTTATGTCCAGTTCACCTCCCTGACCATAAAAAAAACCTTTTATTTTATTTATTCAACCAACCTCTAATTCTCTTTTTTTCACTGATAACTCTAATAAGATTCTCTTTTTTTACTGCATTAAAGTGCAAAATATTGAAGTCCAAAGTGCTTCATCAACTGTTAGTATATTTTGATTAATTCATATGCCTCTGGTTACAGGGTCAACATCATGAATCCCCATAAAAAAATTAAAAAAAGTTTTTTTTTTCTTATTAAATTCCCATTATCGGAATTTTCTTATTTAAATCATGATTCTCATTGGATTATCACATCTGCAAAAACTATTTTGATTGTATTAAAGCACAAAATATTGAAGTACAATTTTTTTATTTATTTAAATAAAATAAATCACATAGTGTAAAAATAATGAAACAATCACATTTAAAGGTAGTGTGACAAATACTGGCATAATGTATAAATGCATTACAATTTTAGATTATTTTTTTTGTTTGCATTAAAGTAATGAGGATTTAGGGTATACTTAATTGTCATTAATACAATTAATGTCATAATGCAAAAAGAAGAAGAAGAATATTCCTAAAATGACCTAATTGTCCTTTCTTTATGCAAAATGTGTTTGTTTGTTTTTTGTTCTTGGCAGGTTTTACTCTTTAAGGCTCTTTTGTATGTGTATTTGCTCTCATGCTACATTCAATGTGTTTCTCCAGATGTCCCTGATCCCAGCGTTCCCGTGAGGACGGTGAGCACTGCTGCGGTCTCCTCCAGAAGTTCTTCACACACCTCAAACTCGCTCGCTTACCTCCAGCAGACCCAGTCGTACACTCCTCCACAACCTCAACCAAAACCGGTGCTGCACCCTCAAGTCTACACACCGACACTCACCCGACCTCAAACACAACCCTACAGCCCGCCGACACCGCCACAGACGCAGGCCAAACTACAAACACACCTCGTTTCTGACTTTCAACCGCACACCCACGTTGACTCTCAGGCTCCTCCATGGAAAACTCAGGTTTACTCTGAACCTCAACGGCAGACACAACCCAGAGTACCGCCGCAGACGCAGCCGAAACCACAATCCTTCCTTCCACCTCAGTCACATGCCTACATTCCCTCTCAACCCAAGATACCCCCTCAAACTCAGCCAAAACCCCAGTGCTTCATACCACCTCAAACACCACCCCAAGAAGAGATCCTTGGAAAATACGGCCCATCTGGACCCATCGTCTCCAAAGACCAACAGCCAGAGATCCGCGAAGATCCAGAGGCCATGACATCAATGTCAATCAAAGAGAGGTGCGTTTTGGTTACTTCACTTGTACGTCAGCTGTGAGCATTAGTGTTGTAGTACTTGAGACCGGTCTTAAGATCCTTTTTGGACGGTCTTGGTCTTGTCTTGGTCTCAGACTAAGAGGACTCTGGATTTTGTTTCAAGACCAGTCAAGACCACAACTGCTGGGATATTACTAAATTGCCAGTACATTGCCTGATTTATTTATTAACATCATTAATGTGAATGGATGTAAAACTTACTGCTTCAGATGCAATCAATAACTTATTTCTAATTTGATTTATTTATTGTGCCGATTCAGAAATTAATTGGGGATTGTGTCAAAAATGTCACCAAAAATTAATACAAATGCTCACAAAATTCAAGATATTGTTGCAAAAAGTTCTGGTATGAGATCTGGATTTATAAAATGTGATATAATTAAGCAATATCACAAGAGCAAGAGAGCTGTTTTCACAAATTTGAGCATGACTGCAAACATGATATTGCTTTAACAATCATTCAATATAAAAAAAAAAACATGATCCTTAACATTATTTATGCATTTGTAATTTACATCTTCTATCACCTCTGTAGCGCAAAGATGAATTTTGTTGTTAACGATTTATTTTGATTGGTAACAACTCTATATAGTGTCTTATTCTAATTATATTTATTATAAGTTAAAAGTAATTTCTCAGGTGGTAATATGAATCTCTATGAATTGAAGGAGTGCTGGTCTGGTCTTGGTCTTGACTCGGTCTCGTCCTACTTTGGTCTTGTCTTGGTCTCAACCCCACAAAGTCTTGGTCTTTTCTTGGTCTCAACACACATTGGTCTTGGTCTCAGATTAGGTGGTCTTGACCACAATACTAGTGAGCATACCAAACATCCCACCCTGCAAAAACTAATTTCTGGGAGAATCCCCCCCATAATATGAAAAAATTATATTATGCTATTATATTCATTCGCATATGCCACCTAACACAGGTTAGTTTATTCAATAGTATTTGTGTGCCGACAGTCATGTAGTTGAGTGTGACGAAAAAAGAGGCGCATTGAAACGCATGATAATACCAGGTGTAACGGTAACGCGTCTTGGTCTGACCACTTGTAATTGGTTCACCAAAAAATGCATCTTAATACCAGGTGGAAACAGGCTTTCTTTCTCTCGCGCTCAAATTTCTGGGATATTGTATATAATTTGTGGCCGTCAAGGAGCCATTATCAATAGAGGGTATGCACGTGACGTCACTGAATGCTGGAGTGACTACGGTTACGGCCACTGAGTGGCAGAAAGATGTGAATACTGCAAAAAACACACAGAACATCTAAAACGGGAAAGAGCTTTGCGACTGACTGTACAAATAGATTTGATTTGACAAGAAATCTGAGGTATATTTTTACAGAAAGCCGAAAGCTACAGAAAAGAGAAGCAAATGGATCACTGCAATTCACAGAAACAACTGGACTCCAGGCAGCGAAACATGGATTTGCAGTTATCATTTTGTCAATATGTTGAATTTTGGGGTAAAATCATACCCTGTATATTGGATTGTTATTAATTTGTATTGACAACTCATCAATTAAATATTTACCATCTTATATTCTGCATAATTGAATGTTTTTAAACAAACTCTGACAAAAACTATACAAAGACCTACCTATATTGTATTTATTTAAAGCGTTCACAGGCAAATTTGCTTTATGTATTTCCCTGGTGTCGAAATCAGGCCCATATTAAATGTCAGGTAACACGTTTCCTGGCTGCACGTCAATATCCATGGATCACTGGATCTTTGGGAAGTTGTAAGGAACATTATCAAGTCCAATCTTTAGTTTAAACTGATAATTGTTTGTTTGACTCGTGCTTTCGCAGTTTCCCCTATTAAATCCAGTCATGCTGCAGGCTCTTTTGCCACTCAGTCCGACTGTGGGGGCGTGTTCCTTCGAGAAAGTGACATCAATGCTTAACCTCTATATGCGAGATACTCCCGGATCTTCCAGGAGAAGTGGGATGATCCCAATTGTTATTCAAAACCAGCTCAATTGTGGCCAAAATTAGCCCAGTCACATTCCGGGGGGTTCCCAGATAAAAATTGCGTACTGGGGGGCTTCAACTAGAAAAAACACCCCCTGGCAACAATGTAAAAGTAGCCCAATTCCGCGTGAAAACCACAGACTTGGCAACACTGAGGTCTTGCATACAGACAATCCTATAAAGTAATTCACACAAAATATGGCATATTAGCATAAAATTGTCTGTTCCCATAAATAAATTTTGGGGGTTTTAATTTAGTAAGCAAATAAACCATTCAAAATTACCTTCCAGGTCTCGACAATATCATGTGGTACCTATTTTTATTTACCCTACCAAACTTATAACTGGCCACAAAGTCATAAATCTTATGTTATTAAAAATATAAATTAATACAATGCCATTCATCAAAAATACAGTAGAATTATTTGAAGAAATATAGTAGAATTTCTTCTTTATTTTTTTATTTTTTTATTTTTTTTTTACAATCTAAAAGAACTGTTTTCTATTTTGATATTAAATTTGATATATATATATTTTTTTAACACAAATAAAAATTGATTTGTGTGATGGCAAATCTGAATTTTCACCATCATTACTCAGGGTTTCCGCGGGGTCTTAAAAAGTTTAGAATTTCAAAATAAAAATTGTAGGCCCTAAAAAGTCTTAAGTTGTATTGAGTTGTAAAAGTATTGAGTTCTAGGACTAGGTCTTAAATCATTTTAAACCGGTCTTAATTTTCCTATGTCCATGTAACGCTACCTCTAATGCTCATTGAAATGCTCCCAAAGCGCTTTAGAGTGTTTTTTTTATTTTTTATTTTTATTCTGGGTTTTGTAGTTCTTTCTTTCGCTAGTCCAAATATAATTTGCTGAATTACGACTACAAATGAGACCAACATGCATCTTATATTGCAGCCAATCAGCTTTCGTGTTATTGGCGGGAGTCTCTTTCAAATTGTACCACAGACACATAAAACTTCAGATAATAGTCCTCCAGTTTTTCGCATTTCCGCGATTACTAAATACAACGAAAAATCAACAATGCATTTTTTTGCGATCCTGCATAATTCGTAATTTCACCGCAAAATAATGGCAAGACACCAAAATAAACAATATTTATGGATTTTGTTTATTCTATTGTCATTGTGACTATTGTGAAAATATTTCTGGAAAATTCACCACAAATTCAGTCCTTTTGATCTCAAAAATCACCCAAAAAATATCCTGGTGGGATTGAGCTATGGGGAAGTGCAAGTTTATCGATACAAGTTTTTCGAATTGTTCAATTTGTATAAATAAATTTACTTTGCAAGTAATTTTGTGACTGCATTTCCTTTATAGGTCTTAAATTTCATTCATAATGGTCTTAAAAATGTCTTAAAAAGTCTTAAATTTGACTTGGTGAAACCTGCAGAAACCCTGTTACTCCAGTCTTCAGTTTCACATGATCCTTCAGAAATCTGAAAAAAAAATTTTTTTATTATTATCAATGTTGAAAACAGTTGTGCTGCTGCATATTTTGGTGGAAACCGTGATGCTTCTTTCAGGATTCTTTGTTGAATAGAAAGTATTTATTATTATCAACAAAAAAAAAATATTACCATCCCCAAACTCTTGAACAGTTGTGTATATATTTTTTCAAGCTAGAAAGCAAGATTTTTGTGTGTCAGGATTAGTTTATGAAAGGTAGCATAATAGCATGTTAGAAGCACACTCATGGCATATTGCGGTATAAGAGACAATGGCACATGGCTGGAGATTTTGCAGGGTGACTGGAGCTGTTCTCCTTCTGTCTTGTCTTATAAATGAAATTGGGTCATCTCTGCTCTCAGCGAGTGCTGATAATGCGGACAGCACTATTTTAGTACTCCAGCCTTCCCCACAGGGCAGGATGAAATGAGTGTATACAGAGAGATAGAGAGAACCAACCATGACAAAGTAGTATGAGAAGCTGAATTGTGAAGAATTTTGTAGTACTTGGAGTGATTTCTGAATGAGTTTTGTACAACTACCAGCATCCCTTCAATTTTTTTTCCATTTGTCATTTCTTGCATTTTATACAGTAGATCTGCATGAGCTTTGCATCTACAACGTTCAAGATGGAGTAAAGCTTTGACACTTTTCTTTCTCAGGTTAGCCATGTTGAAGAAAAGTGGAGAGGAAGATTGGAAAAACAGGATCAACAAGAAACAGGAAGCTGTACAGGAAGTGGTGTCTGTAAGCGAGAAGAGTAGTCAAATAGTGGAGGAGCAAAGCTTTAAGAAAAAGGTAAGAATATGTTGCCTGTCAAAATCAAATATGGAAACACATTGTTTTTTTTAATAAAGTCATGACAGGATTTCAATTGTCTTGGCTGTCCCCGCCACCTACCCACTTTTCAAATGGTTCCTACATCTCTGGGTGCAAGTAATAACTAGTGTATAAGGTATATAAATAGACTGTGGTGTCAATGATGTAAAACATTAATATAGTTTTGTAATGTTTTTAAAGTAAATTAACGTTTTATGTTCACATGAAATAATGCTCAGTAACTTGCACAGAAATGTATGGCTTGCTAAAACAGTTTATATGGATATTCTGGGCGCTGTTTTCCTTGAAATGACATTCATGGAACGTAAAAGTGCTAAGAAATTGTCCTTAAGTTTGAGTACTATGTCAGAAATGTTACTCATTTAAAAGTACTCAAGTAAAAGTAACTAGCAAAAAAAGTATTTACATGTAATTGTCACTTTATTTAAAGCTATTTAGACAATGGACAGTAGAGATTTTAGCATTTTATTATTTTTGATGCAAAATCTTTGTAAAAAAAAAAACCTGTCAAATCGCTGGTTTCTCATTGACAATTATGACAGTTATTTTGTTTTGTGAACTAAATTCTGCCTTATAAGTATTTACACTCAAATAAATTCCCTTGGCTGTTTAAATAAATAAAAGGAAAGGTACTTTCCAAGATACATGGTTGATTGCATGGGCTTCGGAACCATTGTATGTGGGTGGGACAAGACCCACTCACTTTTTACGACCAATGATTTTGGACCCACTCACTTTTATCATCTCTATATCAGCGCATGTCCTACCGCTACCACCTACCCCTAACCGATAAACACTTATTATTAAACACATTTAGCAAATTTTGCAAATCGTTTTTATGGAAAATAAATGCTTTTCCGATCTGATATGTGATGGGGAAAAAGGAGTAGAGCAAGTTCGGCAAAAGGCGGATTCGAACCTCGGGTCGAATTGCGTCAAAACTTTCTGCCATGCGTCTTACCCATAGACTGTAAAAAAAATATGGATGTAGTGTCCGTGACGTCACCCATAGGTCAGCCCAAAGAGGCGGGACGTGGCTGGAGCTGAGGTGACGTGATGACTAACAGACAGCAGACAAACGGCAATCCACCTGTCACTCAATGACCACGCCCTTAATTATGCAGAACTTTAAGGCTTTATATAATGTAAACGAATGAGTTATTAAAACAATTCACCCCCCTCACAGTTGTCATGAAGGGCATAATTAGCCGTATAGACCAAAACCACAATTTGTACTGTTTTTTTTTCTGCTGTAAAGTTGGGCATTTTAACATGGAGCTCAATGAGATTCTGCTTCCTTCTGGAGCCTGTCTCTAGTGGCTAGTCGATGAATTGCAGTTTAAGTCACATCCGTATTGACTTCTAGAGAAACTGGGGGAGGTTGGTCTCACCCCTACACTATTGCCGCTGTAAATGATTCAGTGTTTTCCTTAATTTTGTCTGTCCCAACCAGACGTTAAGTAAACAAGGCGGTATATTTGTACTTAACTTAAATGGCATCTACTCCAGTAAAATTTTTCTGGGAGAGGACCCACCCACAATTTTTTGCTTCCGACGCCCATGGTTGATTGGCTTGTTAATCACATTAGGATTAAGAAAAATACTATTTTAATTTTTAAATCATTGAGATGTCCTCATTTCGTATGATAAATTAAATGTATCAAATGTATGGTACATGAAATTGTCTACATTAAATTGTAATGTTTTCCCTTGTAAATGTACAAGTATTCAATTTTTACGGAACTGTAAGATACATATTCTACAAAATAATACTTAAAGTCCCACTGCAGTCAATAATGTTATCCCTTAAAACTTTGATAATCAAAATGACCTATTTAAATTGTTTCCTTTTTTAATTACCCATTTTAACTCTACACCCTTGCTTCATTTATTACACGTGGAAACATGAATATGCATTTAGTCAACAATTAGTCCTCGCCTCCACTCAATCACACAAGCTCAGAGATCTACTCACTCAACTGTATTAAGTAATACACAATGGCAAGTGGAAATATTGGTTTAAATTAGCCATATATGTTTGAACCAGAAACTGACTGAAGAGTGAATTATACAGGCTAGTATACAAGTCGATGTATCAAAATGGTAATGCATTTTATGCCGCTCTCTACAATTTTGGACACATAAATTAATTTATATGATTAGCCTTTGGCTTGACTACGTTATTAAAGAGCTAATGTGTTTTTTTAATGTTGCAAACCATGCTCCAGTTAGCCATCTCAGAGTCAGACAGCTTCTAAAAATCAGCCTCAAACTATTTATATCTTCAGTGGAGAAAGGCATATAGTTCGTCATAACATCATAATACAATATTCATGCTATATGTACCCGGTTTTTCCTGTCCCTTGTTAAAGGTGTTCTTGTGCTCACTGTGGAAAAGCACGTTGACGGGGTCGGTTACTTGTTTGTGATGGTAGAGATCAAGAGCGATTTCAAGCCACATTTTCGAGATTGTCTTTGCTTCACTGCAGTTTTGAGGAGACAATACTCCGCAATGGCGTTGACTGATGAATTTGCACATGGTTTGTCTTCCTAAAGTATATTCAAAACACTACATAGACATTTTAAGTATAGTAGTGAAGTACTATTACTCAAATACCTCACACATATGATGGCATTGAATTGGGACTGGTCAAATTACAAAAAAGCACCTTAAAAGTGTCAGAAATGATTTGTTCTGCTCATTCAGCTATATCAAATGACATGAGTATAACATTTCTTTTCAGAAGATGTAAGAACAAATTACATTGACATAATGCGACACCTTTAAAGGGATAGTTCACCCAAAAAGGAAAATTAGCCAATGATTTACTCACCCTCAAGTCATCCTAGGTGTATATGTCTTTCAGATGAATACAATCAGAGTTATATAAAAAAATGTCCTAGCTAATCCAAGCTTTATAATGGCAGTGAATGGGATCCCAAAATTCGAAGCCCAAAAAAGTGCATCCATCTAGCCTAGAAATCTAGATGCATCCTAGCCGTGGCAAATGTCATTTGCAGCCAGGGTTGTCTAGCAACTCTCCTTTGGCTTGCGAGCTTGAAAAACCAAACTCTAGTCAGGCCAATCACAGCGTGTATACACAGCGTCGGTGGGCGGGCTTAACATAATGACGGCAGAATTGCGTCGGTTCTGTGGGAATTCCCTAGCCTGACAAGCCAGATCAAAACATCAAGATGTTGGGTCTGGGAACACACCATTGGCAGGGCTCAATCCGTGGGGGGATAAACGGTTGTCTTTCAAATTCCCTCTGCACGCAATAGGATAGCGCTACAACCAACCAGAGCAACGAAGAATGTGAAGCGGAGCTAGTTGATAGATTTCGCGTATCTGGTCGGCAAACCTCTGAACACATCTTCCTTTTTTAAGAATGACTTCAGTCCCGTTCTTTGTTCTTTTCTCAAAGAAAAGCTTAACTCCAAGTCTTCCAGAGTCAGGACCAAAGCCGTTTCGAAAGACCGCTGTTCGCCAGCTTCTTTGTTTACCAGTAGCACGCGGAACCACGTCAACTCTGCCATCATTATGTTAAGCCCGCCCACTGACTCTTTACACGATGTGATTGGCCTGACCAGAGTTTGTTTTTTCCAGCTCACAAGCCAACGGAGAGTTGCTAGACGACCCTGGCTGCAAATTACATTTGCTGCCGCTAGGGTGCATCTAGATTTCTAGGATTTCTACTTCCCTGCAAACAAAGAATGACACTGAAGTCATTTTTAAAAAAAGATGATGTGTTCGGAGTTTTCCCGACCGGATATGGCAAAAGTTCAATCTATCAACCTGCTCCGCTGGTGGGAAAAGGCATGGGACTCAGCCACAACCCGCTTGTGATTGTCGTTGTCTCACCACTGATTGCTCTGCTTGGTTGTAGCGCTATCCTATTGCGTACGAGGGAATTTGAAAGACAACCGTTTATCCCGCCCCTCGGATTGAGCCCTGCCAATGGTGTGTTCCCAGGACCCAGACCCAACATCCTGATGTGGGTCTGGCTTGTCAGTCTAGCAACCATCCAGTATAAGAGTAATCCACATGGCTCCGGGGGTTAATAAAGGCCTTCTGAAGTGAACCAATGGGTTTTTGCAAGGAAAATATCCATATTTAACACTGTTATAAAGTAAAATATCTAGCTTCCACCAGATCGCCATATTCCATATTCAACTTACAAAGAAAGTGTAGCGCATCTCGCAGTTCAAAACGCTTACGCTTCAAAACATCAAACTGACATCAAAGCCAGTTACGCTTTTTATCCATAAGTTGTATACGAAGACACTCTGGCAGAAGCTAGATATTTTACTTTGTACACAAACGCATCTCTTCGCTTCAGAAGGCCTTTATTAACCCCCCAGAAATGTGTGGATTACTTTTATAATGGATGGATGCACTTTTTTTTGGGCTACCATTCACTGCCACTCTAAAGCTTGGATTAGCCAGGACATTTTTTAATATAACTCTGATTGTATACATCTGAAAGAAGAAATTCATATACACCTAGGATGACTTGAGGGTGAGTAAATCATGGGCTAATTAAAAATGTGAATGAAAAATGAAATTAAAAATGAAAAATTCTGTCAATAATTACTTACCCTCATGTCGTTCGACACCCCTAAGACCATCTTCGGAACACAAATGAAGATATTTTAGTTGAAATCCGATGGCTCAGAAAGGCCTCCATTGGCACAATGCACTGTACACTCTCAAGACCCATAAAAACTACTAAAGACGTTGTTACAAAGTCCATCTCACTACAGTGGTTCTACAATAACTTTATGAAGCGACGAGAATAGTTTTTGTGCGCAAAAAAACCCTAAATAACGACTTGTATAGTGATGACCGATTTCAAAACACTGCATCATGAAGCTTCGAAGCGTTATGAATCAGCAAGTCGAATCATGATTCAGATCGCGTGTCAAACCGCCAAACTGCTGAAATCATATGACTTTGGCGATCCAAACCGCTGAATCGTATCACTGATTCATAACGCTTCGAAGCTTCATGATGCTGTGTTTTGAAATCGGTCATCACTATATAAGTCGCTATTTAGGGTTTTTTTTGCAGAGAAACTATTCTCGTCGCTTCATAAAGTTATTGTAGAACCACTGTAGTGATGGACTTTGTAACGACGTCTTTAGTACCTTTTATGGGTCTTGAGTGTAAAGACCATTGTGCCAATGGAGGCCTTTCTGAGCCATCGGATTTCAACTAAAATATCTTCATTTGTGTTCCGAAGATGAACGCAGGTCTTACGGGTGTCGAACAACATGAGGGTAAGTAATTAATGACAGAATTTTCATTTTTGGGTGAACTAACCCTTTAATGGTGCCATATGGACATGGAATACTTTTATGGGGCTTTTTTTATCAAATGGCTAGGATATTCTTTAAAAATTCACCCTTTGTGTTCCACAGAACAAAAGAAAGACGACTGTGAGTAAATGATGGTAATTTTCATTTTTGGTGAGCTATTCCTAATCCAAACTGTGAATCAGATGTGTTATCCTAATTTGTAAATAGTAACACATTCATCTACTGTCGCAGGCAAAGCTGTGAAATGACTGCCTAGACCTGAAACCTCTACTTTATACAGTCTGATGAGTCATTTCACAGCGTGGTGTTCACTGAGTTTTATATAGTAACTTGTGCGTTCCTGAGTTATTGTGATTCTCTCAATTTAGCAAGTGTAAAGGTTAAAATAAACCATTTTCTAGTTCTTAGCGTTTTATCCCTCACACACACACAAATGCATCTTCTGTGTGTTTAGGACGAGACTGTTATCACTGAATTCACATCATCTGAGCAGCTCTGGGTAAGCAACAGCATCAATGGCTGTCCTAGACAGTTTTGGCTTTAGCTGCAAGATGATTGGCTGACCTGCTAGTGCAAACTCCAATGTGATTGGCTGTTTCTCAAGGACTGACACGCTGCTTGCTTTATCTTCTAAATTAACCTTATTTTGCCATTTTAGTTGGTAACACTTTACAGTAAAGTTTCATTTGTTAACGTCAGTTAACTACATTAGTTAGCATCAACTAACAATGAACCAAACTACTACAGCATTTATTAATTTTTGTTAAATTTCAATATTTACTGATACATTTTGTATTAGTACAGTTGCATCTGTTAACATGCTACTGCACTGTAAACTAATATGAGCGATTGTATTTTTTATTAGATTAAAGATATATTGTTTATTAATAGTTCATGTTAGCTAAAGCATTAACTAATATTAACAAACAAGACCTTATTGTAAAGTGATACCTTTCAGTTTGTTTTCTGGTGGCAATAGTACATTAATATTTGCTTTTCTCTAAAACGTTACTGCTGTTGAAATGTTAGGAACATGCTGTAATAATTTCACCTAACATTATAAATGAATCCTCATTATACTGCCATTTTAGACTTTTTCCTTCTCTTGTTTGTCTTACACCACAAAAGATGTCTATTCAAGTTAAAATCTAGGATGAAACGCCTTGCTGTACTAGATGGACTAGATCTGTGCTTCTCAACTAATGGGTTACAACTCAAACGGGGATGGCAGGTCTGCTCTGACAGCATTACGGACAGAAGGAAGAACGCAAAACGGGAATGATAAAAAGTAGCTGACTAAGAACATGAAAACTTTATTATATATAGATACCAAAATGGTCTCTGTATGTTATCATGTTAATAATTTGGTGTATTTTGGAGCCTATCTGGTTCATATTAATATAGATCGATTTAAATGTAAAATTTTTGTTTACTTTTTTACACCCTCAGAAAAAATGTACAAAAGTTGTCACTGTGTTGTCACCCAAAAAGTAAACCTTTCGGCTTTAAATGTACTTTTCCTCCCTTTAAATGTACTTTTCCTCCCTAGTGTGATGTAAATCCATGTGAAACGGCTTCAAAATGTAGGTGGTGGATCTCCTGTGAGGGACAGGTTGTCCTGCCCGAGCCAGTAAATGCATCATCAGAGAAGAAATTATGTCACTATAAGTTATTTTGATTAATGTCGCTATCGGGGTGGGCATTATAGCCTCAAAATTATATCACGATATTTCAAGAATATTTGCAATAATGATATTGTGGAAATATGGAACAAACTTTTATTGGCGATTGCAGCTGGTAGGCAGCAGCATTTATTAGTGCAAACAAAATGAAGGGCATTTTCCATTCTTTTCCAATGAGCCACTGTCGTTGATGACAGAATACCTAATTCGAAAGTGTACTTTTTTTGTCATAAGTTGGCAGCAGCAGCTTTATAGTCACACAGCACGAGTCAAATGGAAGCAAAGTAGCCTTGGTACAAGTTGGTAGGGTTTTCACTGGAAATCTTAAGTAAAAGTAAAACATGACTCCTTAACATTTTAGTTTAACAATAACTAAAGTAATTTATGCCATGGTCTGTCTGAATATTCGATTCTGATTGGCTGGAAGGTGCACAATAAAATCGTTTAATGTACAGGTACATGTAGTTCCAAGTCAGTTGAATCACCGTTCTATATCAATGCGCTGTTTTCATTGATGCACACACAAAAAGGCCTACGTCACTCGCGTACAGAGAGCGGAGATCGCGCTGCGCGCACACACACACACACGTCACTCGCATAGAGAAAGCGGAGGTCATGCTGCGCATTCAGGAACACAGAAACTTATCAACGACGCCCCGCGACTTTTAGCAATAAAATAGCTAAGATACTGGATCACTACATTATATTTCTCAGCAACAATGGGGTTACATCCCTATTTTTAAGTAATAAACGCACATCTTCGTTGTTAAGAGAGACGCTGAACAGACGCAGTCAATCTCTCTCTCTCTCTCTCTCTCTCTCTCTCTCTCTCTCTCTCTCTCTCTCTCTCTCTCTCTCTCTCTCTCTCTCTCTCTCTCTCTGTCTCTCTCTCGTTAATTAATTCGAATTAATGTATTCTTACGCACTACTTTATCTGTGAGTCTGAATCAAAGCGGAAAGAATGCTAGATCTAACGAGCCGTAAAACCGTACATTTTACCCTTCCGGTCAAAACATCAATAAAAACTTTAAGTTTTCAATGTTTTGTCAGTTGTCAAGAGGTCTGACCTCCTTTTTAGGTATTAAATCATCATCGGAGGCTGACATGCTGCTCTTACAGGTGTTGTTGTTGTGCGCGCTAGGGAATGTAAATGCGCCATACGTCATCAAGTCGCAATATCATTGATATCACGATATGACACACCGGTGTTATCGTGGACAGTATGATATGGCACTGTCGGAAAGCTGTCGCCGCCACAGTCAATTTGCATTTGCAGGATCCTGACTGCGAGGTGTCGAATAACCGGGTGTTACAGGTTACCTGAGTTGAAGAGTTCTTTTTTGTTTGCCGGCAAGCCCAGGGATAGATGGAATGACGAGAGGACACAGTAGCAAAGCATTTGGTCCCAGTGTTTTATTCAGGCAGCTGCCCCGCACACGTGTACAAAAAGAAAGTTCTAAATTAATCAAAAATAAATCAACAGTGCTATGAAAACCTTTAACCTCTTAACCGGATTTAGGACGCACTCGTCCTCAAGACACAATTCAAATCATGCATATTATCATTAATCAGCTGTAAACAATACAACATGAAAAATATATGAAAACCAATTCAAAACCTCTGTTCAATTATTGTACTCAGTACCATTCAAATGCAAGATATGGTCTCCATACCCATTTCAAATAATCATCATGAAAAAAATAACAAATCCAAACACTTGATAACACTGTGAACTAATGTTCACGTGGTGATGACCTCCAAGTTCATCATCACAGACACACCCCTCTGTTAGCCCTACTGTTATCTATAAGCTATAGTGTGCTCCAAAACAATGACAAAATTTGCCTTTAGAAGATGTAAGCATTCAAAACTTAGTCTCTCACTTCCGGTAGCCTGGCTCTGCCCTCCTACGTACTTCCGTTCAGTTTTCATTTTCCTTCAGTACTCCATCTGGGACTGCGGTATATTCTTATGGTGCGTTCACACCGGACACGATTCGCGCAAGTGATTTACATGTTAAGTCAATGCAGAGACGCGAAATGGCATTCTGCGGCGCGATTCGCGCGAATGAGGCGGCGCGAAGGACGCGAATTGAGCGTTTTGAACGTGCGATTCGCTCAAGTTGAAAAATCTGAACTTTGGCGGATATTTCGCGCTGCACTAACCAATCAGGAGCTTGCTCTAGTAGTGACAACAATGAGGAGAAAATCTGTATATTAATATCTGGTTCAGACAATATGATTATCACTGTGATAACATTAAATGACATGAAACACAACCCAGTCTCTTTTTGGTAAATGCAAGTTTATGTATGATCAATAATACAAAAGTATAAGTAAAAGGTATAATAAGCTATGAAATAAAGCAAACAATTCAGTCAAACATTCAAAGTCAGTGCTAGTAGGCTAACGTTACAACTGTAACGTACAGTTATAGCCTAAAAATAAAAAAATGATGAAACTTCACTTTGCCCTCAGCCTAAACGATTTGCCAGGGAAAAAATTATAGATCCATGAGACCAAAGATCACCCGTTACAAGACGAATTATAGCTCGAGACACACCACAGTGACATCAGAGCCAGCGGCAGACGGCAGAAGGACTGGCCGAGAAAAGGTTGCCCTCGCCGGCGTTGACGAGCGCTGACCGCCGCTGATCCGCTGGAGCTCACAACTCCGAAAACGCAAGATAAAATGTTCAAATAGGTACTCTTTATATAAATAAACCACAGATTTGAGCTTTAAACAACTACATTATCGACTGAAAAAGTCTTAAAACTATGTTTTGTCACACATTAACAGTAGATTTGAACAAAAACAGACGCGTAAACACAGCCCATGTCAGCCATTTCTCAACGAGACGAGCCGGCTGGCAGAAACCCCGCCCATGACGCGAATTCGCATCTGTTGTGCAGTGAATGTCACATCGAAATGCGTGAATGAAGCGAGTAAACTTAAAATGTTCAAGCGTCTACCTTTGCGCGATTCGTGCAAATAATTTGTGTCAATCGCGTCCGGTGTGAACGCCCCATTAGGTTTTCTCCGAACATATATTTTAACCAATCAGCGAACAGAGGGAGTGGCTGAGAACGATGATGTTGATGTTGTGCGCTAGTTTGAGATGACAAACGTTAGCGATTGGTTATGGCAGATCCAGAGTGGCTCTGGGCAGATCCAATCGTTTTAAACTTTAACAGAGTACCCGCCTTCAAGGAAGTAAACGGTTGTCAATGGATAGTCGCCAGACTCTCTGTACAAATAAAATGTCTGAGAGTCTGGTAGGACCAGGCTACACTTCCGGCAGTATTGATCAATGATTTTAATGACATCACTCTGCAGTCTGCGCTTCAGCTTCTCATCAGATTTTCTGTCCAATCAAATGCTCTCTAGTATCTGAAGTGTCCCGCCCCCTACATTAGCTTCTGAAGCTGCGTCTGAAATCGGTCACTTGTTCACACATTTACTATTTTCTACCTGGTGAATGGCGCACAGTGCACTATATAGGGGATAGGGAATGATTCAGACAGTGTAAATATGCTTTCCATTGGGGCGAATGAAGTCTGGTTTCACGTTGGCACACTGTCTGCTCCTGTCCCGAGACACGATAGCACAGAGCCGATCATATGTGTGAGTCGGCACATACCAGAAAACCTATCGGGACCCATTTGAAGTGGTTTGAAATGGGGAGGGGCTGTCTGATATGTCCCGCCATGTCTTCCTGTTTCGGTGGAAGTAACGTCAGCACATTGAATAATGCTGCTCATTTAAAGGCACTTCAGTGGGCCTTTAAAGATTACGAGGACACATGAATTAAAAAAAAAAAAAAACATGGATAAATTATTCATAATAAATACAGCAATGTTCCATAAAAAATAAAAAATAAATATTTTGATTTCATGGTAAATTTACCCTTAATGGGTACATATAGGTACATATTATTTCCTTTTGAAAGGAAACTGCCCCAGTGACAGCTTTTGTTCCTTTTTTCTGAGAATGTACAATAACCGGCGCTATGTTTGCTGATACTTAATCTGTGTCCTGGTGCTAAACCAGTTGAGAACCACTGGTCCAGACTTAGAGGTGTTGCATCTTTTGACTTCCTCCCTCCTTCATTCTCCACCATCTCTTCCTTCACTGTGTCTACGCCCTGTACTCATTGTCTCTTGCTCGTTCATTCACTCTTGTTTTCTATCTACTTCCTGTGTCGTCCTTCTCCTCTGTCTGTAGGGGCCTGTCTTTTCCTCCACCTACTCTCCTCCTCCCCTCCCATCAACCCCCAAATGCCAATATGTAGAACATCAAGGCCAGGTAAGAGAGAGCTTGTGAATTTTGGAAACATTTCATTTCTAATATAACTCTACAAAAGGTTTGATATCCATTCATCCTTCTGCCAGCAGATGATCTGTGTGTGGTTGGGGGTTTAGATCATGTGTTTATTCAGCGGAGATAGGAGTTGCTTTTTCTTGCTGGTGTCAGTCTAGTTCATAATCCTTCCTTCCTTCCTTCCTTCCTTCCTTCCTTCCTTCCTTCCTTCCTTCCTTCCTTCCTTCCTTCCTTCCTTCCTTCCTTCCTTCCTTCCTTCCTTCCTTCCTTCCTTCCTTCCTTCCTTCCTTCCTTCCTTCCTTCCTTCCTTCCTTCCTTCCTTCCTTCCTTCCTTCCTTCCTTCCTTCCTTCCTTCCTTCCTTCCTTCCTTCCTTCCTTCCTTCCTTCCTTCCTTCCTTCCTTCCTTCCTTCCTTCCTTCCTTCCTTCCTTCCTTCCTTCCTTCCTTCCTTCCTTCCTTCCTTCCTTCCTTCCTTCCTTCCTTCCTTCCTTCCTTCCTTCCTTCCTTCCTTCCTTCCTTCCTTCCTTCCTTCCTTCCTTCCTTCCTTCCTTCCTTCCTTCCTTCCTTCCTTCCTTCCTTCCTTCCTTCCTTCCTTCCTTCCTTCCTTCCTTCCTTCCTTCCTTCCTTCCTTCCTTCCTTCCTTCCTTCCTTCCTTCCTTCCTTCCTTCCTTCCTTCCTTCCTTCCTTCCTTCCTTCCTTCCTTCCTTCCTTCCTTCCTTCCTTCCTTCCTTCCTTCCTTCCTTCCTTCCTTCCTTCCTTCCTTCCTTCCTTCCTTCCTTCCTTCCTTCCTTCCTTCCTTCCTTCCTTCCTTCCTTCCTTCCTTCCTTCCTTCCTTCCTTCCTTCCTTCCTTCCTTCCTTCCTTCCTTCCTTCCTTCCTTCCTTCCTTCCTTCCTTCCTTCCTTCCTTCCTTCCTTCCTTCCTTCCTTCCTTCCTTCCTTCCTTCCTTCCTTCCTTCCTTCCTTCCTTCCTTCCTTCCTTCCTTCCTTCCTTCCTTCCTTCCTTCCTTCCTTCCTTCCTTCCTTCCTTCCTTCCTTCCTTCCTTCCTTCCTTCCTTCCTTCCTTCCTTCCAAAAAAGTACTATATATCTCTGCTTTAATACACCAGCGGTAAAAAAATGTCTGTTGTCATTTAATTTATGAGGGACTCTTATTATTAGTTTGCTAGTACATTTATATTTCTCTGATGGAAACAGGCAGCTCAGTTGAATTTACTGTAGATATACTCAGGGCAAATGCATTCATTAAATGAGTGTTAGCAGCATAAATCTAATTTAGATGGAAATGCGGATTACTGTGTTTTTGGCTTTTGCTGTGGACTGACAAATTTCAACACTGTATGTAAAGCAAAGAGGATAGTCATACTCAAAAAATGTTTAAGTACTTTGGACAGTTTGCTGATGACCTGGTGAATGCTCGTTTGATTTATCCTTATGTTGTCTGTCCTGTATGTCATTGGCTCAAATCGTTGGTCTGTCCTTGCTGTACATTTATCAAGATGATATATATCTATCAAATCTGTTTTGTCTCATGTAATCAGAAACTTGAAGAGGGGGAGGGGCAGATGTCCATTGAAGAGAGGAAACAGATGATCTCGACCCGAGAGGAGGCGTGGCAGAGCACAGGGAAGGGCGTGGCCAATGACTCGACCCAGTACACAGTGGCTGCCAGGATGGTGAAAAAAGGTTAGAATGTGCAATTGCGCATACAGGTTATGAAATACTATATTATTTTATTATTAAATGCTTCAAATATTATTAAATGTACAATTTCGTGGCCTGAAACCAACTAAAAACAAATCCATAACAATAAAATAATTAATTACTAAAGAAGCATTACAAGATTTTAAATGTTTTAAAACCACAATGATTTAAAAAAATAAATAAATTTATAACATGGCTACTTATAAATAAAAAGCTATTTATTTAAAAATATATTTTTACTTTATTACATGAGAAGAAAGGACAATCATTGTCCATTATATAAAATATTTGGTTCCATAATGCTGGTAAATTGCAAATATTCCAGAGAGACATTTATTAAAACTGTAAATTGAGGTCTACATGTGTGCACACACACACACACACACACACACACACACACACACACACACACACACACACACACACACACACACACACACACACACACACACACACACACACGCATGCATAAATACAGATATGGCATAACTAAAACTAAATTGATATGACAAATTGACAGTAACAAATAATTTAAAAAATAATAAACTTAAAAAATACTGTTCTTATTATTAAATGCCTGATTACTGTCTGTCTGTGCATGTCTCTCTCTCTCTGTGTGTGTGTGTGTGTGTGTGTGTGTGTGTGTGTGTGTGTGTGTGTGTGTGTGTGTGTGTGTGTGTGTGTGTGTGTGTGTGTGTGTGTGTGTGTGTCTGTGCGTGTGTGTGTGTGTGTGTGTGTCTGTGTGTGTGTTAGGTCTGGCTGCTTCCTCTGCAGTGATCAGCCCGATTCTGTCTCCAGTCTCTGCTAAACTGAAGAGCAGTGTGCCGGCTATCTCTAAACCACCGGAAGGTATTTTAGACAAACACTCGCTACATGAAAAGAAAGAATATGTTTCTCTTTAGAAAGTCACAAAGTTAGGAAATGTTGTTGCGCTATAATAACTGGGGCATAAATCCTGATGTGCTGCAGAAATCGAGGCCAGAGCAGAAATGGAGTCTGATAAAAAGCTGGAAAAGCTGGAAACCTTTCTGGGGCGTTTGAACAGTAAAGGTCAGTTTGACTGATGCAAGATCTGCTCACTTGCTTGTCCTTTTTGCAGGAGGATGTTATGAGTCCATTATAGAGGTCAGAGTAGAAACGATTATTGTGTCATTTGGTGTCTTTGAAAAAAAAATCTAAATGTAATCACTGTTATTTAAATTGATTTAGTGTCCTAATAATGTACCTTTTATTGAAGCCATCTTTTTCTCTCTCATTTTCTCCCTCCCTTCCTCCCTCTCAGTATCAGGTTTGCAGGAGACGACTCTGACGGTGACAGAAAAGGCAGTGAAGGAAGTGATGCGATTGGATGATGAGGTCTTTTCAAAATTTTACCGCCACATGACAGATATTCCCCGCAGCATGAGCAGCAGAATGCATCTAGAAGAGGACTTTGATGCCATCTTTGGAAAACAAACACCAATGTAATTTTTGTGCTTCTTTAATAGGCTATACCTGCAAGCATGTGCATTTATTTTTATATTTAAAAAAAGAAAAAATATTTTATACATTGTAATTTCTTTTTTATATTTCATTTTATATTTATTTATTTCATATGTACTTATAGTTTTTTTTTTACAAAGCATATTGTGTCTTTTCTGTTGCATTAAGCTTTTTAAAAGAAGCGTGTAGGCATTGAAATATTTTGGCCTCTCCTTGGCTTCCAGGTTGACATCGGCGATGGTGCAGCACAAGCGTGCGGTTCGTCCGTCTCGTAACGTCCAGGCATCCAGGAACCCCTTAAAGATTCTCGCTGCAAGAGACGACATCCGTCAGGAGTACACAGAGCAGAGACTGAACGTCGGGCAGATGGAGAGCAAGAGAATTAAACAGGAGAAAAGTGAGTCGACAAGAAATGGATGGAAATGTGCCTCCGTTCAGTGTTGTTATTGTAAACCAAAACTTGTTAAAAATATTTTCAGCAATTGAAATAAATATTAAATTAAAAACTTAAATATATATATATATATATTTTTTTTTAGAAATGTTGCCTTTGCAACTAGAATTGTTTTATTAAAAATAAAATGAAAACTCAAAATATAAAAATAAAAGATAATTCAAAATAGAATTAAACACTATAATAGTGTATAAATACTAAAATAACACTGCTTCAATTGTGTGAGATTGTACATACTTTTTTGAGAATAACATATAAACAATGAAAGTGGCAGTTATAACACAAAAATGATAGAAAAAGTAAAAAGTGTTCTGGTACATAACAAGCAGCAGCCTCCCCCAGTTTCTCTTGAAGCCAATACGGAAGTGAATTAAACTGCAATTAATCGACTGGCCACTAGAGACAGGCTCCAGAAGGGAGCAGAATCTCATTGAGACATGTTAAAATGCCCAACTTTACAGCAGAAAAAAAACATTTTACATTTACAGCCTGGTACAAATTGTGGTTTTGGTCTATACGGCTAATTTTGCCCTTCATGACAACTGTGAAGGGGGTGATTTTTTATTTATTTTTATAACTCATTCGTTTACATTATATAAAGCAATGTTCCTCTAACTCAGTCCTGCAGAGTTTAGCTCCAACCAAACACGCCTTCCTGTGATTTTCTAGTGATCCTGAACATAGATATACATAATAAAGGCTAGATGTCTCGTCCGTGCTGCTGGCCAATGGAGGTCGACGTCCGCATCTGGTGGCCATCTTGTCACAGTCAGCTCGCTCACTCGTAACATTGTGTTTTAATGTTTCATGTACTTTTTAAACAACCATAACTTGCAAAATTTTCTACCGATTTTCAAACTGTTTAGTTTGTTAAAAACGTCATGTAGTTATGACACTGCATACTTATGAATAATTATTCATAATTTGTTCAAGCATCCAGAGTTATAGCCACGTTAATAATGTTTGTAAGAAACCAAACCATTTGTAAATCCGTCAAGATTTCAGCGAGATAAGAGTATTTGTGTTCGTGCAGATCACTCACCTTACATCAGGTACCACAGAGCTCGCCAGAAAGCTTGCCTGTGACAAGATGGCCGCCAGTGATGAAGTTAGAGACTCCGCCGTAAGACATCTAGCCTTTATTATGTATATCTATGATCCTGAATACCTTGATTACCTTGCTCAGGTGTGTTTGATCAGGGTTGGAGCTAAACTCTGCAGGACAGTGGCCCTTCAGGACCGAGTTTGAGGAACCCTGATATAAAGCCTTAAAGTTCTGCATAATTAAGGGATTGACAGACTGTTTGTCTGCTGTCTGTTAGTCATCACGTCACCTCAGCTCCAGCCACGTCCCGCCTCTTTGCTCATTTTCATTTATCCGGGAGCGACGGCTGACTTTAGGCTTCAAAAACTCTCTTCAGAAACCAATGGGTGACGTCACGGACACCACATCCAGATTTTTTTTACAATCTATGGTACATAACTAATACAAATTAATGAAATATCAAAGGAAAAGATTTAAGGGCTTGCAAATATGAATAGCTTTTAACAACTTATGAAGTGAACTGGAAATTGTCAGCAAGCAGAACATACAAAATGGCTTCTGCTTAAGAATTTGCATTTCTGTAAATAACATTGTGCTGTTAAAGTCTGCATGATACGGAAGTTGTGATAGTCTTTTTTTTTTTTATTGTGATATATCTTGCTAACTAAATGGAGGCCGATCTGAATGCCAGTTTGCAGTCTCATGTGGAGGATGTTTAGTCCCACCCTCCGGCGAGACACGCGTCATGAAGAACAGATGTTGTTTTGAGTGGGAGGGGAGGTTAATGTTTTTGATTAAATATTATGAGGGCGTGTGAATTTGAATAAATAATGATGTGCACAGATAATTTGTTTATAATAAGCACAATAGTTGTTCATTTTGATTTCATGTTAACTTTAATATAAGATTTATAAAATATATTTTGTTTTTCCTGTTGTAGTAATGTGGTTTTTATGTGTGTTTTCCAGTGAGCAAGAGCTCCAGTTTGTCAGACGCAGCCCTGGCTGGTTTGGCCAGTAAAGAAAGCTACAGCAGTGTGAGTCTGCGCAGTGTCAGCATCTCCGAACAGATGACCAATAACAGCGCAGCTCCCTACAAGAAACTCATGCTCATGCAGGTCAAAGGTCAGTCTGTAACACTCTAACGCGGTGTTTAACCAAGCACAAAGTGATACATGGAATGGATATACCAAGTGATGCATGGTATAAGCTGCATAGCCCCGCCCACAGCGAAATCTAATTGGTCCAAACATTAGCATTTCTCTTGGTTAGACTGCAGCAAAACACCCATGACATGACATATGTTATAAATATTAATATAGTGATATTTTACTGCAGTAGTTTTTATTGTTTGTGCGAGTTAAACTGTATGTGCATGCATGTTCCCCAGGTCGACGACATGTCCAGACCAGACTAGTGGAGCCTAGAGTGTCCTCTCTGAACAGCGGTGACTGTTTTCTACTGGTTACACCTGAACATTGTTTTGTTTGGATTGGAGAGTATGCAAATGTCATTGAAAGAGCCAAGGTACCACCTAAATGCTCTGACATCTAACCCACGTTAATCTTTCTATACTCATATAGCTTTCTACATCACTGCTATATTGTCCCACTTGACATCCAGGCATCAGAACTGGCCACTTTCATCCAGCTGAACCATGACCTTGGCTGTCGAGCAGCGCTGGTGGAGACGATTGAAGAAGGAGTGAACGCACAAAGCCCCACTGCTGCAGAGTTCTGGAAGATCCTGGGAGGAACAGCCAGCTACCAATGTACATACCCTGAAATCAGAATAGAAACAATGTATGTGCCATTATCTTAATTGAAATGAATAATATTTTTCCCTCTGTGTGTGCAATGATCACAGCGGCCGGATCTCCAGACGAGGATGAGATGTTTGAAAGTGCCATTGTGGAGACAAACTGTATCTTCCGTCTGGTGGATGATAAACTGCTTCCTGATGATGATTTCTGGGGGAAAGTGCCTCGTAGCACAATATTGGGATGTAAAGAGGTCAGACAACAATATTTTGTCTTTTGGGTTTAAGATATTAAAGTATCTTCATACATTATTTTATGGTTGCATAAATATGAAATGATAAGAAGACATCTTTTGCATTTTGTGGTAAATGGAATTTTTACCATTGCAATTTATTTAAACGTTTAACACATTCCCAAAGGTTTTACACTCTTCTATTTTGCACTTAATAAATCTTTTCCCCATTTGGTACAATCGCATTTTCATCTGAATATATATTTGCATTTGGACTGGCTCTAAAACTCTCAAAAAAAATTTTGTTTAGCCACATCTGACACATATTGTATATTGTGTGTTAACAACTTTGTACATTTATTTAATGTTTGCATTGACTGTATGTGTATTATTATGGTTATTTTGCATGTTTTATTTTTTTTAATAACAATATCACTTTTTCAACCACTTATCATATGAATATATGTGCGTCATGTCTATATTTGTTTTTCTCGTTAGGTGATAGTGTTTGATTTCGGTAGTGAAGTGTACGTATGGCATGGTAAAGAGGTCACGCTGGCACAGAGGAAGGTGGCGTTTCAGCTGGCCAAGCATCTTTGGAACGGGACTTTTGATTATACCAACTGTGACATCAACCCTCTGGACCCTGGAGGACACAACACACTCATACCAAGGTGGGTACACGCGTTCCTGTGGGTTTGCTTAAATATAAATACAAATATGAATTTGTGTGTGTGTTTATAGTAAATGTTTGTGTCGATTTTTTTAGGAAAGGTCAAGGTCGTCCAGACTGGGCCATATTTGGCAGACTGACCGAACATAATGAAACGAGTCTTTTTAAAGAGAAGTTCCAGGATTGGAGAGATGCTTCTAGACTATCACCTAAAAATGTCATCGAACACCCATTCCAGCAGAAGGTGGGTGGCTGTGTGTCAGTATCTGCCTTTGGCGCAAAGAAAAGCTGCTAGATGGAAACCAAAAAATACTTTCACCTTCATTATTATTAATTATGGGAATTGAGAGGAATGTAATGATTGTGTGTCCTGTCCCCTTTATAATTGCCTCTAAACCTACACTATCGTTCAAAAGTTTGAGGTTGAAAGTCTTTTATGTTGACCAAAACTATATTTACTTGATGAAAAAAAAAACTGTAAAAACTCTAATACTGTGAAATATTATTTACAATTTAAAATAATTGTTTTCCAACTTAATATATTTTAACATGTAATTTATTCCTGTGATGCAAAGCTGAATTTTCAGCACCATTACTCCAATCTTCAGTGTCACATAATCCTTCAGAAATCATTCACTGATTTGCTGCTCAAGAAACATTGGGCAAAGTTACTTTTAAAAGTAATGTGTCAATAATGCGTTCTGTTACTTTTTATGGAAAGTAATGTGTTATATTACTTATTCTCACCTCAGATGGGCTTGCGTGTTTATTTTTTAATGCCATAAAACACAAGTTCTGTTTCTAGTTCTATTTTTGGCACATTTAAAACCCCTTACACACCAAAAGCCTCAGGCTGAAGGAAATGCAAATTCACACTTGTACAGTAGAGGGTGCA
This sequence comes from Gobio gobio, assembly GCF_949357685.1. Classification (NCBI taxonomy): domain Eukaryota; kingdom Metazoa; phylum Chordata; class Actinopteri; order Cypriniformes; family Gobionidae; genus Gobio; species Gobio gobio. Next base: position 52,455,873 of record NC_137102.1, on the reverse strand, counting down.
GTTCAAGCAAACCTTTCAGTTGTGCTGCCATTCTGGATTGCAGAAAAATAGAATGCAGGAGAAGAAAGTTCAACACTCTTTCTTTAGCAATAAAAACAAAACAAAAATTGAAACACCAATGTGATGTTTATCTAAAGGCATTTTGCTTATTGGTATGGTTGAATTGGATCATCAAATGTCAGCAGCAAAGATGATGAGTAGTGAGATGAGTAAATGCATGCTCACATTTAGCCAACAAAAACCATCCTGTTAACACCCCTGCACTTATTTCTGATTTCTCTCAACATGGGGACAGGATAAACATTATTCTCTCAAAAATACAAGCATGTACATACATGTTGCTCGCATATTATGGTAGCCCAGTTTATGCTGAATACAGTGTAATGGCACTTTTGCCATTAATGTGTTTACAAGCAACTGAAAAAAGCACAAATGTCAGAGTATGTCAACTTCTAAAGGGCCCCAAAACAGCTCAGACTTCAGAGGGTTAAATCTCTCTTGTTGCCCCTCTCAGGAGTCTCTGGGCACAGATTCTCGTTCCGAATGCCGGGCGTACAGCGCCTCTCTGATGCTGCCAGTCCTGCAGTCGCCCATCAGCACAATTCTGGATGGTCAGGACGTGGGTCGCGGACACGGTCCGGTGGAGAACGGCTCGGACGACTGTCTGCGGTCCCTAGAGATCAGCACAGTTGCCGTTGACGTCTGGCACATCCTGGAGTTCGACTACAGCCGACTTCCCAAGCAGAGCATCGGCCAGTTTCACGAGGGAGATGCTTATGTAGTGAAATGGAAGTACATGGTGAGCGCCGCAGGTGAGTAACTGCACCGGGACAAATGAGCTGTGATTTTGTGTCTCTTCTTGCATTTACTGAAATATGTATACGCAGTCAAATAAAAAAATTATTCAGACACCAGATATAATTTTTTTCTAGTGGGTGCAGGACACTATAGTTAATTTATGTAAGTGAGGATAGCAAAATAAAGTAAACTGTGACAAATTATACCCAAAAATTCTTCATACAGTGGACTACCAGTAAAATTGAAACAAATTTGGGACCAAAATTATTCATACACTTTGACCTGACCATGTTTTGCTGAAGTGTTTTTTCTTTAATTGCTAATGCGACCGTTTACACCACAGACAGAACTAAATGAAGCATTGCTTGGTAATTGGTTGACCTAAATTGGTATTATCTAACTAGCCACGTTTACATGCGCACTTTTTTGTCATTCCGATTAAAATCATTCCGATTGAAAGATTCGGTGGACTGTTTACATGTGACGTTATCTAAACCGATATGGTGTTTACATGTGCTGACTTTCAGTAGGAATCCTTTTGTGAAGTGCGCACACAGTTTGTCTGCCGCCTCAGATTCGTTACGTATCGTGGATCAATAGTTCTGTGTTGGTAATTTGTATATTTATTTATTTTTCTGTGGGCGGACATGCAGTAGTTTAACCTAATTTATGTCCTATACAATGGCTATTTCAACAGCTGTGAATGATGAATGCGGAATCAAAAATGAATTCAATTCATTTATTTTGAAAAACACAAAATTAACAATAAAATGCACTCAAATTATTAATAAAAACATAGGATATACGGTGAAACATGAATGAAGCATCAACGTGCTCAGCATCATTAGCCTAGTACTAAACATATATATTTCAGATTATTAAGGAAAGATACCATAATCACAAAGGTATAAATATTAACAAAAGTAATTAAAGTAGACTGTGGGTAACGTTACTTAACCAATTTGAAGCAGTTGTTGAATTTTTTTTTTTTTTAGCTAACTTAACTAACGAGAAACAGAGAGCAGCTTGAATGTTCCCCGTTGAAATGGCAGCTCTCAACGGCCACCAGGACTTGTACAGTTTTATAAAAGCTATTTATTATTTGTGGTAAAATGTAAGAATCAACTCAGAAAAATGAACTTTCCTCTCTTGTCAACATTAGCCTGGTGTGAGCGCGGCGCGCGCTCTTCAGTTGAGGAGGCGCGCGCTCTATATCTCAAGACGTGCACTCAAAGTAATCGGATCAGATCGTTTACATGGTGGAATTTTTCGTTTGATCGGTTCATGAAAAGGTTTATCCCACCCCTCTCAAACCGATTACAATTTCATTCGGTTTGGCCATTTTTATTTTGATTGAGGTGTTTATATGGAGTATTTTTATTCGGATTGGACTTTTAAACCGATTACAGTGCTCCATGTAAACGCACCTACTGTGTACTTAAATTTAACAGCTTACAGCTGATTGGTTGATTGTAATTCATTACATACCTTCCTATCAAAGTTATCTGACATTATCAAGATCAGACACAGTTTAACTCTGAGTTCTTGTCATATTTTATTATCATTTTGTAAACTATAGCAAATTAACTGATTATGTGAGAAAATGTGTCTGAATACATTTTGGTTTGACTTGTGTATATATACAGTATATCTGTATATGAAAATTGCTATTACACTTGGTTAGGACACTGTTTTGACTGAAATTATAAAGCAAGTGGGGAACTTTAGGGGGGGGGGAAATCAAATGTTACAGAAAATAGAATATGCCTCTTTTAAACTCATCTACTGGTATAAAAATGTCAGTGCTCTCCTCTAAATGTGTGTCATCGGCTGTGTGCACTGTGCAGTGGGCAGCAGGCAGAAGCCGGATCAGGTGCGCAGTGCAGGTCCCGGCAGGGAGAAGTGCTGCTATTTCTTCTGGCAGGGCAGAAACTCGACGGTCAGTGAGAAGGGAACTTCTGCGCTCATGACCGTTGAACTGGACGAAGAGAGAGGAGCACAGGTAGGACGAGATGCTGGACTTAACGCGGTTGACTGCTTTCTGCTCCTCTCCTCTCTCGCTCACTGCTGCTGTGACTCATATTCAGATGCAGGTCCTGCAGGGGAAGGAGCCGCCCTGTTTCCTGCAGTGTTTCAATGGGGGGATGATCGTGCATTCTGGGAAGAGAGAAGAAGAGGAGGAGAACATTCAGAGTAAGAGTTTTGGGGTATTTTAGGATTGGCAGAATGCCTAATATTTTTTGAAGTTGTACAATACATTATGCATACTCTTCATAGTATGTGCATTTTTGGTATAGCCTACATCAGGGGTGTCCAATCCTGGTCCTGGAGGGCCAATGTCCTGCATAGTTTAGCTCCAACCCCAATTAAACACACCTGTACCAGATAATCAAGGTCTTATTAGGCATAGAAACTTCCAGACAGGTGTGTTGAGGCAAGCTGGAGCTAAACTCTACAGGACAGTGGCCCTCCAGGACCGACTTTGGACACCCCTGACCTACATGGATTACCCAATTAACTGTGCACTTATAACCAGAGCGCATAGTGAAGCACATGGTATCCCACAATGCAGTGCACTTGATTTGACCTTCCATTTCCCCATGTTATGTGCGACAAAGAAACAAATGTTAACTCTTTTTTGATGCATCATTTATTCAGACTGTTAATGTTTTTACACAATATTGGATTATAAATGCAAAAACTGCCATATTTTTTCCATGTACTGTATACCTTGCTTGCATGCATGAAATGTGAGAACAATATAGTAATCTGTATCCGTGCATTATTATTAAACATGGTATACTGTGTAAGCTGTACACCAGCATGTTAATATTTGACCCTGTTTCAGATGATTGGCGTCTGTACTGTGCTCGTGGTGAGGTACCTGTTGAGGGCCACCTGTTAGAAGTGGCGTGTCACTCCAGCAGTTTGCGATCTCGCACCTCAATGGTTCTTCTGAATATCAACAAAGCCCTGATCTACCTGTGGCACGGCTGCAAAACACAAACACACGCACGGCATGTAGCTCGAACCGCCACAGACAAGATCAAAGAACAGTGAGTCTTTCACACACCAAAAACATTGGATAAAAACACAACACATGAGCAAGGATGGATGCATTAAATTGTTCAAAAGTGACAGAAAAGACATTTAGTGTTACAAAAGATTTCCCTTTCAAATAAATGCTGATATTTTGGTCTATCTATTCATCAAAGAATCCTAGGAAATTTTTTTTATCACGGTTTCCACAAAAATATTAAGCAGCACAACTGTTTTCAACATTGATAATATGCAGCAAATCGGCATATTAGAATGATTGCTAAAAGATCATGTGACAGATTAGCGTAACGATCGAGCTTTGCATCACAGGAATAAATTACATTTTAGAATAAATTTAAATAGAAAATAGGTATTTTAAATTGTACTGATATTTCACAATATTACTGTTTTACTTCATTTTTGATCAAATAAATACAGCCTCTGTGAGCATAAGAGACTCAAAACTATCAAAATGTTTTACTGACCCCTAACTTTTGAACAGTGGTGCACATTAAATCTAGTAACCAATGATATATGTTTTTCTGACCTCTAACTTTTGAACAGTGGTGCATATTAAATCTAGTAACCAATGATATAATGTCTTCTTAATGTCATATTTTGCATTACAGTAAGTTTTTAATGAGTGTAATCTGACTCATATTTGTGTTTTCAAGACGACCGCTGGAGGCTGGACTTCACAGCAGCTGTAATGTGACCATTCATGAATGTGAGGAAGGTGGCGAGCCAGTGGAATTCTGGGAAGCATTAGGCAGGAAGGACCGTAAGGCCTACGACTGCATGCTACAAGGTAAAACACACCGGCGAGCAAGGAGGAGATTTTGCAAGTTTGCTGTGCATCTATGTTTCCCTCGCTCCAAAATCACTCCTAAAATAATCCATCTCTTGCATAACATGTTCACATACAATTTGAAATGCATTACTACTGCGTTAGGAACAGATTCTTTGGTAAATCATAATTATTACCTAATAATTCATAGTTACGTATCAGATAAAAAGTCAAAATTATGACATTTAAAGGTGCATTATGTAACTTTTCCATCCATTAGAGGTCGCCTATTCAAAACAAAGGTGTAGTTTGATGACGCCACGTTTGAGCGCAGAATCTTTGGACATGTGGTCTTCACCTCACAGCCGGTGGAAAATAATTGGGATAGGACTCGGGCAGAAATCATGTTAATGGATGTGATTATTAACGTTACTGTAGTATGAAGCAGAGCAGGACCGAGTGTTGTGGGAGCTGAGCAAGGCCGCTGGAGCGATTGTTAATAAGAAGAGCGGAACACACGCCTCGCGAGCAGCGGGACTTTTATTATGACACAGTCGCCGTGGCTCACTTCTTGTGCAGAAGTTTACTGTGGCACACTTCTGCTTTTCCGGTCATGAGTATGAGGTAACGCAGCTCTGTTTATCATATGAGATACATCTGGGTGTGTTGAAAAGGAAGTTATGACGTTACTCTGTGCGTTCGCTCAGCAGCTGCTATGACACTTGTTCACACTGCAGTCAGAGTAAAGCACTTCTGCAAAATTAAAACCGGAAACCGAGGGTAACGCAGATAAGACGCAATCGACAGGCGACGCCCTCACACGTCCCGGTTCCTTGGTTAAAATACCAATTTTCTCATGTTTTACAAATAGTTAGGAACATTTGGGATATTGTAAGTACTCAACTGAACAAAATATATAACACTGGCCTAGTGGTTTTTGGATATTTTACTGCAAAAATTTGACATATTGCAGCTTTAAAGTAATTATGACAAATTGACAAAAATGTTTTTTTCATAATTGTGACTTTTTAATCTCATAATTACAATTTGCAGAGCATTATTTTTTTCTTATTTGGAGGAAATGGCCTTCCATATGTTCACATGTCTATTAATGCAAATGCACATCATAAGAATTCATGGACTACTATCAGTACTATCAGATTTTGTCAGAAAAACCTTTTTTTCTCTGCTTCAAATAATCTTTTTCTGTTTTTATTTATTTTTGTAGACCCTGGCAAGTTTAACTTCACGCCCCGTCTGTTCCAGCTCAGTAGTTCTTCGGGTGAGTTTGTGGCACAGGAGTTTTTCAACCCATCCAGAGCTGCAGACCTTGTTTGTTCCCTGCCGTTCCTACAGGAGGATCTGTACTCTGCCCCGCAACCCGGTAAAAAAAAGAAATGAAACACTTGAACTCTTTTATCTCAGACAGGAATCAATGAGTCATAAAGAATGATGCATGTGTTTTTCTCTCTGTGTCTGTTTCTAGCTCTGTTCCTAGTGGATAACTATCATGAAGTTTACTTGTGGCAGGGCTGGTGGCCGCAGGATACAGAGAGTACCGGCTCTGCCCGCATCCGCTGGGACTCAGACAGGAAGTGCGCTATGGAAACCGTGTTGCAGTACTGCAGAGGTGATTGACAGCCAGAGGCCTTTTAATGATATCTATGCTGCTTCAGATGCAGTTTCTGTTCTCTTTATGCTGTGTACACCGATAACTGATGCCGCTTTTTGTCTAGCAGAGAAGAACGAGAAGAAGCCTCAGAAGTCGTACCTGATCCATGCTGGACTGGAGCCTCTGACCTTCACAAACATGTTCCCCAGCTGGGAGCACAGGGAGGACATTGCTGAAATCACAGAGAGGGTGAGACACTGAACGCATGTTGTGTTTCTGTATTTCTTTGTCTGTTCCAAATGGCAAGCTTTATAACTAGACATTTTTGGGGATAGTTACTTTTAAAGGGGCCATTGGATGCAAAATTCACTTTTGTGTGTGGACACAACCACCCTACAATGATAAAAATCCATTCAAAAAGCCTAAAAACTCTCAATAATCAAGCAGTTTTAATTTTCTGACCAATATGATGCCATAAGAGTTCATGCTTCGCCCACGACCGCTGACGGACTGTCCCATATTAGCATATTTCCGCTTCAACTCTCGTCAGCGGAAGCCAATGAAGTCGCGTCGTCCATATTTTTTTACGGTCTATGGCAGTAGCTCATTATCATTTAAAGAGACATGCACCCAAACGAGTCGCTGTGAACAGAGCTGTTTTTGAGGAGGTAAAAAGGGTATTGTTTTACACAAACACATAGGAATTTAACCAAAGTATGTTACAGACTTTACATGAAGAATCTAAAGCAGTGGTCGGCAACTGGCGGCCCGCAGCCAGATTATTTTGATAGCGGCTGGTTCTGTAAAAGATCTGTCATGATAGTGTAACAAAGGCCAGCTAGTGACAGCTGTGCAGGTAAATCTCACAGCCTGTAGCCTCTTTATTAGAGCGTCCGACTTCCATGCGGAATGACCCGGGTTCGCGCACTGCTTCGAGCGGGCGGTGCGAACCGGACAGATTGCAATAACAGTTGCTCGTAATCAATTTTTCTTTAGTGATTTTGCCTTCAAAAAAGTACGAGAACGTTTTTGCAGGAATGTGTTTATTTTGGGAAGAATTGAGAGCTTTCTGAAAGACATTCAAAAGAGTCTGTGGAATGGATCGCTAGACACGCCTCTCAAATAGCTGTCATGAAATATGTGTGTGGTATGAAAAAACGAACAGTGAACCGAAACGTTTGCTTATAACGCAGGGCCTCAGCTCCAACACGTGAACAATAACAAGTCAAATTCAGCTTATTTTTTATCAAAAAATATTGACAACACAACCAGCAAAAAAAGGGTGCCATGCTTCGTCTCGTGGTGCATCTGATATATTCTTCACAAACAGCGACAGCTACGTTGCAGATAAGACACACCGGCGTTGCATTCACAAAACCAGGTAGGATGAATGCAGTTGTCTTTCCATTCTTCTTTGTATACCCTATTTTTGCTGTCGACTTTCCTTTTTAGACTCTTTGACAGTGCCATTTTCTCTCACCGGCTAGCATAAATGTTAACGTCAATGCACACGACGTAATCTCGTACCTCCAGCAGGCAAACAATTTTAAAAATGCAGTTTACTACATGAGGATGCCAAGGAATAATTCTGAGTGTAAAAGTAGTCTACGTCAAATAATTATTACAATAAGTTAGGCTCCATTGTGTTGCAAGCAAATTAAAATACACATTTATTATTCACAATATGGAAAGAGGAAATAAAACATAGTTTGTTAAGAGCATGACTCAAACATACCAGTAATGGGCTTATTCAAGTCCTCTTTAATTTATCCAATTTTTTAACAGAGTAACAGCTCATTACCAGTTGCAAAAGACACTGTATGTCACAGGCAATTCTAGTTGCATTGACTATGTTCTGGCCCGCCATATAGTGGCAAAATGTTTTTTTGGCCCGAGGCCAAATTTACTTGCCGACCCCTGCCCTACAGAATCATACCAACTGATGACCCCTTAAAAATAAAGAGTTACAATATTGTGTTGCTCCTTAAGGAACTAATTGTGTTACTTAGTTACGTTTTATGGAAAGTAATGCATTGCGTTTTCTCACCTGGGCTGGGCTAGCTTGTTTGTTTTTTATATTTTTTGGGTAATGTAAAGGCCCTTTCACACCAAAACTGCAAATGCAAAATGAAATGCCAATTCATGTATGTACCATAAAGAGCACAACTCAACTAAACGTTTCAGCTGTGCAGCCATTCTCGATTGCAGAAGAAATAGACGGAGAAGAAAGTTCAACGGTTCAGCCGAAAAAAAGAAACGCAAATGTGTTGTTTATCTAAAGTAATATTTGCTTATTAGTATGGATTCATTGGATCATCGAATGTCAGCAGCAAAGACATATTGGTTAAAAAAATGAGATTAAATACAAAAAAGTATATTTGTATTATTTAATATATTTACGTGAGTTTGCATTTCACAGTTCTTTTTCATTTTGTGAAATACTGAATCCTGAATCCAAAATACTGAATTTATGCTCACATTTAGTCTAGAAATACAATAACCCCCAAATTATAACAGGCAAATGATATAACCCCCCAATTGTCAACAACAATATTCAAAGGCCCTGTGACTTTCCCGACTTTCCCGACTTTTCCAACTTTCATTAGTTACAAGGATTTTAAAAAGTATTTTGTATTTTCCCAGAAAATGTGATAGCTCACATTTTATGTTTTTGTTTTTTTGTTTTTGTTTGTTTCATTGTTTCTTCTTAGCTTTTTCTTATCAGTTATGTACATTAGGGTTTTGTTATATCTCATTTGGTTTAAATGATTGTTTATTGCATTAGTCTTGTGTGTTACCATGATGGTGTGTTGTATTTGTGTGTATAACACTGTGCACCTTCTACAGTATATTAGTATTTAGCTCAGCTTGTGCAAAAAAGACACTTGTGATTAACTTTGATTCATCATATGGCTTTCTCTTTACAACCTGTGTTTTTAAGGCGCTTGTCAGTATATTATAAAGATAATCTATAATCTGGTATATTAATATATTTTAATTTTACCATATTTTTTTGGTAAAGTTCTGGCAACCACAGCGGCTGTTTTTTACTGTAAAGTTCATGGATTGGCTTCCTCACAAATACAGGTCTATAAAGACAGTTGTTGAACGGTTGAATTCAAATAAGAAATAGCTTGATTTGAAGTTGTTTGGATTATTTAATGCTTGTTTTGTCTTATTTTTAAACAACTTTAAGTCATCTTTTGGCCCCCTAGTGGTGCCAGTGGTGCCAGTGGTGCCCGGCTCCCTGGTTGGAAACCACTGACTTATTAAATGCAGTGCTGCTTTAGTTTGGCTAAAATTGCAGATAATGATAATTTAATTGAAAATGGCCGGAAAAGTTGAAGGATATGACCATTTAAAGTGTTTGGAACAAAGCCTTTGTTTTCATGTTAAAAATCTGAAGCATTGATTTGCAGTTGTGTGATAATAATATATATACTGTGTGCGTGTGTGCAGGAGGCAGAGGTGTGTAACCAGATCATTCTAGTGGAGGATGTTTTGGCTAGACTCTGTCAGAGCACTTATCCTCTAGAAACGCTGCAAACCCGTCCTCTTCCCCACGGCGTCGACCCTCTGAGACTCGAGATGTACCTGACCGATGAGGACTTTGAGGTGAGGCCGTACACTACTATGAGAGAGAGAGTGCCTGTTCAGTCTAGGATTTGTGTAAAAAAATATAATTGATATATTATTTATTTTATTTTTATTCTTTGCAACACTTGTCCCTGGTTAGGCTTTTATTGCAGACTTAAGAAACATAACTAAAAAATTAACAAAAAGCAAGAATTCAAAACACAGTAAATCAATATATGTGGGACAAAAATGGCAAGTTACCAATTAACCAATTATATAAACCCTAAAAAAATGTATGCTCACAATATTGATTCTGTATAAGCCAGATTTGAATACCTAAAGTCAAACCAAAATGTATTCAGACACCTTCAACATTTGCTCACATTATCAGTTTATTCACTATAGTTTAGAAAATATGATAAGAACTCCGAAACACTGTGAGAACAAATTCATCTTGATAATGTCAGATAACTTTGATAGAAATGTATGTAATGGATTACAATCAACCAATCAGCTGTTAAATTTAAGTACACAATTAGATAATACCAATTTAGGTCAACCAATTACCAAGCAATGCTTCATTTAGTTCAGTCTGTGGTGTAAACGGTCGCATTAGCAATTAAAGAAAAAACACTTCAGCAAAACATGGTCAGGTCAAAGTGTCTGAAAAATGTTTGTAGAATTTTGAGGTGAAATATGTCACAGATTACTTTATTTTGCTATCCTCACTGACATAAATTAACTATAGTGTCCTGCGCCCACTAGTAAAATATATATATATCTGGTGTCTGAATAATTTTTGGTTTGACTCTATATTGAATTTTCAGTTCTGTTTATCCTTTCAATTCGATTGGTAAATAGAATTGGTTGAGTAGGTTGCTCAGCCTATGATTGGCTTGTTTAAAGTATGACATGACTAGATACTAAGAATTGAATGTTTTGCCGTTTTAGGCGGGGTTGTAGGGAATTCTGAGTTGGTAAGTATATCTGAAATGGACTGATGTCACAGGGATCGATTTGTTTCTTTGCTAACTACTCAAGCACCATTTCCTGACAGCCTCACTTTTGTGCTTTGTCTTGCTCACTTTGGACAACTCTTCTTGTCCAGCTGAATCAGAGAGAGATCTTTGACACACATTAAATCACACAAGCACACATGCATGCACACAAACACAATGTGAACAGGTTTCCTCACAAGCTATTTCTTTTTTTCCAGCAATAGTTTACACATTTCTGGGAATGTTTTTTTCTGAGAGCACAGTGTCCTAACTAGGCGTGACAAGATAAACAAGCCATCAATAGTCTCTTCCACGTCAGTGTCACACAGAAAGTGATTTGCTATGATAAAGCAACCAGAAGTAATTCATTTACAGTGAGATTCAGCTAGACCTTTGGACCAATGCAGCAATAAAACGGTCAACTCTGAAAAAATCGGAACATTTTGTGTGTTTAATAGGACTGCATTTTATCCACACTGTTTGTAATAAATCTTTCTGTGGTCTTAATTGAATATAGATGATCACAGTTCATTTGCCCCTGACTCACACCATTGGTTGAGTATGTTGCTCAGTCCATAATTGGTCTCTGCTTCACATTGTACTACGATAAAAGAAAGTATTTTTAGACATCATATAATTTATGATCTACATTTTTGCACAAGCAGCAAGAAGATTAGCCCTGCCCTGCACACAGTGCCACAATTTTAATTGGTCCAAAGTCCCACTCTTTTTTTATCTGTATATGGATGTCAAATCTTTTCCAGTTGACTGTGTTTTAAGTTGCACTTTGCCCAAAAGAATATTACTTGATGCTGGAAACACAATGCGTCTAGTTAGGACACGGTTCTACTGTAACCCTTTTCTTCTGCTTTTTCTGCAAATGTATGATTCTTTGTGCACATGTACACTACCGTTCAAAATACTGGAGTCAGTAAGATTTTTTTAGTTTTTTGAAATAAATCAATACTTTTATTTTGTAAAGACATTACATTGCCCAAAAATGACAGCAAAGACTTTTTATGATGATACAGAAGATTTCTATTTCAAATAAATGTTGTTCTTAAACATGAACAATTAATCATGATTTCCACTAAAATATTAAGCAGCACAATCGTTTTCAACATTGATAATAATAATAAATATTCTTGAGCACTAAATCAGCATATTATTAGAATGATTGCTGAAGGATCATGTGACACTGATCCTTGTAATGCTTTACCATGAGAACTGTAACTTAGCATGCTCAATTTTTATATCAACTTCAAATTTGAAACGCAACAGACATGTGGCCTTGATTTTTAAGCAATTTCAGAGTGCAGATTATTATTTAAAAAATATTTAGTTCAATACATTTGCTTTACTTTAAATGTAAACATTTTTGCAATAATCTGCTGAGTGTCTATACCAACCTTAGGTATTGCAGATCATTCATAAATTACAACCATTTAAAATCTATGCTCAAAAAGGGTGACTGTTAAACGGTTAAAGTTAGTTCACCCAAAAATAAAAATGACTCACCCTCGTGTCGTTCCAAACCTGTAAAACTTTCATTCATCTTCAGAACACAAATGAAGATCTTTTTGATGAAATCTGAGAGCTTTCTGTCCCTCCTTTGACAGTTACGCAACTACCAATTTGACGCTTCAGAAAGTTTATAAAGAGATTGTAAAAACTAATCCATATGAGTTGAGCGGTTTAGTCCAGATTTTCTGAAGAGGCTTGATCACTTTATATGATGAACAGATTTAATTTATGCTTTTATTCACATATAAACATTGATCAGCGAACATAAACAGAAGCTCAACCGAACCTGCTTGATGTGCGAGAACAAACCTCTTGTAGAAGCTCAAACGTGCTGAACCTCATTGGTTCTTGCGGAAGCTCAAACATGCTGCGTAACAAGAGAATGAACCTCATTGGTTCTTGCGGAAGCTCAAACATGCTGCGTAACACAAGAATGAACCTCATTGGTTCTTGCGGAAGCTCAAACGTGCTGCGTAACACGAGAATGAACCTCATTGGTTCTTGCGGAAGCTCAAACGTGCTGCGTAACACGAGAATGAACCTCATTGGTTCTTGCGGAAGCTCAAACGTGCTGCGTAACACGAGAATGAACCTCATTGGTTCTTGTAGAAGCTCAAACATGCTGCGTAACACGAGAATGAACCTCATTGGTTCTTGCGGAAGCTCAAACGTGCTGCGTAACACGAGAATGAACCTCATTGGTTCTTGCGGAAGCTCAAACGTGCTGCGTAACACGAGAATGAACCTCATTGGTTCTTGCGGAAGCTCAAACATGCGGTGTAACACGAGAATGAACCTCATTGGTTCTTGTAGAAGCTCAAACATGCTGCGTAACACAAGAATGAACCTCATTGGTTCTTGCGGAAGCTCAAACGTGCTGCGTAACACGAGAATGAACCTCATTGGTTCTTGCACGTCAAGCGAACATGCTTGAGGTTCCCTTTTACCTCAACTTATGTATGAGTTGAGGAATGTTTATATGAATAGATATAATTTGGACTAAACCGCTCAAATCATATTTACGATCTCTTTATAAACTTTTTGAAGCGTCAAAGTGGTAGTTGTGTAGTTGTCAGTGGAGGGACAGAAGTCTCTCAGATTTCATCAAAAAGATCTGTGTTCTAAAGATGAAGTTGTCTTACGGGCTTGGAATGACATGAGGGCGAGGAGGCTAAATGATGACACACTCTTCCTTTTTGGGAAAACTAACCCTTTAAACCAGAAAACATTTGTTTTAAATTGTAGTAATATTTCACTGTTTTTGCTGTATTTTTTCAACCAAAATGAAAAACTTAAATATTTCAAACATCTTACCACCCCCAGAATTTTGAACGGTAAGTGTATTTATATTTATATGCCAGTTTGTTTCTCTCCCTTCCCTCATTGCAATATTTTCTGTGTTCTCAGAGTGTGTTAGACATGAAGAGAGATGAGTATGACGGTCTGCCTGGATGGAAGCAAGTGAACCTAAAAAAAGCCAAAGGACTCTTTTAAAAGCCTGACGGAAATCATCACGTCGACAGAATTATTACTGTCCACTGACCACCGGTTCTGCGAACACCTCTGCATTTTGACCTCTTTCAGTTAAAGGTGGCGTTTGTTCACTGAGAGCAGGGTAAACGGTCAGGTCAAAGGTCACTTTAGGATCTACAGATGCACCTGCTGTGGCGTCCGTTTTTGATGTATTAAGTCCGTGGAGGTGATGTCTGTGTGTGTCAGTGTGTCTCCTCACCGCGTTCATGTACAACGATTTGCAGTCTGTGAGCAGTGCGTACGTCCCTGTAACATCTAAAACAAGTCTGTTTATCTCTTGAAGTACATGGAATCAAACCGTTCGCTCACCTTCCCATCCGGTCTGATCTGCAATGTGTTTTTGTTGTTACATGTACGTTCGAAAAAGTCTGCTGAAAAGTTGGAAAATTGTATAAACTTTGTAGCAACGGCAGAAAATCCTGTGATCGCTCTTAATGTTGTCATGTCTTAGGATGTTTCTTTTTGATTCAAGAGGAGTTTACATGCCGCGTCTGTATTTTGTGTGTGTTCTTCTCGTGTGAATGGCTGTTGCTTGTGGTGGTAATGATTGTCTCTCTTCTTCCTGAGGTGTGAGGGACGTCATGTTTGTATTCGGACAGCATGGAGTAATGGACGAGAGAAAGAAAAGATATTAATTTAAATGTACAGTATAGTGCCTTGCTTTTGTGTACAGTTTCTATACCAAACACACTCTAGTCTGCATTTCAGAGACTTTCTTTGTGATAAAAGAAATAGTGAATAAAGAAAGCATATCAAAAATCCATTTTTTTCCCCCTCTAATGTCTTGTATAACTTTTCACTGATTTTAGGGACAACATGAGACAAAACAAGCTACAGAAGTAGGGAAAAATATGTTTTGTTTTGAATTGATCTGTTCAGCATGTTCAGAGGTATTTAATTACACACATGTTTTATCAATGTGGGTCAAGGTCGTCAGAGACTAAAGCAATACTGTCATGTCAAATATTCACATAAATGTAAATATTTTGAAAGAAGCATTCAACTACAGTGGATATAAAAAGGTCTACAAACTCCTGTTAAAACCGATGTAAACAATGAAACAAAGAAATTATACCAGCACATTTTAAGTAAACATTAAGCTACAACATATGCAATGCTACTGAAAACCAACGTGACATTTCTAAAAAGAAAGATAGCCTAAATAAAGAAATTAAAAGTTGAGAGTACAGGGTCAGTGATTCAGAGACACACTGTCTGAATCTCACGGTGTTGTAAAACTCAAGGCGGGTCTCATTTTGAAACGAAAAGTGAAAGTATTTTCCTCCCCGGCCATCATTACATCTGCTCAAGCTCCCAGGATCCAAGGCGATGTACAAGCTCCAGGTAAATATGTCGTTTTGACTTGACTAAGTAATAATAAAACAACCGAATCACTTTTTTCAGCATTTCCTGTATTAACAATCTAGTCACAAACACAATACGTACTTTTATTACGTTTAGAAAAGTACGTTTTGACTATAATTAGATTTTCTTTCGTCTGTTTTAAGTGATAGGCTACTTGAGACTCGGTTTTATCATACAACAGTTATTTAAAATAACATTTAGCCTAATAATGTACATTTACTCAAAATAGATAAAAAGCGAAACTAAACTTAAAAGTTGCAAATTGAGTGATGAATAGATTAAAGCAAAAGGATGAGTATAGGCTACTTCCGGCAGAGGGCGCCAATTACATGAATGCAAAACTATTGTTAGCAAATAGCCTACTTTCGTTTCTTTTCAATTCATTCGGTTCAAGAATGTTTGCTGTCAGAAATATGACTCAACATGCTATAAAGAACACGTAGGGAGCCTAAGGTGAGCCGTGTTTTTTAACTTATGTGGTCCTCAAGATGAGATCAAATAAGGCAGAAGTGCAACGAAAGTAATTTTAGGATGTTTGCTATCATTTTAAATAATGATCAGAATACATTTAGACAAAAGGTTCTAAAAATATGGCTTCTTATATAAAGAAGTGTTCATGTGGCTCAATGCAGCCTATCCCAGGTTAGAGGTAAGTTGATCCAAGTCAGTGGGTGAGTTGCACCATCTGGGTGTAAACGGCCGTTTGAATCTGAATCAAACCTATGTGAAATTGTAAAGATAATTTACCTCTTTTAAAAACACCTTCAATAATCAAATGTCCTTTTACAAATATTCACATTTCTGTTCTTAAAGCTTAAAGTCTTAAGCTGACATTCAATATCTTTAATTGTTTGCATTTCTGAAACAATAAGTTGAACACCAAAGTTGTAACCTTCCCAAAAACAGCCTAAACAGAGTTTGAGTAAAAGTAAATAGAAATTAAATAAAATAAAAACTGAATTAGAATATTGAAAGAATGAATGTCACTGAAAATAATACACATTTTAGTCAAAAGGTTCTTGCATGGTAGTTTTTTCTGCAATGTCGAACATGTTTGGCCATTAGGGAGTAGGCTACAGGTGGAATGATATATATGATCGGAGAAGGATTTGCTGAACTTGTACATTGTTCCTTTCAAATAAACTCAAACTAAACATTTAAGAAAATGATAAACTAAACCAGTTGTGTAACATTACATTGAAAGTATACCAGTTTATACTTAGATATTTAACTTTACTACAGTGGGGTAGTGATGGCGAAGTGAAGCTTTCAGCACAATTGTGTCAGAAAAAGGTTCATTACTTGAAGCTTTTCAAATCAGAGCTCGACGAGGACCTCTGCTGGTAAAAGTGAGGGAAAGCACTGAGTCGCAAAATGTTTTAATTAAATCTTAATTAAATTAAATTAAAAATTAAATCTGTTCCATTGCATACTCCTAGAAACTCAAACCAATAAAGATAACATTTTGTATTGTGAATGTGGACATTTTTCCTGTTTGTGAATAAATAAAACTCATGAATAAAGGAAGTAGACAAAATAAATGCAGGTGCATGCACACAAAGAAACACACACACACACACATATATATTGGGGGGGGGAAAGTAGCCTGGCTTTTACCCAAATGTATACAAATATAAAATAAGGGCTCCAGAACAAAAGCCAAATATATTATCAACCTTATTGGACGAACTCAAATGAAAGTGTCCCCATGTACCATGACAAAGTCTCTATAAACTAGTGCAATACATTAGTTCTAACAACTCGTGTCGCGCATTTTGAAACCTTTTTGAATCAGAGTATGAAGCAGTCACGTGGGTGTGTGTGAAACGAAGCTTCGGATGTCATTGGTCACGTGATTTTGATAGAACGAATGAAGCATTGATACAAAGATTCACTGAAAATCGTTTAATTTTTTTGACACACGCTTCGGAGCTTTGGTGTCACTGTTAATATCACTACCCACTGGCTCATCTTACCCCACTCTCCCCTACTCTTTAATATACATACTCCAACCCATTTTTGTGTTCCCAAAAGATACAGTCCTTAACATATTACCACAAGTATCTAGTTGTTCAAACACTAATATAAAATCATAATATTTTTGACATATCGTAGGCTATTCAAGAAGCTTTTAGACTCTTTCGGCTATTGTTTATAACAGTGCTAGCTACTGCCAGGTTATCACGGTTTCCTGACATGAAAATAGCTGTCGAAATTTTATTTGCATTATAAATTTGTGAAGGAGGTAAGTAATGAATAAATGATTGTGATTGGTCGAGTATCTAACACAATTAAAAAACGAAATGATAAAATAATTAATAATTTACATTTCTAAGCTACAAGCTGGTGCCTACTGCTAATTGAAAACATACAAAACATACATTCCAACCTCATAATTGTCACTTAGGGTGAATTTAGGTTAAATGGGAAATTTTTTTCCTAGTCATCTCGGTGCCAAAAGGTGTCCCAATTAACCAGAATTCACCCCTACATAATATTTGCCTTTTTTCTCAGGTTGAGCTGGTCATTTCAGAGTGCACATACTGAAAACAGCAGATGGACATGTCAAATTATGGTAATATACAGCCCCATGAAACACACCAGTCAGATCAGGGCTGATTTGCATAAAGTTATAAAATAATATTTCTGTTATATGCCCTTTAAAACTATTTGCATGTAATATGGTTTAAAAATACTAATAATGACTTTCCTTTCCTTTCTATCAGAAGACAAAAAAGAAAAGGTGGAGCCTCATGGAGTCTCTAAAATCAGTATCTCTGCCCAAAATGGAAGCAATATTTCAGCACCTGTAATATTAAACTCAACAGTCGCGGGAAATATTAATATTTCGAATAATTACTTTCCAGGTGAGTGGAAGTATGGTTCTCTGTTGGTGGAAATGCCACAGCTGAACCCAGCTATTTTAAATATGTTGTCAATAATTACAACTGCACTGAGATGTCCAAAGAATTAAATTATATACTTTTTGTAATATTTATAATAATCTAAAGTTTTATTATTCCTGCTGTAGAACCTGCGGCTGAAATCACAGGTAAAATACAGTACCGCTGGGTAAAACATTTTTGACCATGTAAAATACCCAATATTGGGACCATATAGTGGGAATTATCAGTACTTGTACAAAATCTAATATCTAAAATAAACCATCTTTTTTTTGCAGACACAAGCTCATTGATCACAGAATACAAGAAGTCCCTGCTGTCCGAATATGCCTACATTACAGAATACACTTCCCGTGCCGGTGAACAAGTGCTGCTTAATGACCGCTACATCGATCCACTGATAGTTCAGAAACACAGAGAAAAGAAAGAGCGAGAGGATGAGATGTGCTCTAGAGGGGAACGATTCTTCAGCACCAGAGAGAGTAACCAGAGAAACCAAAACATCAGCCTTGATAAGCTGTTCGGTCCAGAGAATGGCTCCAAAAAAGTGTCTCCAAGAGCTGTGATTCTCCAGGGTGATTCTGGAAGCGGGAAATCAATCACTGCGCAAAAGATCGTTCTGGACTGGGCTTCTGAAGAGCTCTACGCTAGACTCTTTGATGTTGTATTTCATCTAAGATGCAAAGAGCTCAGCGGTCTCTCGAGTGAGATGAGCTTGGTGGATCTCCTTGACTGCAGTTTAACTCCTAATGAGATTGGTCAGATCTTAAAAGACATGCCAGAGAGGATCTTGTTCATCATTGATGGTTTTGATGAACTCGTGCTTTCTGCACCCAAAGAGGCATTGCCACCAAAACCAGTCATCAAATCCCACCCAATGGCCATTGTTTGCGCTCTTCTGAAAGGACGTATGATGAGGGAGTCCTTCCTGCTGGTTACTACAAGATCGAATGCCATAGACAAACTGGAGAACATTCTGAAAAAGCCTCAATGCTTCATGGAGATCATGGGATTTTCGGAGAAAGGAGTGAGTGAATACTTCCAAAGGTTCTTTGAGGACGAAGAGTTTTCAAGTCAAGTGTTTGAGCAGGTGAAGATACACGAGATGCTCTACACCGCTTGCTTCATCCCGGTCATCTGCTGGATTATCTGCACAATTTTCAAAAGAAAAGGAAAAGATGGTGTTGCAACTAGAGAGTTGACGAGCACCACGTCCATATTTGTTGATTTTGTGCTCACTCTCTTGGAGCATCACAGTAGTATGAGTCAGGATGAAAAGCTCGACCTCCTCAAGAACCTGGGTCAGCTAGCCGAGAGTGGAATGCCGAAACGCCAAGTCCTGTTTCCCAGAAACGATCTTCCAAAAGCAATCGCCGATTTACCGAACATTCCCTTCCTATGCGCATTTCGCCAGCAAGAGAGAACTTATCTGAAGGAAATGTTTGGTTTCATGCACCTCAGCTTTCAGGAGTTCTTCACCGCTCTGTTCTACGTGTTAACAGACAAGGCGGATGCGGAAATAAAAATCAAGGAGCTACTGGAATCAGCAGGCAACGGGAGGCGCAATGAGCATCTCTTCCCTGTAATCCAGTTCCTTTTTGGTCTCTCAAACAAGAAAGTCAGCCGTTTAATCCTGGGGGGGAATCCACGATCGACGTCTACCGTTATTCGCACCCAGCTGGAAAAATGGATCTGCAAAGTTATAAAGAAGAACCCCCTGGACACATCGTACATGAGCGATTTCATTCTTAATTGCTTGTATGAGCTCCATGATGGGGACATACTGAAGAACGTCATGAAGCTGTGGGAACGTTTAGGTATCAACATACACTGGTCTTTGAAGGGGATCGACTGTCAGGTTGTGATGTACTGCCTCCAGTATTCTTCGCGAATTATCAGTATGCAAGTCAAGTGCAATGCAAGAGATCTAAAGATGCTGCATCCTGCACTCTGCAGCTGTACGACTTTATGGTAAGTGTTCTTAAATGATATGCTCTTATGGAAAGTGTTTATATTCAATGGTTTGCGAACAATGCCATCACAGTAGTGTACAACACTTTTATTATCTCATCATGTTCTAATGATGCACCTTGATGATGTATAAAATGTATTATAGTTCTTCTTATTATTTGAGAGGTTTGGATAATGTCGTGAAGACTTCTGATTTGTGTTTTTGAAGGCTGGATATTGATTCCATATCTGACACCGATGTTAACCTCCTGACATCAGCTCTGGGGAGGAGAAAGGACGTGGACAATTTGAGGTAATGTTCTCTTGGTTGTGATTAATGTGCTATTTTTTATGTTTAAATACATCAATTCCACAATTGCCTCAAGGATGAATTTCAGGCACTAAATGGCTGCACGTCCTGATTTTGTTAGACGCGTTCCTGGGTCAACATTTCCTGGAAATGTATAGGTGAATAACACTGATGTAGAAACTGTAAACTTGTCCCTCAAATCTGATTGGATGATTGGAATGTTGTTCCAGGATCAACAAAGATGTTGATCCAGGAACATGTTGTACTTGGTGAAATCATATTCTACCTAAATGGCTTGCAAGTTGTTCGATTTTCACGATTTCACCAAGTACAACATATTCCTGGATGTTCTTTATTGATCCTGGAACAACTTTCCAATCAACCAATCAGATTTGAAGGACGCGTTTACAGTTTATGTCAAGTTTAGTCTTACAACCATGGTTAGGTGTTTCTAAAACAGTGTTATTCACCATAATTTCCCTCTGATTATAGGGATACATAAATGGGTAGTGTTAGATTTAGGGATAGGGCTACATTTTTGGACAGGAATGTTGTTCCAGGATCAACTAAATATGTTGATCCAGAAACATGTCTTACTTGGGAAAATCATGGTAACCTGCAAATTATCGTCAAACGGTTGCCGTCATTTTGCCAAGTAAAAGTGATGATACACGGGGTAACTTTTTGAGCAATGTTGCTGAACAACCTCAACAGGCAACCAGGTGAGACACAGGGCCCACGACTTGATCTAAAGTATCCAGATAGAAACTTGTTGCCCATTCTCAACGAGAAAGAGCCCAAGCAACATCGCTCGGCAACATTGCTCAAAAAAGTTGTATCATCACCTTAAAGGGTTGGTTCACCCAAAAAAGAAAATTTTGTCATTATTTACTCACACTCATGTAGTTCCAAACCTTTAAGACCTTCGTTCATCTTCGGAACAGCTATTTAATTAACACTTTCAAGGCCCAGAAAGGTAGTGAAGACAATGTTAAAATAGTCCATGTGACTACAATAGTTCAGCCTTAATTTTATGAAGCGACAAGAATACTTTTTGTGCGCAAAAATAAACAAAAATAATGACTTTATTCAACAACTTTGGTCTAGCCTGTGTCAGTCTCCTAAGCATTTTACGCAACAGTGCAGTGCTTTCGAGTTCTACAGCAGCGATACTGTTCATGTGAGCACCACGGACGCGTGCGTGTGATGATGACGCAGGAGTTGCACTGTTTTTACAGCGTAAATGGACTGCAAATGGTAAATGGACTGCATTTATATAGCGCTTTCAGCAGACCTATGGCCATCCAAAGCGCTTTACATCTTGCCTCACATTCACCCATTCATACACCAACGGCGGTGTCAGCCATGCAAGGCGCCATCCAGCTCGTCGGGAGCAGCTGGGGTTAGGTGTCTTGCTCATGGACACCTCGACACTTGGTCAGGTGGAACCGGGAATTGAACCACCAACCTTCCAGTTTGTAGACAACCTACATGAACCACTGAGCCACTGCTGAACGTAACTGAACGTAAACTGCGTTGACTCCGTTGACTCCTACGTCTAGCGTGACCTTTCCGACGGGATTGCGCAATCCATGGCACGTTGCAGAGCAGCGCAAGATGAGCAATGTAGGATAAAAAGTATATAAACGTTTATTTTTTCTTGAAAATTACCAATGGTTTCGCTAGATAAGAGCCTATTACTCGTCTGGGCCCTTCGAAGCCCTTTGAAACTGCATTGATTTGGACTTTTAACATTTTGGTTGCCATTGAAGACCAATCCTGGAATGTTTTCCTCAAAAACGTAATTTCTTTACGACTGAAGAAAGAAAGACATGAAAAATCTCGGATGAGATGGGGGTAAATTATCAGAAAATTTTCATTTTAAAGTGAACTAATCCTTTAATGACAGAATTTTCATTTTTGGGTGAACTATCCCTTCAAGACATGTTCCTGGAACAATATCCTTTGTTGATCCAGGAACAACATTCCTGTCAAAAAGATAACCCTCTTCCTACCCCTAAACCTAACCCTATGCTTAACTTATCCCTAAAATTTGAGGGCAATGATAGGTGAATAAGAATGATCTAGAAGCCCCTAACCCTTGTTGTAAGCCTAAACTTAAGTCTGATTGGTTGATTGGACTATTGTTCCAGGATCAACAAACATGTTCTACATGGTGAAATCATGATCATCATGGTGTAACTATGATCTGATCAACTATATTAGCCATCTGTCCACATACACATCCATGTTCAGAATGTTGTACATTCTCATTCTGCAATGATGTGACTGAAACTTCTGATGCTCCTCTTTAGGCAATACTTTACATTTATGCATCTAGCACAAATTCCACTTTTAAATCACAGGAAAAGAAAACAAAATGCAAATTGTATGCTACCTCTTAATTAAAACGAAGAGTTTGTAAATCAGTGTTATAAATGCATTGCAGCATGGAGGATGGAGACCTATCAGATGAAAGTGTGCAGAAGATCCTTAAAACCCTCAGTGGGCAAACATCAGTGGGTACCATTCGATTGGTGATGAGGAGCATCAACAATGCCAATGTCGATTTGACCATGAACTTCCTTGTAAAAGAGATGATGGGTAAAAGGTTCAGGTAAACCAAACACA
Organism: Gobio gobio; assembly: GCF_949357685.1. Taxonomy (NCBI): domain Eukaryota; kingdom Metazoa; phylum Chordata; class Actinopteri; order Cypriniformes; family Gobionidae; genus Gobio; species Gobio gobio. The sequence goes on along the minus strand of NC_137102.1, from coordinate 52,432,847 downwards.
ATGATGAACATAACACAAGCAGGTAGCTGGAAAATACCATAGGCATGAACATCAAGGTTTCTGTTTTAAATGTGTGTAATTATAGGGAAAATTGTGCATAATTATAGGGAACATATGCATACATTTATTACATAATGTACATGCATATAGAGAAAGGTATTTTAGATTCTGTAATGGTTCACAACATTTTCAGCTTTTTACAGTAAATGGCCCGTTTTTACAGTACAAATGTTACATCTTATCTCAATTATTTTGCATAATAATTATAAAAGAGTAGAAGAATTCTTAATTTTTTCAGATGAAGTGTATGTGTGTCAGCTGCCCAAGAAACAAGCATCCATGCAATCTTTTTACAGTACATGTAGATTCATGTTCATTTCATTTGATTTTCACAGCGTATGCATTGCCAGTCAAGCAGAAACCATACACAAGAGTCTTTGCTCGGAGTTCACAATGGCAAGCAAAAATAATTCTGTCTGGTAATTACATTCATATACATGTTCCAACCAACATTCTCAGTTTGCATTTATTCAGATAAGAACATAACATTATGTGACTTGAATAATGCATTTTTTTCTAATTGCAGGTTTACTGTTGGCCATTCAGAAGGACATCAGGGTGAAAACTCTGAAAAACATGGTCTTTGTTATTATCGGGGGTTTTCAAAAATATCCTACGCGCTCTGTCCTTTCTCTGCAATACCCATGACTGAATTCTTCAAATCATCCCATAACCTCAGATGCTTCTCAGAGCTGTAGGTATTCTCATTTTACTTTAATATCCCCATCCTTTTGGGTTTTTAGATGCATAACATTGGTATTTGTATGTTTGTTCCAAGGAAAAACGTCGAGTTTGGTGTGAATGTGGATGCACTTCTGTCTTTCCTGAGTTGTGTTCCTGGTTTAACTGAGCTGGACTTGCGTGCAGAGAACCTGACGGATATTTGGACCTCCAGAATCCTGTGCTACCTTCAAGCCAATCCTAAGATTTATCACATAAAGTAGGAGCAAATAAAGTTGATATATTAAGCAATAATCTCTCAATACATTTACAGATGAATGAATTTTGATTCTCATTCATGATCTTTTAGGTTTCATGTGAGCAACCTCATAATTAGTGATGACGGAAGGGTCTGTTCAACATTTTCCGTCTTTAGAAAACCGTTTGAACCGTAAGTCATCCTTTCTTTTCAGTTGGCTTGATCCATCAAGCCTGTGTTTGTGCTAAATAACTCTTGGCGAAATCTTTTTCAGGTACAAGATGCATGAAAGTGAAAAGAAAAATCCATCATTGACTCTTGCAATGGACAGATGGGCTCATGATATTGCGTAAGAAATCAAGCATGAAACACTTTAACCATTTTACGAAGTTTATTTTAAATTTAGAACAAAGCTCATAACCATTTTAAGACCTACTGTGTGCACATTCATGAATATGAATATTTATTTCCAGATATGGTAGCAGTAAAGAGCCGGCACATTCATATTGTCTGGACAAACCGGCACTGGTGAAGCTCACACTCAGTTTCCCTCCTCTTAAAGGGTCTGGTGTCATTTGGGAGGTTCTTTTCAAAAGGCTTTCCCAACTCATTCCATTGACAGAACTGTGAGTTTGTGTTTATGCACTGTAAATAGGAATTGTCGAGAGAACTTAAAGAAGTAGTTCACATTAAAATATAAATTACCCCATGAATTACTCACCCTCAAGCCATCCTAAGTGTATATGACTTTATTCTTTCTGATTAACACAATCGGAGTTATATTTAAAAATATCCTGACGCTTCAAAGCTTTATGATGGGAGTGACGGGGTCCATTGAGTTTGAAGCTCAAAAAAGTGCATCCATCCATAATAAACTTACTCCACACGGCTCTGGGGGGTTAATACAGGCCTTCTGAAGCGAATCAATGGGGTTTTGTAAGAAAAATAGTACCCACTGTATATTAGGTGGCCTGAACTACTATGTACTAACATTTAAATTAATCATTTGATACAATGCACTTATTGTGTACATAAATGTTTTTACATTGTACTTTTTTGTACATTGTAAAATACATGCATGTAATTACATCTGTAATTAATTTCTGTAGTTACATTTGTAATTACACTGTTGACAATTGCCTTACACCAAACCCTACCCTTAAACTTACCCATACCACCACACCTGTCCCTAATTTTACCCGTATTCCACCTCAATATCAGCAAAGGTGTTCTGCAATAGAATTTGATCACAGTAAGTACATTGTACTTATTTTTAATGTAAGTACATAGTAGTTAAGGCCACTTAATATAAAGTGGGGCCAAAGTTTTTTGAAAAGTATTTTTTGATGCAAGTACATAGTAGTTAAGGCCACCTAATATAAAGTGGGACAGAAAATATCCATATTTAAAAACTTTATAAAGTAAAATATCTCACTTCCAGCAAACCACCTTCCGTATTCAACTTACAGAAAAAACGTAACTGGCGCTACATATAACTAGCACGTAGTGTAAACGTTTTGAACTGAGAGAGGCATTACACTTTCTGCGCAAGTTGAATACAAATTTAAAGCAACATGATGCATTTGGATTTTGTCAATTTGAATTTGTTCATTCAAAACTTTCTGAACAAGAAATACGTAGTTGCCTTGATGTATTTAGGGGAGCGCGGGGCACAACATAAGGCGGGGTTAGTTGTAACGCGCATGTTTTAACCCTTTCCACACATGCCAGGATGACGAAATGTAGTGCATTTACTAGTTGCCATATATACATTATTTAGAGAAAAAATAGCGCCAAAATTAAAAAATCTCTGGAAGATATTACTGAACATGTATTTAACCGTAGCAAAAGTAAATTTCTTACTTAAGTTTAGTTTTCATCTCTGTTTTTTGCATGGCTTTACAAGCATTTACATAATGTACATAAATATAGTGAATTAGTATTTTAGGATTTTTTTTTTTTTAGAAAAGTATTTTAGATGCTGTAACAGTTCACAACATTTTCACCTTTTTGCAGTAATTGGCCCATTTACAGTACAAATACCACATCTTACCTCTCAATTAATGTGTTTAAAAGTAAATGCATAATAATTATGAAAGAGTAGAGTGATTATTATTATTATTTTTTTTTTTAAGATGCCCAGAGTTGGATGAGCATACAGATTCTCTTCTGCAATTTCTTCACTCTGTTCCTGGTCTGAAGGAGGTTAAAGTTTGGCTAAACAGCCTGATTGAGAGCTGGGCGGCTGGTCTGTTCACCCTCTTCCTGTCTTGTTCCAGCTTACTTCACTTGCAGTAAGAATAACCTGTTGTGTTTTTAAATGTACAAAGAATCACCATGGTGTAAATCCCATTGTATAGACATTCAATACTATGGCATATATCAAAGTATCAGTGTTATCATCACAATACATTTGCAAGGAAATTTTCGTGTCTTCTTTCTGTGCTTACATCTAAACACAATGAGTTCTCTTTTGACAGATTGAATACCAGTATGTCTCTTGTTAGTGATGTGGAGAGTCTGGGTGTGATGAGAGAAAATGGAGTGAGGTAACACATCTGTTTTAAACTTTAACCCCAGATATACTTTCTAGTAAAATTCACTTAGATTTAGAATTGACATCTAGCAGTTACCTTGCAATGCTTTCTAAAATATCACCAACTTTCCAACAGGTCTAGACAGAAAATATAATTTTATAATTCTAACTTTAAAGTTGAATTATGCTGTTTGTCCTCTGTTGTTTTGCAGGCTCTCTGTCGGCTGTAACCATCTGAATTATTTAGATGACTGTGATATCGACCTGTTTAAACCTCCTGAGCACAAAGTGGTTCCCTGCATCTCCATCACAGTGACAGATGACTCTAAGCATGCAAATACTGACTGGAGGAGATTCTTTCAGGCCTACAACACGCTGAAAAATATGACTGAGTGGTAACTATTATTTCAACACCAGAGAGAGAGTGTCTGTATGTGTGAAATGGGGAGAATGATTGACAAATAAGCATTTATTTAGTTCACAATGATTCAAAAATCTGTATTTCTATGTTTTTCACAGTTCTTCAGAGTATGAGGAGAGTGTGAGTGATCTACTCTCTGCCCTGCACTCGGTCTCTGGTCTGAAGAAGGTTGATCTTATCTTCAGATTCATGACTGTGGATGGAGCGTCAAGAGTCCTGGATCTCATTCAGATGAACCCGAGTCTGAGTGCATTAAAGTGAGAATTCAGTTCACTTCTTTTCATATGAGTACCTATGGGATGATTTTAGACTCAAAATGATTAATAAATGCACACACAATTATTATCAAGTTCATGGATAGTTGTGTGTGCATTTATTAAAGCGGGGGGGGGGGGGTACCTCTATAGGTACTCAAGATAGAGTAGTATTGCATCCTTCATATCTCCGAAAAGTCTTTAGTTTTATTATATTTATAAAAGAAAGATACGCTGTACAGAGTCTTTCCGAAAAAAAACGAGTGCCTGGACGCGTCTTGTGTGGGCGGAGCTAAAGAGTCACAAGCACACAGCTATTGCGTTGGGAGCGTCTGAAAGCTGTGACATCCTTAAACGTGGAAAAAAAAACTTTATCCTAAATAAACCATGGAGATCAATCAGATTTAGCCATACATACATGATCCAGAATCAGATCTAGAGGCTGAAATTTAAAAGGTGAAGCAGCAGCAACGACTACAGCAGGACGTCTCTATGGTATGTACTGTAACTAACTTGTATACTTGCTTAGCGGCTTGTCATGCGTGAGTTTTACAACATTTGTGTGTGTTTACACATGGTTTATGAGGATATCATTTGCTTATGGACTGTATGTAATTTAATGTTAGCAGTAGCAAGCGTAACGGTTTTGCACGTCAGACTAGTGTGTTTACATAGAAAGACAATGGAATAGTAGCGCATTTGAATGAACGAGTCGATAGCTAACAACGCAAAGACATTTGAAGCAGTTTTACTCACTGCCTGCTTCCAACACATGACCGCAAACCTTAATCGCTGGGACCGCTCCATCTTTCAGCATTAGACAAGCTACATATCTGGCGTCAAACTGGGCCTTGCTTATAAAACCATCGTCGCTGAAATGCAGGGAACAAACAAAACACTTGTACAACTCCGTTGCTGCTCCGGAAAAAACAAACTCCATCCACTGTCCCATTAACGCTGGGTTCTTTGGAAAGCTGTACTGTGTTGTCTTGCCCTGACAACCAAAAACACATATCTTTGGTGACATTGTTGATGTTGTGAAGTCATGTGACTGCAGCGCAGCCGAGCAAAGCGCGTTGATGGGCGTACTGCTTTCGCTCTCTCGATCTGGTTTACGGGTGCGTGCGCGCCCTTCAGGGAGAAGTACCCTTAGGACCCATATAAGGAAATTCCGCCCCATTTGACGTCACATAGGCCAATATTCGAAAAAAACTTTCCGAAACTTGTGAGAAAACGGAACGAGTATTTTTGGCACAGAAATGTACAACTTAATTTTTGAAACTTTGTCCATGTTTAGCATGGGAATCCAAGTCTTTAACAGTGTAAAAACTCAGTATGAATGAAACAGCATTTCACCCCCCCTTTAATCATTTTGAGTCTAAAATCATCCCATAGAGTACACACTGATGGGTGCGTGCAGACTCTCAGAGCAGACACAGTGATGTGAAAAGCTAATTTAATTACTAATAATGATTGAATTGCTTTAATAATGTAATTTTTTGGCTCAGTTTTTTGACAGTCGAGCTGCCCAAGACAAGTGAAGCAAACTTAAAGAAGGACTACAGGAATGAATTCTCCAGGTGATGCATGAGGGATTCCTGTATTCTAATTAACTAGCATCCATGAAGACATGTGCCACCAACTAATGCTCTATTGAAGAGCAAGTTCCCATTCAGTCGGTCACGTTCGACGTACGTCGGACGTACCGACGAATTGGGATTACTTCTGGGAGCCCCTATCAGCTTCGAGCTATCTAGAACCGGCCAATGAACAATTGGCGTGCGAGATTTGCATCTCGCGCTCCGCCCCGCACTGCGGGTATAAACAGGAAGCGAGAGCGAATGCACGCTGTCATTCACTTCGGAGCCAAACGGCAGAACGAAGGCTACTCACATTGAGTTCGCTGCTGTCAGCAAGACAAAGAGTTTTGAAGAACCGGAGAAGAGGAGAAACGCGTGTTGGAGAGACGGCACATTCCAGCGGGACCGCGGAAGCTCATCAGCTGCCTCTGTGCTACAGAGAAAACTGCTGTTTTCACAGCAACAAATGTCTGTTGGTCTGGTTGGGCGTTTTCCTGTATTGAGTACAGGCACGGGCTGCACTACAATCCCGTGCACTGTCGCGTTTCCCCCTGAGCGCTTCAGCACAGAGCGTTTCCTCACAAAAGAGTACACGGGTGACGCTGCGTCTTTTTCAAGATGTCATTCCACCCGTGCGTTTCTGGATGCGGTCATTCCCTGGCGCCTACTGACGGTCACAATCGCTGTCTCACGTGTTTGGGCAAACAGCACGCTGAGGCGGCGTTTGTGGATGACTCATGTTCCCACTGCGGGAACATGACCATCGCGGAACTAAGATCGAGACTCTCCTACCTCCGGGCTGGGGGAGTCCCCTTACCCATCCCACGAACCAGGTCTGCCCCTAACCCGGGTGGACCTGCTTCTTTGGATGGCCAGGGTGATCTGAGGATCACGTTTAGGGCAAACCCGCCGAGTGAAACTCCGCAGGCCCCTATTCCCTCGGTTCCGCAGCCGGTAGAGCTCCCAAGAGAGACTGCTGGACCCTCCCACGGGAGACCAGTGGTGTCTTTCGGAGCTCCGGTAGACGAGCAGATGTCGATCGCTGCATCGGAGGGGGAGTTTCAGTCCTCGGAGGATGAAGGGTCTGCTGTACTGCCTCCCTCTGGGAGAGTGGCAACGGCTGCCCCGGACCCCGAGATGACTGCTCTGCTTGCCCGGGCCGCCGAAAGGGTTGGGCTCGTGTGGAACCCTCCACCGTGTCCCGAACCCTCTAGGTTGGATGATTGGTTCCTCGGGGCGGCTCGCGCTGGTTCTCAGCGTCCCGCCCCGACACCTTTCTTCCCGGAGGTGCATGAGGAGCTCACAAGGTCGTGGACGGCACCTTTTTCTGCCAGAAACCGACCGAGTGACTCCTCCCCCCTCACTACCCTCGACGGCGGGCCAGCCAAGGGTTACGTGGGGATCCCGCCAGTGGAGCGCGCCGTCGCGATGCAACTGTGTCCGGCGACCGCCTCTAACTGGTGCGGTGACCCACGTCTCCCGTCCCGGGCCTGTAAGTTCTCTTCCGGTCTAACCGGGAAGGCTTACAAGGCCTGCGGACAGGCTGCGTCCGCCTTGCATGGCATGGCGCTGCTTCAGGTCCACTAGGCCCAAGCGCTCCTTGACATGCACGAGGGTAGGCCTGACCCAGAGCTCCTCCGGGAGCTCCAGACGGCGACGGACCTCGCCCTCCGGGCGACGAAAGTCACCGCCCGTTCCATTGGTCAGGCGATGTCCACACTTGTGGTCCAGGAGCGGCATCTCTGGCTTAAGCTGGCTGATATGAGGGAGACCGATAAATATCGGTTCCTGGACTCCCCCATCTCGTCAGCTGGGTTATTCGGCGACGCGGTCGAGAGCTTTGCCCAGCAGTTCTCGGCCGCCCAGAAGCAGACGGAGGCGATCAAGCACATCCTGCCCCGGCGGCCCGCTGCTGCCCCGACACCGCCGCCGGCGGCAGCGCCTCCGGCTACTCGTCGCTGAGGACGTCCACCCGCCACCGCCTCCGTCCCCGCCAAAGCCCCGCAGCAGCCTAACACCGGCCGTCGGCGTGGGGCCGGCCGTGGGAAGGACGTCCAGCCCACTCAGGCCGCTGCCAAGCCAGGTGGCAAGCGCCATCGCAAGCGACCCTGAGACGGGCCGCCCAGAGATGGAGGAAACTGCTCTGAGGGAGATGGCTGCAGCATCACTCCCTCCCCCAGAGGAGGGCCGGGGGAGAATCTTTTGTTTTTCTGTTCCACCGCTGGCCCCAGTGCCAGCGGCACCCAAAACTTCAATAAAAGAGCAGTTTCCAATATCTCTGGGTGCCAAGAGAGCGCGCTTGGCGGTGGTCGACGCTCCCATGCCTCGCCACCCTCAAGTACCTCTCCCTTCGCCAGCAGGGGACGCCGGCTGTCGGGACGCACACAAGCGGCCTCCCCACACTCGCACGTCCCCTCCGCGGATGCAGGTAAGTGTTGCACAGCACACTCAGATCCCGCTTCGGGCCGCTCCCATGCCGTCCGAGCCGGATCCCTGCGTTCCGCCTCGCTGCCCCGCTGCGGGTACGTCTGTGGTGCCGTTGATCCCCCTTGCGCGGAGTCTGGGAACCTGGCTAGCGCTTCCCAGCCCGTCTCGGTGGCTCCTCCGTACCATCAGACTCGGCTATGCGATTCAGTTCGCCCGGCGTCCCCCCAGGTTCAGGGGCGTTCACTTCACGACTGTAGTGGAGGCGAACGCCCCCGTGCTCAGGGCGGAGATCGCTGTCCTATTGGCGAAGGACGCGATAGAGCCGGTCCCTCAAGCCGATATGAGGTCCGGGTTCTACAGCCCGTACTTCATTGTACCCAAGAAAGGCGGCGGGTTACGACCGATCTTGGACCTGCGATTCCTGAACCGGTCCCTTCACAGGCTGCCGTTCACGATGTTAACGCAGAAACGCATCTTCAGGTGCATCCGTCCCCGAGATTGGTTTGCAGCGATCGACCTGAAGGACGCGTACGTTCATGTCTCGATTCTCCCTCGACACCGGCCCTTTCTGCGCTTCGCGTTCGAGGGACGGGCATATCAGTACCGCGTCTTACCCTTCGGCCTGTCCCTGTCGCCCCGCGTCTTTACGAAGGTTGCGGAGGCGGCCATTGTTCCCATGAGAGAGCATGGCGTTCGCATCCTCAACTACCTCGACGACTGGCTGATTCTTGCCCAGTCACGAGAGCAGTTGTGCGAACACAGGGACAAGGTGCTCAGTCACCTCAGCCAGTTGGGACTTCGGGTCAACTGGGAGAAGAGCAAACTCTGTCCCACACAGAGGATCTCTTTTCTCGGTATGGAGATAGACTCGGTCGCCATGACAGCGCGCCTCACAGAGGAGCGCGTCCAGTCAGTGTTGAACTGCTTGAATTCGTTCAAAGGCAGGACAGCGGTACCACTGAAACATTTTCAGAGGCTCCTGGGGCATATGGCATCCGCAGCCGCAGTAACGCCGCTCGGATTGCTTCATATGAGACCGCTTCAACGCTGGCTACACGATCGAGTCCCGAGATGGCCGTGGCACAGCGGTTTCCTCCGTGTCCAAGTGACTCCGAGATGCCGCCAAACCTTCGGCCCGTGGTCGGACCCTTTGTTTCTCCGGGCGGGAGTTCCCCTAGAGCAAGTGTCCAGGCACTCCGTTGTCTCCATGGATGCCTCATCCACGGGTTGGGGTGCTACGTACAACGGGCTTGCAGTTTCGGGTCTGTGGACGGGGCCTCAACTGCAATGGCATATCAATTGCCTCGAGTTGTTAGCAGTTCGTCTTGCACTCAGCCGCTTCAAAGTGCCGCTCAGAGGCAAGCACGTTCTGGTCCGGACGGACAACACTGCGGCCGTAGCGTACATCAACAAACAAGGTGGTCTACGCTCCCGTCGCATGTCGCAACTCGCCCGCCATCTCCTCTTATGGAGTCAGAAGCATCTGAGGTCGCTTCGTGCTGTTCACATTCCGGGCCTGCTCAATCGTGCGGCCGACGAGCTGTCACGTCAGCAGGTACTTCCGGGAGAATGGCGACTCCATCCCCAGGCGGTCCAGCTAATCTGGAGTCGTTTCGGGGCCGCACAGGTAGACCTGTTTGCCTCCCCAGAGACGACCCACTGTCAGTGGTTTTATTCCTTGACCCAGGGGAAGCTCGGGTCGGATGCCCTGGCCCACAGCTGGCCCCGGGAAGAACGCAAGTATGCGTTTCCCCCAGTGAGCCTTCTTGCGCAGACACTGTGCAAAGTCAGGGAGGACATGGAGCAGGTCTTGTTGGTTGCTCCGTATTGGCCCAACCGGACCTGGTTCCCGGAACTAGTGCTCCTTGCGACAGCACCTCCCTGGCCCATTCCTCTGAGACAGGACCTCCTGACTCAGAGACGGGGCACCCTATGGCACCCGCGTCCAGACCTCTGGAAACTCCATGTCTGGTCCCTGGACGGGACGCGGAGGTTCTAGGTGACCTACCGCAAACGGTAGTTGACACCATCACTTCCGCTAGAGCCCCCTCTACGAGGCGCCTCTATGCGTTGAAGTGGAACCTGTTCGTCGATTGGTGCTCTTCTCGCCGAGAAGACCCCCGAAGATGTGCGATCGCATCTGTGCTTACCTTTCTACAGGATGGGTTGGAGCGAAGGCTGTCTCCCTCCACCCTCAAAGTCTATGTTGCCGCTATCGCCGCTAACCATGAGCTAGTAGATGGAAAATCTCTAGGTAAGCACGATCTGATCGTCAGGTTCCTTAGGGGAGCGAGGAGATTAAATCCGCCTCGTCCTCCCTCTATACCCTCTTGGGACTTAGCTCTGGTGCTTACTGCACTACAGAGAGAACCCTTTGAGCCTCTGCAGTCAGCTGAGTTGAAAATCCTGTCGTTAAAGACTATACTCCTGATTGCGTTGGCCTCCATCAAGAGGGTAGGGGACCTGCAGGCATTTTCGGTTGACGAATCGTGCCTGGAATTCGGGCCCGGTAACTCTCATGTGATCATGAGACCCCGGCCTGGATACGTGCCCAAGGTTCCCACTACTCCCTTCCGGGACCAAGTGGTGAGCCTGCAAGCGCTGCCTTCGGAGGAGGCAGACCCAGCCCTAGCTTTTCTCTGTCCCGTCCGTGCTCTCCAGACTTACGTGGACAGAACGCAAAGCTTCAGGACCTCAGAGCAGCTCTTCGTCTGTTACGGAGGACAGCAGAAGGGAAAGGCTGTCTCCAAGCAGAGGATGGCCCACTGGATAGTGGATGCCATCGTCTTGGCTTATCAGTCCCAAGACGTGCCCTGCCCGCTCGGGTTCTATAGCCTCCGTGTAGAGCCGGTATCTTCCTGTGTGCTCACTTCCCATAGTCAGTAACACCGAAATGCCTGTTCTAGTGTCGGCTTGCTGCGCCATTCCCTCCCCTATGGTAGACGGATGCGTGCGCTTATTCTGCTCCAGTCGAGTCCCCCGGAACGGCGAACCCTGTTGAGTCCTCCGCAACCCGCGGCAGTCGGACGTGGCGGAGCGTTCGACGCCAGGTCTAACACTCGTATGCATTGGTGGAACTTTTGTTAGGCTGGGTTCCATATGTAGTGACCCCCACGGCGGTCCCATATGTGTATTCTTCCAGGGTACGGCTCCCTACGGCGAGCCCGTGTCTTTCCCTCGGCAGAGCATCCTCTGCTGTTCCAGGTACGTGTTGTTCCCCCTCCACTAATTGGCCGGGGCCACCCCTGGGACTTCCGTATGTTGTGCTGCCCACGGTCAGCCCATACGTGTATTCTCCACATGTTAACTCCCTCTGGGCATGATGTGGCTTCCGCAGCTGCCTTCACAGGCACTCTTTCCCAGCGTTATCCAATACAGTCAGCTGAATGGGTCTTGCGGAACAGCAGCTTGGACTCTCCCTGCGTGAATTCCCGCCCGCATCAGATCGGGGTCTGAAGGGCTCATCGCTGGGCGCTGGAAGTGGTAGTAACTATGGCGTTTTCCATAGGGGATCCCAATTCGTCGGTACGTACGTCGAACGTGACCGACTGAATGGGAACGTCTCGGTTACGTATGGTAACCCTCGTTCCCTGAAGGAGGGAACGGAGACGTACGTCCCGTCGCCACAGTTGCTGTACCATCACTGCAGGTTGAGCCACTACGTTTGGCTCCTCAGTGAAAAACAGCGTGCATTCGCTCTCGCTTCCTGTTTATACCCGCAGTGCGGGGCGGAGCGCGAGATGCAAATCTCGCACGCCAATTGTTCATTGGCCGGTTCTAGATAGCTCGAAGCTGATAGGGGCTCCCAGAAGTGATCCCAATTCGTCGGTATGTCCGACGTACGTCTCCGTTCCCTCCTTCAGGGAACGAGGGTTACCATACGTAACCGAGACGTTACTTAACGATGAAAATAGAGAGAGAGTTAAAACTGAAGCAATTTTCTCATTAACATTACGTTAACAGTAACTGCACTCCTATTACTTGTCACCTAGCGCCCTCTAGTGATGCTCTAAAGCAATACAATTATTAGTGCATAACACAATACCAGTGTTATTGTAGTAGCATTTTATATACTTTTTTTTTTCAGTTTTAATTTTTAATTTTAGTTTAGCAAATTTTTTACATGTTGATTATCTTTTTTTCATTTTTGCTATAAATTATTTTCATCATAATAATTTTCTCAGAATGTAAAATCTTGAGCTCATAATGTAATAACAATTTTACATAATGAGAAATGTATTACATTATAAACTCACAAATAATAACTGCATAAATATTGAAATATTTTGTATTTCACAGGTAGTTCAAGACTTTTATAATTTTTAAAAAGGTACTGTAAAGGAATACAATTTTTTTATGTTTTAAAAGCTATACAATATATAGTGAGTTTATAATGTACATTTATCATAATGTAAAAATTGTTATTACATTATGAGCTCAAGATTTTATTACGTTTTTCATAATTATTATATTATGAACATTTTATTACAATAATAATGTAATACTTATTACATTATGTGCAGTTATTACATTATGAGTTGCTACAGGTACGTATATGGGAATATATGAATCAAGGTTTCATGACATTTCAAGCCATTTCCACTAGATCTGTTAAGCTTTATATAATGAAAGATAATGAAGATTAATAACATGTAAACAAAATCATGAATTTGACAGCTGATTGGTTACTTATCCTGTGTTTTTTCTGTTTGAGATTTCACTCTGCTTTTATTGAATATTGTTAAATGTTGTCAATTTCTGTGGTTGTATTTCAGTGTCCATAAGAGTGAGAGTGAAGAGGACAGTGATTCAGACAGATCAAACGACTGGTGGGATGACAGTTTTTACTTAAGAGTCTAATTGGAAACCATACTTCTGTAATCTGACGTATAGCTTTTCAGAGTAAAACAATATATTCAATGACATACAAAATTCAGTGATAAAATATGATTAAAAAGTGTTTTTATTCCAGTTTGACTTTTTGTGTAATTGGTGGTGAGGATATGCAATATATTTTGAGATTATTGAGTCTAGTTGTATTTGAGGCAGGAAAGTATTCACACATCTAACAGTGAAATGGTTTGTGAAAATATTCACAGGTGTCAGTCTGCAAGACAGATGTCAGGTGACAGTGATGAAGACAGCATGTCGTCGCCTCTCAGTGACTGCAGCCGTGAAATCAAGTGAGAATATATTGGATATATACTAATGGAATCACTGCTTCTGCTCAAAGACTGTAATGAGTTCAATCTGCAACAAAAACTAACACAGGCTGTGTGTCTTTTACCTGAAGTGATTCTGATGAGCTGGACGATGTGGAACGTATACTTTGCTCAGAAATCAGGATGTGGAAAACTTTGTCTGGACAATGCAGGTAGAGAACACTGTATTCCTTAAACATACTGTAGATCACAAACCAGAATTATGAATATCCACTGAGAGCTAGTTGATGAGTGGTTTGATATGACCATACTGGAAGGTCTTTTTTGAATAATATTAAATTACTGTATATTTTATGATGCAACTGTATTATAAGAACGACTAGTAGGAGTTGAGCCTGTTTTATGCTCAACCAGTAGTGCTAGCAATGCCATGGTCATGGGTTCAATACCCAGGGAATGCATGTATTGATAGTATATCTTGAATGTCAGTCATTTTGGATAAAAGCATCTGCTACATACATATTCTATTTCTATTTTAGCTTGTTTTTGAAGTGCAGTGGCTCCAGTCCCAGCACACAGTCACTGCTCTCACGGATAGAGCTCACCCTGTCTGAAAACTCAGGAGATACTAGCAGTGACTGGAAAACCTTCCTACGAGCATATAACCGGTGCAAAGGGATCGCTATAAGGTAAACAATACAATTGTTAATAAATAAATAAAAAATAAATGTTTAATAATTTTTTTCATTTGCATTGGGCGAGATGATCTGTGGAATATTGGGATTTGTTCATTCCCAAAAGAAAACTCAGGACTACAATCAGGACGTTTCAGGGAGTTCAGAAACAGTGTTACTGATATAGAGTGCAACTGTTTTGTAACTTTGCAGACCTTTTTCTTGCTCAAACAGCAACATGAAAGAAAGTTGAAAATGTAAAAAAGCCTAATAGATTCTCTTTAACTAAAGACGAATCCCTTTCCATGCAACAACAGAAGTCCTGCTTTTGACGAGAGTGTGGACGCTCTGCTGTTGTCCCTGAACTCGGTGTCTGGTCTGAAAAAGGTGCAGTTGACGACGGACAGCCTGACTAAGAACTGGGCACCAAAGATCCTCTCCCTGTGTCACACGTGTCCCAGCCTCCAGAACGTCTGGTATGATGATCTGTCAATGCTAGAAGGAATGAAAGCAATCCAAGTATTCTGTTAGATAACCATATTTGTTTCACATGAAATAAAAATGTAGGGAGGGACTTTGTTCATGGGGAATTGATTGGATGGTTGTGGTTTGCTATTGGTCGATTTCATGTGAGTGACAGGTCCCGCCCTCGCACCAGTGAACTTCACCAGAGAAGAGATGGCAGAGGGAGGGAAGTTATTTTGGTTAAAAATTATGAGGGCACATGAATTTAAAAACAATCATGTGCACAGTTAATCATTTACAAATAAATACTGTAATATTCCATAAAAAAAACAAGAATTTTGATTTCATTTTAAATGACACTGAATATGATGGTATTTTTGCAACCTATTTCTTTTAAATCAGGTATTATTGCATTATATCTGAAATCAAAAATTCAATTGTTTGTAGGAATCTAGCCCATAGAATTGGAAATCAGTGGGTCTATATTATTTCATTATATAAGTTTTTATTATGTTGTTATTTTATTGTTTTATACTAAAAGGTGGATCAGATATTATGGTAGACTAACGTTTTTTTTTTCTTGCCTGTCAGTTTGCAGGTGGAGTATGATAATAGATACAGTGTGCTCAATGTGTGTTCCTCTCTCAACTTCACCAAAAACATCACAGACTCCACGTGAGTTCATCCCTAACTGTCCTGGTTGTAATGACACAGATTTGTAATATGAGCATACAAAAATGCACTTGTGACTTACATTGTCATCTCTTTTCAAGCTGGACAGTTGACATTCGGTTGGCCCGCGATGGCATGAATGAAATATCCCCATCATTCATCTCATTCACATCACCATGTTCAGAGCTTCCTAAACTCGATGGACAGGAACTCTTTGAAACCCTTGACCTCCTTAAAGGTTTAGAAAAAAAGTAATGATTCTGCCATTTGATTATGTACGTGAAAATATGTCATAGCAATTATGCACCATATCGTTTGCCATCATTGAACTCGACATTTCGAATTATTTTGCTCATAATCCAGCTGTTCAAAGCATGAAGAGCTTGTGGGCTATTTGATGTCCAGCTTGCTCTCCATTTCTGGTCTGCGGAGAGTCGGACTGGAGATCAGCAGTCTAACGGAGAACTGGGTGAAGAGGATTCTGTTCTTAGCAGAAGTCTGTCCCAGCCTTCAGGAGATCAGGTAAGAAATTGCAGTTTGTCCTTGAATGCAGTTTTTTGTTATTTAGACTTAAATGTTCATCTTTTCTAAAGATATTTTGAAAGGTAAACTTTAAAAATGGAAGTATTTCTATAGAAATGTGTTAAAGGGGGCATAACACACAGTCTCATGTTAATCTTGAGTACCTATAGAGTACCAATAGTCTTGAGTACCTATAAACCCGTCTCCGGCGTGATGACTCCGATTGTTCGAATATTACAATTTAATAATACTTAATTCGATATGTCATCCTCAATAAATCCGTCTCCGGCGTGTTGCCTCCAATCCTTTGAATATTCTGATCTATTATGACCTCTGACCTGTAAAGTTGCCAGAATAATAATCATACACTGTTTGTTAATTGGCCAGAGGAGAACTGGCACCCCGACTGAGCCTGGTTTCTCCCAAGGTTTATTTTTCTCCATTAGGTCACCTGATGGGGTTTTGGTTTCCTTGCCACTGTCGCCTCTGGCTTGGCGTGCTCAGTTGGGGACACTATATTTTTCTAAATTTTTTCAACTAAATATCCAAATAAATCAAATTATTAAACTAAATTAACCATATAAACTAAATTACTGATCTAATTACTGATCTAAAGCCCACACTGTCACTGTATGATAATTGAAATGAACTGATAACATAACCGTTTTCTCCAGAATGGCTAGACGTCTGAATAAAATTATGCTGCATTATTTTCCTGTTTAACACTGTAAAGCTGCTTTGAAACAATCTGCATTGTTAAAAGCGCTATATAAATAAAGTTGACTTGACTTGACTATAGAGTAGTATTGCATCCTTCATATCTCTGAAGAGTCTTTAGTTTGATCACATTTATAAAAGACAGATACGTTGTACCGATTCTTTCTGAAAACAGCCGAACACATGAAGGTGTGCAGTGGGTGGAGCTAAAGAATCATGAGTACACACACACTCAAACATCATCACATTATCCCTAGATAACTTTCGATTCACTATACGTTGGTGTTGTTGACATTATATGCACTTACCCAACAAAACACAGACATTTGATGCAGTTTCACTCACTGCCTGCAGTTTCATCTCATGACTGAGAACAAACAAACACACTTGCAGAACTCTGTTGCTGCTCCGGGAAAACAAACTGCACCCACTGTTTCCTTAAACAGATAGTTCACCCAAAAAGGAAAATTCTGTCATCATTTACTCACCCTCAAGTTGTTCCAAACCTGTATGAGTTTCTTTGTTCTGCTGAACACAAAAGAAGATATTTTGAAGAATGTGTGTAACCAAGCAGATAGAGCAACCATTGACTACTATAGTAGGGAAAAAAATACTATGGTAGTCAATGGTTGCTCTATCTGCTTTATTACAAACATTCTTCAAAATATCTTCTTTTGTAAGAAGTGAGTGTGTAAATGATGACAGAATTTTCATTTTTGGGTGAACTATCCCTTTAATGCTTGGTTATTTGGGAAGCTGAACAAGGTTATCTTTCCCTCACAACCAGAAACACACTTCTTTACTGACATTGTTGATTTTGTGGTCTTAAAACAAAATGACAGCGCTGCCAACGGCTTCCGTAACTCGAGTAGTGTTCATTTTGTCACCTATTTTTAATTTAGTCTTAGTCTTGTGCCAAATGTCCTTGTTAGTTTTAGTAATATTTAGTCATTCACATATCTTTTTTGTTAGTCAAGTTTTAGTCGACTAAAAGTTTCATAATTTTAGTCTAGTTTTAGTCAAAAGACAACTCAAGGTATCTTAGTCAAGTTTTAGTCGATTAAAAGTCTCATCATTTTAGTCTAGTTTTAGTTTAAAGAAAACTCAATATATTGTGCAGCAAAAAAAGTTATATAAAATACATATAACCTGCATAATGTATGTGCCACAACAGCATAGCTAACTGGTTGATTTACAGAGTAGATGCCTAAAATCAGCATTAGCTTATGAGACGATGGGCACAAATATCGATTTCGATCTTGACTCAGTATGAATTCATATGTATATAGCCTACTGTACATAAGGGAAAATAAGTTTGCCTTTTAGCACTATTTTAAACTTTTTTGGGGTTAAATTATATTTTCTTGCATTCATTATTCACTATATTAACATTTAAAAATTTCACAAATGCAGTTATGATCTGCAATACTTTTTTTGAACATGTATATTGATTAAAGAGCCATACAGGCACCTATAGTGGGTCATGGCATTTCAAATGAAAATTTTATTTTTCCAGCCACAAAATGACTTTAATTCTCCTCTTTGCATTGGAATTCTCTATTTTAACCTTAATTACTATACTAATTTTAATATAAATAATATAAATTTAGATGACAGAAAGACACATGTTTTAAGTGGTCATTAATGGACCATAATTATTGCACAAATAGTATTTAGGACTAAAAGATCTCCTCAAAATATTTAATAAATATTATTGAACTAAAATATAGGCTATTTATTTTAAAAAATAGTTAAGGTGTATGGTCTCATTTGACCACCTATGAGTATAAGTGTGATCAATTAGTAAAGAATAGCTGAGGGCTAAATTCAATAAAAACATTAACATTAATGTAAACAATTTTGCATCTCCACTCTCCATAATATGATACTGTAAATGTGGTTGACGTAGTAATCAATGCACACTATGCTGTACTGTTTACCAAACTCTTTCGGAATATTTAAACAGCTCTCATGATGAAAAAGTAGAGACGATTGTAGACGAAAATGAAGAGAGATTCTATCTTAGTTTTTATTTTATGCAAAACATTTTAGTCTCGTCTTTTTTCGTCAACAATAATGCATGTTAATTTAGTCTTAGTCTGCGTTTTTGGACATTGGTGCAGTCTCGTCATCGTCTCGTCTTCGTCATAGAAAAAAAGGTCGTTGACGAAGATATTTAGTCTCTTCTGACGAAATTAACACTAAACCCGAGTGAAGCTTGTTGATCGTCATACTCTTGCACTCGCTCTGGTTGATGTGCGCACGCATTCATCCGGGAGAAGTGCCCATACAAGGAATTCCACCTTTTATGACCTCATACAGGGCAAAAAAAACCGTTCCGAAACTTGTTTGAATCCTGAAAGGGTTAGTTCACCCAAAAATGAAAATTCTGTCATTAATTACTCACCCTCATGTCGTTCGACACCCGTAAGACCTCCGTTCATCTTCGGAACACAAATGAAGATATTTTTGTTGAAAGCTGATGCTGAGAAAGGCTTCAGATAGGCCTCCATTGGCATTCAGTACATTTACACTCCCAAGACGCATAAAAGGCACTTAAAACGTCGTTACAAAGTCCATCTCACCACAGTGACTCTACAATAATTTTACGATGCGACGACAATAGTTTTTGTGCGCAAAAAAAAAATCAAAATAACACCTTTATCCAACTTGTTATTGTCTTCCGTGTGTGCCTCCAAGATGCATGCGCGAGAATATGACGCAGATCCGACGTTCGGACACATGACCCAGAAGCGAACAGAGGAAGACGCGCGTATCTAAGCTGTTGGATTCTACATTGATCGTGCTTTAGGTCTCGGCGTAGTTCTCAAAATGGGGCTTAAGTGTGCATTTCATGGATTCCCGAACGCTGGCGCTACGTCATATTCTACACTATAGAATCCTACACTAACAGTGTAAATAAGCCCCCCCCCCCCCTTAATGTTTCAGATATGACTGCATAGAAAGTGGAGGCTTGTTGCTGGAGGATGTTGTGAGGATACTACAGAGCTCTCAGATGGATTCAGATTGCAGGGTTATCATCACAAGGTTTGTCTTATAATCTTATTTAACCATTAATCAAATAATTGCTCCATTATTAACGGTTTAATGACTGTTGTTCAATCTCTTTGAAGGATAAAGCGCAGGAAAACGACAGATGGGTGCACTAAAATCATGACGGACACATCCAGATCCTCAGCCTGCGATGAGAAAGTGAAAGTCACCTTCTGCAGGGACTCTCTCACAAGACTATTCACAATAGATAACATTGAGACAGAAGACCTTAATGACGATGACCCTGAGGACCCTGAGGAGGAAGACTTTATCTATTTATCCGAATAATAGACATTTAATGAACACACAGTAATTCATCTTATTATTTTGAATGACAGAGTTTTTAAAGTATCAGAGCAAATTTGGCTGTGGCTTTACCTTATAATAAGATGAAATTAACTAGGACAAGACTAAATGGAGGGATGTCATGGAAGAAATGTGTGACCTAGTGTTGTCGACTGGTCTCGGGTTCTCATCTCGGTCTTAGACTAAGAGGACTCAGGTCTTTATTTCAGCAAGTAATTCGCTAAGTTGCCAGTGCATTGTTTGATTTATTTGTTAACATCATTAATGTGATTGCATGTAAAACTTCCTGCTTCAAATGCAACCAAGAACTTATTTCTTTGATATGTTTTGTTACAGTTGTGCCGGGTCAGAAATTAACAGGCGATTGTGTCAAAAATGTCATCAAAGTTAATACAAATGCCTACAAAATTCAAGATATGATTGTAAAAAAGTAGGCTACTTGTATGAAATCTCGTTTTTTATATTATATTATAAGATATAATTAAGCAATATCACACGAGCAAAATAGCAGTTTTCACAAATATTAGCACAATTGCAAAGGTTATATTGATTATATATATATATATATATATATATATATATATATATATATATATATATATTTTTTTTTTATATACTGTATATATATATATAATATATATATTGATTTAAAAAACAACTCTGTATCATGTCTTACTATTCTAATTGTATTTATTGATTCTAAGACATTTTTCAGGCTGTGAATGTGGATGTTTTAGATGAATTTGAAGAGTGCTTGTCTGGTCTTGGTCTTGACTTGGTCTTGATTAAGACTAGTGAGACAGGAGCAGCATAGCTTGTTGTGAGCACATCTGACCATGTCCTTATGCTGGTAATTGTTTACCGCTACATTAAAGCTAGCTTTACACTTCTTTCACACTTAGCTTTACGGTTCTTCAACGAGTTCTTTGACAACATGTTGATATGGAAACAATAAAATGTATGTTGAAGGTTTGCTGTTTATTAAACTCAGAATTTGTAATAAATAAATAAAATAAGTTTAGTGTATTAATACTAAAAATATTATTAATAAACTAATCTTATAAGGTAAGTTTGGGGTAAGATAAACACACACGCACCTTCATTTCCCCCCCTCTTTTTCCCATTTCATGTTGAGTACACTCTTTGTCATTTCTGAATTTCAACATTTGTAAGATTTAGTCAGTCAAAACAAAACTGAATTTCAAATAAATAGTGAACTGTGACTATTTTGTTGAATATAAAAGTTTTTTTTGTGTCTCTACATGTTAATGAGGGATTTGTGGACACATTGTTTATCTTTTGAAGTGACAAGGTAAAATTAGACCCTAGAGGTCCCCAGAGTTGGGACAGACAGCCCAGAGTGTCATGTTGTTAATAGTGTTATTATTATTACTATTTTAATTAGGCCTACATATTCATGGGGTTATTAGATGCCTCTTTAAATAATTGTAGGTTTTGTGCTATGACAACTAACTTGGAAAATGTTTCTGTTTATATGTGTTACTGATGCAACATCCTGCATAATACAATTATAGCTAAATATGTTACAATTTAGAACTTCCCCCATCTTACCTTATAGGCAAGAGTCATGAATTACTAAGAAAGAACGATGAAAGTAGCTGATTTTTAACCTGCATATTCGGAAATACATGCTTAATAATGGGCTTTAATGATATTCTATTTAAATGTGGGAGTGAAACTTGTTTCTGTGTATCGTGATATCAAGATCAAGCCTGTGTTGGTTTTGCCGCTTTTCTGACTTTTCTGAAAGTCACGTGGTTTTCTGCAAATGAAGCGTCAGATATTGGTCACGTGTTAATGGCAAACGAAAGCGAAACTAAACAGCTGCGAGTTGGTTGACATAAGCTTCTGTCTCAGTCTGAACCTCAAGCAATAGGTCATGTTTATGGTGTCATCTATGGCATTGCATTAGACTGGGTAAACCCAGCCCGATAGGCCGGTGATTTGATTAAAAAGATTGAGCTTGGTCTGGTGATAGCCAGAGCCACAAGCATTGCATGGCTTGTTTACGGTTATCTGAACTGCATAAATGACTTCCGCCCCGGTAGCACTAGTTTTGTTCGACACGTGACTGACAAGCTGTTTTGATTTTACTCACTTTTAAAACGTAAAAACCTACTAATGCAATTTCAGGGTAAGAGGGAAATATAATTATGCATGTAGCCCAACTGTGAATTATGTGCACTTAAATTTTCTATCTTTTATCACTTTTTCTCTCTCTCACAGAGTGACCTGAAATGGACCGCCATGTCAGTAAGTCATCTTTCCATACGGGTAACAAAGTTTAACGATTCTCAGTAGCCTATTGTTCTTGTTCTATTAATGTCGGTGTAAATGTGTGGTCACACTTAGATAGAGCATGCAAAATTACTTCAAACACAGGGGTTACAAGATATGGCGTGATCCCATTTTTATAAATAATAAATCGACAATAACAAATGATAGTTTAAAATGTTAAAATATACAATGCCTAATTCCACAGTACTACAGCAAAATATTATATTTGAAGGTTTGGATTCTTTGTATTGAGAGAGCGGAGTCTGTGATGTTTACATGATGTTGTTGGTCAAACATCTTTTCACTACAGAGTTTACATCTGAATGAATGTTAATGAATGGAGCATAAAGCGGTGTGCGATATTGACAAAAAAGATATCTCGATATTTTCTGGGATTTTCTGGATTACGATAATTAGAAGATATTTTGCTGAGTGTGTTGTTGTGCCGGTACCTTGGCAGGTTTAGGACTGTCATGGATGGCTGACTCCTAACGTTTTTGATATTCTTCATATCCTTTGTGGTAGCAGTTCACAGCATTGACAGAATTATAATTTTTTTCAATGTTTCAATTGATTTATTGATTTTTACCTTTTTATGGGCATTTTTATCTTTATACATTTATTTTTTAAACCAAATTATTTACATGCATCTTTTGTCAAAATCATAAATGTAATCAAATGTAAGGCAAGGCAAGGCAAGGCAAGTTTATTTGTATAGCACATTTCATACACAGTGGCAATTCAAAGTGCTTTACACAGAAATGAAATAAAAATATTACAGTTATAATAGGAATTTAAAGAAATAAAAAATAAAGAAAATATTGAAAGATAAAAATAAAGAGTATAATTAAAAATAAAAATAAAAACAGGGTTAAATTTAAGCATATAAATTAAAATGCAAGCAGTTCGGACAAAGCACGTACAGTGGCACAGCTCATTCAGTAAATGCACAGCTAAACAGATGTGTTTTGAGTCTGGATTTGAAAGTGGCTACTGTTGGAGCACATCTGATCTGTTCAGGAAGCTGGTTCCAGCTACGGCTGGCATAATAGCTAAAAGCAGACTCTCCTTGCTTTGAGTGAACCCTTGGTATTTCTAATTGACTTGATCCTGATGATCTGAGTGATCTGTTGGGTTTGTATTTAATCAGCATATCTGCAATGTATTGAGGTCCTAGGTCATTGAGTGATTTATATACAAGTAATAGCACTTTAAAATCAATCCTAAATGTAACTGGAAGCCAGTGTAAAGATCTGAGGACTGGTGTGATATGGTCATATTTTCTGGTTCGGCTCAGGATCCTGGCAGCAGCGTTCTGTATGAGCTGCAGCTGTCTAATGGTCTTTTTGGGAAGGCCGGTGAGAAGACCATTACAATAGTCCACCCTACTGGTAATAAAAGCATGAACGAGTTTCTCTAAGTCTTGCCTGGAAACAAAGCATCTAATTCTTGATATATTTTTGAGATGATAGTAAGCGGATTTAGTTATTGCTTTGACATGACTATTGAAACTCAGGTCTGACTCCAAAATCACACCAAGATTCCTGACTTGATTTTTTGATTTCAGGCCTTTAGCCTCAAGATATGCATTCACCTTCAGAATTTCATCTTTGTTTCCAAATGTAGTAATTTCAGTTTTGTCTTTGTTTAACTGAAGACTGAGAGTCAATGGGGCTGTAGTCATTAGGTGATAGGGCTAAGTAGATCTGGGTGTCGTCAGCATAGCTGTGGTAAGCCATTTTGTTATTTTTCATTATTTGGCTGAGTGGCAGCATGTACAGGTTGAATAGGAGTGGTGCAAGAATTGACCCTTGTGGGACTCCGCATGTCATGGATGTCCACTCAGACTTATGGTCACCTATACTCACATAATAACCTCTCCCTTCTAAGTATGACCTGAACCATTTGAGGACCATTCCAGAAAGCCCAACCCAATTTTCTAGCCTGTCAAGAAGTATTTTGTGGTCAACAGTGTCGAATGCAGCACTGAGGTCCAGTAGTACCAGAATTGATGTTTTGCCTGTATCTGTATTGAGGCGAATATCATTTATTATCTTAATGAGGGCCGTCTCTGTGCTGTGATGCGGTCGGAAACCAGATTGAAAATTGTCAAAGTATCCGTTTGAGCTTAAGAATTTGTTCAGCTGACTGAAAACAACTTTTTCAATGATCTTGCCTATGAAGGGGAGATTTGAGATTGGTCTGTAGTTGCTCAATATGGAGTTATCCAGATTTCTCTTTTTCAGGAGAGGCTTAACTACTGCGGTTTTAAGGGAGTTTGGAAAAGTCCCAGAAAGAAGTGAGGCGTTTACCACTTCTAGGAGATCTGCTTCTAAACAGTTAAACACACTTTTGAAAAAAGAAGTGGGGAGTGTGTCAAGGGCGCAGGTTGATGTTTTAAGGTGCTGTACTGTTTCTTCTAAAATTTTACCATCAATTGCTTCGAAATCAGTCATAGTAACTTTCTGTAATTATAATATTAAG
Organism: Gobio gobio; assembly: GCF_949357685.1. Taxonomy (NCBI): domain Eukaryota; kingdom Metazoa; phylum Chordata; class Actinopteri; order Cypriniformes; family Gobionidae; genus Gobio; species Gobio gobio. The sequence goes on along the minus strand of NC_137102.1, from coordinate 52,408,296 downwards.
ACACAACAGGGCTGTTACCAATCAAATTAAATAAGGCCTATCCTACAAAATTCATCTTTGCAAAGGAGAGGAAACACAGAAGCTGAATCTGAAGTGGCATTTAGACGCATTTGCACTGTTTAATGCAGCTCAGATGTAAGTGTGGCAAATGAATAACCTGCAGTTACAAATCTATAAATAATGTTTTTGTTTTAAACATAAAACATTGAATATTGATATTTGAAATGATTTAAAACATGAAGATACTTTCAATGTTAAATTAAAATTGCCTCTTCATCAGTTATTCGATTATTCTACTAAATTGTCAAAATAACATTGGCAACACTGACTGTGAGTGACTCTGGGGAGAGAGCGGGAAAACACGGAGCGGATTAGCGGAATCTTTGGATCTTTAGTGGAGGGAAAACAGAAGACTTTTAGCAGGGGAAGGGTAACTAGCGAGAGGGGCACCTCAGCTGATGAGGGCAGAGGGGCAGGGAACTAGCCACCGTCCAGCTTAACATAATAGTATCAATGTAATCTAATTTATGTAAAGTAAAATAAATTGTTACATAACCTACATTGTTTCTTCTTGTCGTCCAGATGTTCATGGTCAGAAGGACAATTCCAAATCTCACGATGGCCTAAATGTCAGCATTGCAGCTCAGAGTGGAAGCCATATTACAGCACCGGTGCTCGCTAATAATAACATCATAGGCAATGTTCAGATCATACATAATGCGTACTCTGGTAAAAATGTGTTATTTACAGTATGCTATTGACAATACAGTATGATGCCAATAATTTAAGATTTTTGTGACAACATATTTTTATTTATATATAAATAATTGTATATATTTCGTTATACTATCCATAATTCTAAACATAAACACTAAACCTAATACATCTAAATATATCATAAAGGAAGGAATGTGTAATCTTCTACAGGTATCACTGGGCATCACCCAAACACCCAAAATGAGAGAACAAACACCTCAGGTAAATGTTGATTTTTATTTAAAATTTCCCTTGTACACTCTGTGACCAGACTCTATAACAACACCTATGTTCATATAAGGGATTTCCTGGAACGTCATACATTTTATGACTTACTGTATTTGGGTCTTACTTGTGGACTTTCTGTGAGAGCGTCCATTTTGGCTTTGATTATGAAAGAATTAGCATTCTATAGTGTTCAGATTGCCCCATTTGGGGTAAGAATACAAAAAAAAAGACATTTTGTTCCATGGGCGGTGTCTTGTTTCATATTACAAAATTTACTGCACTATTTTATACTGAAAACTTTTCCTAATCTTGACAAAACACATCATTGGAAAGGTCTGCGACTCAAGGTTCCATATTTGGTGACTATTTTATGATAGAAATGATATTGTGACACAAATGTATTACTTTGTGACGAGAACTTAAAATCTCATGGAATAAAAAATATTTTACATCTAAGGGGTTCGGCTGACATAAAAGTTTAGGAACCCCTACCCTAGATGTTAGAACTTGAATGCTGTCCACATACTTTTGGCCATGTAGTGTACAGGCTGGGACACACACAGCTGACGGTCGGCCATCTGTCGCACTAGTTTTTGCGATGTGTTCTACACCTCGGCACCAGTTTGCCCGATTCATTGTTGAATCAGTGTCAGGGCTGTCAGTGAGACTGGGAACTCTTATTGGATGTTCAGTTTAGCGAAGTATACAGTATGCTGTAGTCTCTGCTGTGTGTTCAAGCGCAGCTTTTTGGTCCAGATGCAGCTAGGCATGTGCCGATATCAAGTTTTCATGTTGCGATTAATTGGTGAAGCTTTTATCACGGTGTACGGTATAATCACGGTATTGAAAAAAAAGTGTCGTCATACTATAACAGGATTAATAACTTTCTTATAACAAAGGAACCGAACATTTAAGTACAATAAAGCAATACACAAAAATGCACAAAGTAAACAAATATTTAAAACAGATTAAAGTGCAAAAGAATTATAAAGAACAATAGGTAACACTTTACAATAAGGTCTCACTAGTTAATGCGTTAACATTAACAAAGAGCAAATAGCTACATTTTTAAAGAAGTTATTCTTTTTTGATAGCGTTAGCTAAAAAAAGCAACTGTTAGGGTTAGCTCAGTCCATTAAATAATACAGTTACAACTTTTGATTTTAATGTGTTATTAAATGCTGAAATTTTAATTGAACTAAGATTAACCGTCTGAGGTTCTTCATTTATGGGTCATACTCAAGACCTTCGGGTCAAAAATGACCCAGAGGGCGGGATTTAGATAAAATCAAAGTGAGTAAAATCACTGAAATATATTTTTGTTCAATAATATTTTTTATTTTCTTTTTTGGTGTTTTGAGATAATTTTATGATTTATTCATATTTGTGCAATAATTATGACCCATTTTTTCCCATTGAATATAATAAAAAAATTATATAAATAATTTTTTTTATTTTTATTAAAGCTGTATTTCATTTTAGAGTCAAGCCTAGGCCTCATGAAAGCAATTTTTTGAATGAGATCGGTGCCATCCGGTGGACACATTGAGCATTTTTATCACGCAATAGCACATTTTTACCACTATAGTGGATCTTGCGTTTTATACAAAAAAAATAAATAATCGTAGCTTCATCGGAATGGTCCGAAACTTGGTGACTTTATTGGTACTTGGTATATGAAGACCCCAAAAAATTGGAGACAGGATTTGAAAAGTCTAAGTGGTCGTAAAAAAAAATAGTCGCACTCAGGACCTTTGGGTCAAAAATGACCCCCATAGGAAATTAATGGGAAATTAGTTTTTTTGTGCATACAATCTACAAATCAGCCAGGATGCAGAAAAAAAGGACTCAACAGTGAAGTGGTGAATCTCTAAAACATCAAGAGTGCAAAACAGACAAAAAAACTCTCACACACACACACACACACACACACACACACACACACACACACACACACACACACACACACACACACACACACACACACACACACACACACACACACACACTTATACACACAAAAACACACGCACACACAAATTAACGCGTGCCATTACAAAAGCGAATTGTGTTTTTGTGTGTGTGAGTTTTTTGCACTCTTGATGTTTTAGAGATTCACCCCTTCACTGTTGAGTCCTTTTTTTCTGAATCCTGGCTGATTTGTAGATTGTATGCACAAAAAAACTAAGTATTTTCATATTTTTGTATTTTGTATTTTCATATTTTTGCCAATTTCCCATTCATTTCCTATGGGGGTCATTTTTGACCCGAAGGTCCTGAGTGTGACTATTTTTTTTACGAGCACTTAGACTTTTCAAATCCTGTCCCCAATGTTGGGTGTTCATATACCAAGTACCAATAAAGTCACCAAGTTTCGGACCATTCCAACGAAGCTACAATTTTAAACATTTTAGAAAATTCGGGTCAGAAATGATCGAAGAGCCCCAGAGGGTTAATAAATGTTTTAGAAGTATAATAAATGAACTAATGTTAAATAATAAAGTGTAAAGTGTGTGACTGAACAACAAAAAATCAGAACATATTCAAACAATATCTAGGGCATGTAATCCAGATTAAGTTTGAAAATGAATAGTATTAAGTATTTGGTTATGAGATGGGCACCGTAGTGAATACAGAAAACTGTTTTGTTTACGAGGAATACCGGGGAAACGGCTGCATTTCTGCTGTTCCGTCAGCGCCCTCTGCTGTCAGAGAGTGAATGCGCGTCTCCTTCACTTGTTCCGCCATGTGCTGCTCATGCACGTTGGGTTTGTTTACATCAGTGCACGTTCCTCTTATATCGACGTGTTGTTCATTTTAAACAGTTGATGGGTAAAGTATTCTTTCTAAGAAATCTAAATAATTTGTAAAAAATAATTATTCACGGTATTTTGAAGTGCCCACGGTAACAATATCGTGCATGTTCATTATTGTGATATATCGTATTACCGTGTACCGGCACATGTCTAGATGCAGCCAACACAAGGCGACGAAAACGTCAGTTTTCAATTGTCCATGAAAATGTAATTATACAGAATCACAGATACATAAACAGTATTAAAAAGTCAGTACATTTTGAGACATACTAATCTTTTGTTCATTTGATTTCTACAGAAAGGAGATCAGTGCTTCTTAAATATAAGGAGCAGATACGCAATGAGTACCAGTATGTGACAGAGTACAACTCTCGGCCTGGGGAGCACGTGCTGCTGTCTGATCGCTACATACAACCTCTGATTATTCCGAAACATAGAGATCAGCAAGAGCGAGAAGAAGAAATTTCCTCCAGAGGAGAGACTTTCCAGCAGGTGCTCAGTTCCAGGAGTGCTCAAGAATCCATCGGTCTGAACACTATGTTCAACCCAGACAACCGTGGAATCACTCCCGGTGCTGTCATATTGCAGGGAAACTCTGGCAATGGAAAATCCTTCACTGTGCAGAAAATGATGATGGACTGGGCATCTGATCTCTACAGAACCAAATTTGATATTGTTTTTCACCTAAAGTGTAAAGAAATAAGCCACATTTCTAGCAGAACGAGTTTGGTGGAGCTCCTAATGTACAACTGCTGCTTAACATCAGATCAGATATCCACAATTTTGCAGCAGTCACCAGAGCGAGTGCTGTTCCTCGTCGATGGATTCGATGAACATAAATACACAGAAGACATTTATCACATGTCTCCACCCACAGATCCGAACCAGAAAGCCTCACCTGAGGTCACACTTTGCGGCCTGTTAAAGGGAAAGATTCTGAGAGAGTCAAGCCTTCTGGTCACCACCAGATCTACAGCTATTGACACCCTGAAGAACGTGCTTAAGGAACCTCACAGTTTCACTGAGATTATTGGCTTCTCTGAGAAGGGAGTGGAGGAGTACTTCAAAAAGTTCTTCCAGGACGACACACTCTTCAGGAAAGGCTACGAGTATGTGAGAGCAAATGAAACTCTCCTCACGGCTTGCTCCATCCCAGTGATCTGCTGGATCATCTGCACGGTTATCCGAGAGAGGCTTAGCGAGGATGCAGATGTAACCAGCGGACTGGAGACGACCACGTCCATATATGTAGACTTCCTGTGCACTCTACTAGATCATCACTGCCAGGGTTTGGGTCAGTCCGTTCCCACCCTGGTGAAGAGTCTGGGTAAGCTGGCAGAGAAAGGGATACTGGCACAGCAAGTCCTGTTTGATGAGAAGACCGTGTATGAACTGGTTGCCGATCCTGCTGGCAGTCCGTTCTTGTGCAAGTTCCTCTTTAAAAAAAGAATCCGCCAGGAGACAATGTTCAGTTTCATGCATCTCAGCTTTCAGGAGTTCTTCACCGCTCTGTACTATCTCATTCTTGATGAATATGAGTCAAAGAAGAAACTCACGCAAATATTTTCCATTCATAAGGATTCAGAAGTTGTTCAGTATGCAGCGCCGCGTTTTGCAGCCGTCGTGCATTTCATTTTTTTCTTTTGAATGGGAACACAAGACGCACACTTTTGGAGAGACATGGCCTTTTAGTCCAACCAAACATGCTGGACCATCTGAAAAAATGGATCTTTGCAGAGATGTCTGATTGTTATTCTGCGAGGACTCTGTTTTTTTTCCACTGCCTGTACGAGCTCCATGAAGCAGACTTTGTGAAAGAAGTTACAGAAGCCTGGCCAAGCATTTATATATACAATACACTCCTAAGAAGAACAGACTGTTGGGTCTTGGTGTACTGCGCTCAGTGTTGCGAGTGTATTAAAGAACTGTTCTTCGCTTTCTGCCAATTTACATCAGAAAAGCTGGCTATCATCCGGCCTGAACTTCACAAATTTTGCTCAGTAAGGTGAGTACTTTGTCCAGCAGTGAACTGAGTCGTTGCTATCTATCTATCTATCTATCTATCTATCTATCTATCTATCTATCTATCTATCTATCTATCTATCTATCTATCTATCTATCTATCTATCTATCTATCTATCTATCTATCTATCTATCTATCTATCTATCTATCTATCTATCTATCTATCTATCTATCTATCTATCTATCTATCTATCTATCTATCTATCTATCTGTTCGTAAATCTTTTTTGAGATCATGCTTGTCAGAAATTGCAGTTACTTGTCACGTAATTATTTGGGATTATCAGTATAAAGTTTGTACATTAATGTTTTGGAGTTTATATTGAAGGATTCTACAAGGTCAATATTTATCAGATTCTGATTTGGGGGAGATGATGCAAGTTTACAAAAGAGGACAGAACCTGAGCTCACAGAGGTTATACTTTTTTAAATACTAGGACTCAAAAAAGGAAGTTCGAGCATGCTTGCAAAATCACCATGCATTCATCTGCTTTTGTTTGCAGTGTTGAAATCCATGACTTGCAATGTTCCGTTCGAGATTTTCATCTGACGATTGACAAAGACCTGTCCAGGTGAAGGAAAATAAAGCAAACATGTATAACATCTTGTAACAGATTTTCGCATCTTTAAATCTTGTTGATAACCAGTTGTATTATTAACCAGTTCAATTACCATATTTTTTTTAATTCGCTTTGGTACTATTTTCACAAGGAAGGTGTACATTTTCAAAACTCTTAGTACTAATATCACAACAGATCATCAAATGTCCAGCATATTTTCAATTGTGTTAGTACAATACACAAAATCAAGTATCCTTTTCACTGCACAAAATAATTGTTTCATTTCAACTCGATTTCACGGCAATTCGTCCGTATTTTACGAGGTGACTAATCTCACTTTTTTGTGTAAACCCCAGTAACGGGTAGGTTTAAGGGCCGGGTTAGGGGTAGGTCATTCGTACGAATTCATACGAATTGGGCAACTCGTAAAATACATACGATTGAGGTCGTACAAATTTGTATGATTTTTGTTAAAGTTGCCCAATAGGACATCAAATCCGGGTGGTTTAGAAAACAACATAAATGAATGTTGAGTTTCTGTTGCTACAGTTGATATTAACTCTGCCTGTCATTTTTAGTTTTCACATAGGGAGAAATTCTCAAGATCTTCCTCGCTTCAGCCTCTCATTCCCACGCTCGGAGCTTATCAGCATCGTCTGGACAAACTTATTTCGAATGCCTCTACAAACGGGCAGAGATACACTACTATTTTTACTGAGTTTGCTGTCTGTCCAGATGTTGGAACTGAATTTAAATTTTTTTACAAAGGCCTGGGCTCATTCGATCCTCTCCTTCACCACACTGTAAAAAAAATTTGGGGGGAAAAATTGTGTAAATTGATCATTACATATTGGCCCAATAAATGACTTCCAAATAATTATCGCCATGCAAAAAGATGCGTTGTACTAATCATAGCTTAAGGTCTTCACTAAAAATTAAAATTGTATATTCACCGAACATATTTAATTGTGCTCAGTCAATCTATGAAGTCGAAGTGAAAAATCCATGTTGGCTGAACAAGTCCTCCGTCCGAAAAACGGTATACGCATGCGCAAAATGCGCTTGAAAAAAACCGTTTGTGTGGAGATTTCAAACGCGGAGACGCGGGAGCGGCAGCGCGAGCGGAGCCGAACCAGCAGGTGCTGAAGACCGAGACACATTCCCGAGAGAATAGAGATATTCATCTCACAAAGACTTTGGTGAGTATTTAGCACTGAAATTATTCTCCAGAGTTTTGCTTTATGACCGGGTATGAAGTTTAAAAGACACTTTGTAGAATCACGAGTTCATGCATTCTTTGGTTTCATGAGTGTGTTTTCGTTTACCACATAATTATCTAATGGTAGCCAATAGTTTTATTTTCCTCATGTCTTATATGTCTAAAACAATAGGTAATAAGGAAATTAAGTCATTTGTGTGATATGTGCGGCATGCGACTGTTGAACATGGTGCGTTTGGCGTCGGCCTCTTTCTGGGCTTAAGTTATTGCCTTTTAATATCAAACACGTCAAGCTCGTGATTTTCTTATGTCCATTCATTCGTCTCATCCTCATTATATAATGAAGAAACTTCTGTTCTGTCTCTTGCCAGATGTGATGCAGGGGAGCTTGTCATTAATGTTAGTTTTTATTTTTTTTGCAGGTTTTTAGCTTGCCGTGCCGTGTTTTCTTCACCACAACAACACATCCTGTTATGCAGAAGACTTCTTGAATGTATTCAGAGTTTTTCCTTATTGAAAATAAGGTATTTTCACCCAAATATCCTGTGTTGGAATTTACTTGTTAATAAAGTAATGTGATAAAATGTCAACCCTGTTGTCTGTTTCTGTATTTTGCTTAATATATTTATGTTTTTAGTCATTTTTGTCTTTTGGGACAGTGAGAAATAAACAATTGTTACTACAATTTAAAATATTTAATTGGACCAACCACACAGTTTCACTGTAAAACATTTCTCCAATTCAAAATTTTCCAGTGACTGATCACATCTAAATTTTTCAATTTGGCCAACTAAAAAATTTAGATGTGATCGGTCACTAGAAAATTTTTAATTGGAGAGGTCTGACATTTTTTACAGTGTTGGTAAATTACATTTTTCCATTAGCTCAACATATTTCTAATTGAGCCCATGTTAACAGGCTGTTGCCACAATGGATAAAATTCAATTCACAGAAATTCAATTTGGCTAATTGAAAATTTTAGATGTGACCAGTCACTAGAAAATTTTGAGTTGGGAAGATTATAAATTTTTTCCATTGGCTCAACATATTATTTCCAATTGAGCCCATGTTAACAGGCTCTTGCCACAATTGATAAAATTACATTTACAGAATTTCACTTGGGCCAATTGAAAACTTTAGATTTAAACAGTCACTAGAAAATTTTGAGTTGGGAAGATTATACATTTTTTACAGTGCAGAGACTGTCCCAGTCTGACAGATATCAGGTAAGAGACGTCTTGTTACTGCATGTCAAATTATGCTAAAGTTGTTATTGTGAATGTTGTCACTATAAATGCATTTTGTGTACTACCAAACACTGTCTTCTCTCAGGAAGTGAAAAAGGAGAAATTGAAATATAAATTTGTCCATTTTATTCTAACCAAAATCACCTAAATGCACATAAATGTTGTAATTATGATTTTTGAGCCGTCTGGGTCTGTTGAGCACCCAAAACTGAGACTAGATTTGCCTTTACAAGGCACTTTCAGCTGTATAGTGTACATTTCCATCATTCACAAAACTGTGGTGATTGAAATGTTCAAATAAATGTTGAAAGCAATCTATGCCATACTATATGCTGTAAAATGTTGTATTTATACTATAGCTTAGAAGCCCACTGGTTACGAGAGGAGGCAGTCAGTGTCTTGCAGAACTCCCAGCCAAGGCCCGGCTGCACGCTGACTTTTCAAGGGTTTGTACTTGTTACATACAATACAATTCATTCCCATATGTTCTCATTTTACATATTTAAGTGGAAGAAATTAACCAGACACTATAATAAGAAGTATTAACGAAATGTATCATGTTGTAACAGTCTGATTGAACTTTGTGAAATGTCCCAGTTGTGGAAAAACTCAGTAGCTATTTTGCATGGTTTGGAATGAAGGTTCAGATGCAAGAAATCTTCTAACCAGTGCGCAGACCTTGGGTTGCCGCATAGGCCAGCGGATCTTAGCTGTAACCAGCGGGTGAAGATTCATCTCAACCAACGGGGCTTTTCTGTGGAGACTTTGCGAAAGTACGTTTTTACAAGTTTTATGACATTTGACATCTAATAGGTCATTTTGTAATATATTCTGAAAAATATTTGGAACATTTTCACTTAAAATGTACACGTTTCTGAATTATGCTAATCTTTTTATTAGCATGTATTTGGTTATATTATATCCTGTTCCTGTTGGAAATATGAATATAGTCTGCTGTTTAAATCACAACACAGATGGTCTTCCTGTGATAACCATCTTCTCTTCTGGCTCTTTCTCTTAAGCCCGTTGTTTTGAAACGGATCTTCAGACTGATGACTACGAGTGAGTTGGGGAGTGAACAAAGGTCTCATCTTTATCAATCTATAGTTTTTTGAATAACATTAATGTATTTGCTGAGAAAATGGGCGAAGGCGTGGATTTACATTCGCAGTCCATTTTATTACATTATGCTTTATCTTTGAATTGTTAATGTGTTGAATACATTTATTGCTCTCAATAATTTTTCCATATTATTTTATACATTTATTGACTGGCTTCCAGAGAATAGATGCTCTTGTCTTTCTTTTTTTATATATCTTTGTACTCGGTGTAAAACCGAGTTCTGGCTGTCTTTCTCTGCCTTTGAGAAAATGACAGGCCAGACGAGCCAATCCTGAAGTCTCCTGGTTTGACGTCCAAGCAGGAACGGTTACCTCCCTTTCCTCCACCCAGAGAATCTGGCACGCCCATGCAAACGCGAGAGATCATTACTTGTGAACGAGTGAACGCTGGCAGTTTCTCAGTGTTTGGATGTACAAATGAAAACAGAAGTCTTTTTTCAGTTCCTTCTGATCTGTGATCAGTGATTTCTTATGTGTAGCTAATTATGTATTATTCGTGCACACACTGCGGCTTCTCTCTCTCCCGACAGAACGGTGTTTTCGTGTTTTCTATCTTGTGAGTCAGTGTTTTTGTATGTCCTCGTCGCATCTATCGGTTCTAAAATGTGCATACAGTCTTTTCTGCAAAACACCGGCAGAGCCACATCTTTAGAGATAAACCTCACACACGCCGAAGCTCGGCCTTCAACATCCCCGACCCCTAGTACTGCATCTGCCCACAGCGGAGGAGCCAAACACGGCCAGAGATTAAGCAGAAGGAGGGTAAGCGTGAGCGTATCCGGCTAGGCTAGCCAGCTTTCCCCACAATAAACTGGATTACATTCGATTACTGCTGTTGTGTCTTTGTTTGCGCTGTGTAACGTTACTCAATGCGCGCCACTGACGCTATTCATATGATTGGAACATATCTAGAAATAATGCTTTACTCAACACTTACTAACTCGTTCATCTCGCTGTAATGGTACATTGCATGTGTTACAAAGTTGGTAGAATAATGATGAAGACGGAGTCGGCGTGACTGGGACTCGGGTTTATTCAGAACTCTCAGATACAAACACAATAAACTCGCGCTGACTGACAGCGCTCTCATAACTCAGTAAGTTACTATAAATAACTTTGTTAGCAATCGCTCGGTCTCCGTGATGTCCGGTTCGCGAACGAATCATTCTTTTGAATCGGTTCTTTTTAGTGAACCGAACCAGTTCACCAAATCGGACTGAATCGTTCTAAACGGTTCGCGTCTCGAGTCAGCGCTGATCCATAATTTACTAAAGTTACTAACTTTCTGACATGAGTGACAGCCCCTCCGACTAGAAATAAACTAATAACCTGAAGTATATGCTGTAACAGTTCACCCTGAACTGAGACATGCTGAGAGAACTGATGAGAAGTGAACTCAGGTCCATCCGTCTCTGGCAGACTCGTGCCTGCTCGTGCCTCGTTAAACCACGCCCCCTCCGCTCATTTAAAATGCAAAGATGTCAGCCAATCACAACAGTGGGCGTTTTTACTGAAGTCTCACAGCAGACACGCCTCTTGAAGCAGGGCATTCAGCCACAGGGCAAACAGCAGTATAGAAAAAATGCCTTTTATTTCTAAATTATGACATTTTATGATGTAAAAATCATACTAACAATATAAGTACACCTCAGGAAACATTATAAAATAATAGAAAAATGCCATGCCATGGGACCTTTAAGTATTTTTTAAGTTAATACTGTATGTAAACTGATATTATTTAAATATGCTTAACAGCATTCATTTTAATGCAGTTAATGATTTTACATGATTAGATGGTTACAGGGTGTCCATGTTCAACACATTTACATAATCAAAACATACCATAGACTTGTCGATACTCAGTAATATTCTTTCCTGTACTTCAGATTTGTACTGCTCAATCATTTGATTTATTTATTTTTTTGGCAATATATCAGTATATCTTAAAATAAATACAAATTTCAGTCAGTCTTTCTCATTCATGTTTTGTTTCTTTATGTGAGTGTTTTTGACATACAGTATGTAGCCTCAAATTATTGAATTGTATTAGAAGTATTCGAGAAGGCAGTTACCTTCAGATACTGTAGTATTATATTGTATTCTATTCGGGAAGGGAATTACCCCCAAGGTACTGTAGTACTGTATTGGTACTGTATTATATTCTGGACAGGAATTACCTCGAAGGTACTGTAGCATTGTATTGGTACCTAGAGTATTGTATTATATTATATTGACAACCGGAGGTTGTTCAATATTGAGAATTTCCACAACAATATTCTCTAGAGTCGCATGACCCTAAAATTCTGTACATTACAAACAAATTGAGCGACATACTGTATATACAGGAGGATTGTAAAATTCTCTGCAGTCAAAATGCACAAAAATAAGAAGTATCAGCATTGCCAAAGAGTAAGCAACTTTAATCAAAGATTTATATATATATATATATATATATATATATATATATATATATATATATATATATATATATATATATATATATATATATATATATATATATATTGGAGAGCAAATGACAGGAGTAGCTTGAAAATCGTAGAACATTTTTTTTGTCAATTTCTGTGTGTCTTTAAGGAAGTTAAATATGTGTGAGAAGTAATGTGACTTTCAGCCTCATAACCACATGTGGGGAGAAACTGTGTCATTTCCACTACACTGACACTCTAACGCAGTTTCTCCACTGGTGGGGCCCTGTTCCAAATGGCACCCTAAACACTTGCGGTCTTCCTGTGGGTCTGCACTTTTGTGACGTATGCCGCTTTGTTCATCAGTGAGATTCTTACAGTTGTGTATAAGTTGGATGGTACTTGTGTGTGTGTCAACCATTACATTTGCTTGGTCGTGGCTTAATGACCATGGAAAAATGTGGGTCCCAAGGCCAAACCAGTTGAGAAGCACTGCTGTAGTGCTAGTCAAAAATCAGGACCATTTAAGCACTGTAATTTAAGCTAAATCAAACAAAACAAAATGATTGTAACATTTTTGGGGGGTTAATTTATCAAGTAAAATAAATTAATAAAATATATGGGGTTTATAGCTTTTCCTAAAGCCAGGGTTCTCAAAGTGGGGTCTGTGCTCTATAGCCAGAGGCAGGGCCGGCTATGTAAATCTGGGGGCCCTAAGCAGGATAATTTTGGGGCCCTGCCTTGCAGTGAATAATGGAGTATTGCACCGCAAACCAGCAACTGTATACAATCTAACACTTACACATTTCATCTGTATATCTTTTAACATGATTGCCTACAAATATTTCACTGCTTATTAAAGTACACTCACTGAAACAGTAAAAGTAAAGATTACAGATTTGCAAATTTCTTTCATACATAAGGTCAATTTGTTGCAAACAAATAAATATTAATAATTTAGCATTAACAATATATAGCTAACTTACAACATTAGCCATAGTGGTATGCGGCTCGCTAAGCTCTACTGAAGCAGCAGTAGAGTCACCTCCTCCAGCTGTTGAGATTACAATATAATTAATAATAAATACAGTATGCAGAGTAGATAAAACACATTAATTTTAAATTAATATTAAAGTACAATTAGACAACAGTGAATTATGATTATAAAACTAAATTTTTTATTGGCAAGAGGAAAATTAGCTATTTTGAAGTTGCGCACAAAACTATTCAAAAGAAAGGCAGTGGGAAATATTTACTTGTGTCATCTCTGGTGTCAGACTCCTGAAATGTTTCTCCACGACCACCAAAATATTTAAGAATGGCTCCTCCTGAGAAAGTGACATTTTGTTTTTTACAATTATGTTAAGGGTAAATTAAAAGAAATCCAATGTTAAATTATATTATTTAATTATTGGTTGATTAACTCTTACATACTGTTCATATTTTAAACCTTCACAGCATGGAGTGAGATATTTTTTACCTTTTATGATTACATACAGTAATACATTCACTGTAAAAAAAATCAGGTGCCCAATTGAAAATTTTCTAGTGAGCGATCACATCTAAAATTTTCAGTTGGCCAAATTTAATTTCTTGAATTTTAATTTAATTAAATTGCATCAATTCACATTAATTCAATTTGGCCAACTGAAAAATTTAGATGTGATCGCTGACTAGAAAATTTTCAATTGGGGAACTGCTTTTTTTTACAGTGTTCTTGACTAAAATTTACCACAAATCCATTTTGCTTTTAGGTGTCTTGTATTGATCATCATTCAATAATGTTTCATAGAGGACACTGTGTTCCCTTTCGTTCAGTCACTACGACGTAACGTTAGTGACTAACGAATGGGGGTTTCGCTTAGAAGCCTATCAACTTCGAGTTTTGAGAAAACGCCCGATGGCGTGCCAATGCCATGGGCATGCGGAATTTGCATACGTAACTCCGCCTCACTGCGTGAGTATATAAGGAAGTACGAGGCAATATCGCATTATGTTTCTGCTTTCGGAGCCAAGAGTACCTACCTCTTCACTCCTACAGCCTTCTGAGACTCTGTCAGCTTCTTCGAGACGAGCAGCTTTCCAGTCGGTGTTGGTGTGACGGCGCGTTCCAGTGATCGCATACTTCCTGCCTGCTGATCTGTGCAGTGGTCCGCCTGACAGCTGGTGTGTGTTTCCCTGGGCGCTTCGGCATCGACTGCAAAGTTTCCTCTCATAAAAGAGCTTGCACGTGACACGTCCTTTTCAGGATGTTTCGTCCGTGCACTTCTGGGTGCGGTAGATCGCTTTTTTCTTTTGACGGGCACGAGCGCTGCGTGACGTGTTTGGGCTTTCAGCACGCTCAGGCAGCGCTCGTGGATGACTCATGTTCCCTCTGCGGGAACCTGGCCATCTCGGTGCTTCGATCGAGACTCCGTGAATTCCGTGCTGATGCCGGAACGAGAGTCCCCTCCGCCACCCCCCAATCTGCGGTCTTCTCTGGAGGCGGCACTTTGGCTGGTGACCAGGGTGATCTGAGGGTGACGGTGTGGAACAAAGCTCCGACGCTAGTTCCTCGGCCCACACCCCCCTCTCATGCACCTGACCCGGTCCGCTCTCAGGCGTCTACATCGGGGCCGGCTCCTGCTGTCCAGACTGTGGCGTTTGGCGCGGCGGAAGAGGAAGTGATGTCTATCGCCGCATCACAAGGTGGGCTGGAGTCATCTGAGGATGATGATTCGGCTGTGCTGCCACCTTCGGGTGCGCTAGCATTGCCCGAGTCGGACCCAGAATTGACAGCCATGCTGTCTCGGGCCGCCGCAGCGCTTGGACTGGAGTGGAACCCTCCGCCTCAGCCCGAGCGTTCGCGGTTGGATGATTGGTTTTTGGGGGCGGCGCGTCCGGACACCCGTCCGGCCGCTCCTCCAATACCTTTCTTCCCCGAGGTGCATGAAGAGGTTGCGCGTTCCTGGAAGTCCCCGTTGTCTTCCCGTGAACGTTTGGCGAACTCTTCCGCCTTCACCTCCCTCGATGGAGCCGCGGCTCATGGGTACACTGGGGTCCCCCCAGTCGAACGTTCTGTTGCGATGCAACTGTGTCCTCAGAGCGCTTCGTCCTGGCGTGGAGACCCAAAGCACCCCTCCAAAGCCTGTAGGTTTTCGTCATCCCTGGTGGCGAAGTCCTATAGAGCTGCGGGGCAGGCCGCCGCTTCTCTGCATACCATGGCAACTCTTCAGGCTTACCAAGCCAAGTTGCTGTGTGATATGCACGAGGGAGGGGCTGATCCAGGACTCAGCAATGAGTTGCGTGCCGCCACCGACCTCGCTCTCCGGGCGACGAAGGTGACCGCACGCTCCCTGGGTCAGGTGATGTCCACAAACGTGGTCCAGGAGAGACACCGAAGGCTCAACCTGTCTGATATACGTGACGCTGAGCGAACCCGTTTCCTCAACGCCCCCATATCACAGGATGGGCTATTCGGCGGGGCGGTCGAGAGCTTCGCCCAACAGTTCTCGGCCGCTCAGAAGCAGACTGAGGCTATAAAACATATCCTGCCCCGGCGGTCAGCTGCTGCCTCCACCCTACCGCCCGCGCAGGTGCCTCAGCCCGCTCGCCGCCGAGGGCGCCCTCCTGCGGCTCCCTCTACCTCTGCGCCACCCAAGCAGCAGCCTCCACCCGGGCCGCGCAGAGGCAGCCGCAGGAAGGCATCCCAGTCCGCTCCAGCCCCGCAGCCCGCGAAGAAACGCCAGGCTAAGCGGCGCTCCTGATGCGGACGGCTCAGGGATGGGCAGTTCTTTCCAGGAGACGGCGGCAGGGCCGCTCCTTCCCCCGGTGGAGGGCCGGGGGAGAATCTTTTGTTCAGCTGCTGGCCCCCGTGTCAGCAGCACCCTAATGTGGTTAAAGAAAGAACTGACAACCCCATCCCTGAGCCCCCAGAGATCGGTGACGGCAGTGCGCGCCACCCTCGGGTCTCGCCACTCTCGTCCCTCTCTGTCGCCAGCCCCCTGGCAGAGCAGACCCCAGTGGAACGCGAGTCCTTCCCTGGTCTCCTCTGTCAGGGCGCAGCCGTTAACCGTGCCCCGACCCCGGGACGCCCAACAGCCTCCCCTGTCCGTGCCGGTAACGCTGCCTCGCTGCCCCACCCAGGGTACGTCTACCGTCCGTATGACCCCGTTGGTGCAGTCTCTGGAAGCCTGGCTTCAGCTTCCGGGGCTGTCCCGCTGGGTTGCCCGGACCGTCAGACTCGGCTACGCGATTCAGTTCGCGCAGGCTCCTCCCCGTTACAGGGGAGTCCGCTATACCGTGACCGGGGCCCATGCCCCCGTCATGCGTGCGGAGATTGCCACTCTACTGGCGAAGGGTGCGATCGAGCCTGTCCCTCCAGCCGAAATGAGGTCGGGGTTCTACAGCCCCTACTTCATTGTACCCAAGAAAACCGGTGGGTTACGGCCAATCCTGGACCTTCGCATCTTAAACCGATCCCTTCACCGGCTTCCGTTCGGGATGTTGACTGCGAAACGCCTTTTCGAATGCGTTCGTCCTCAAAATTGGTTTGCAGCGATCGACCTGAAGGACGCCTACTTCCATGTCTCCATTCTTCCTCGACACAGACCGTTCCTACGGTTTGCTTTCGAGGGGCGGGCATACCAGTACGCGGTTCTCCCATTCGGGCTATCTCTGTCCCCTCGCGTCTTCACGAAGATCGCCGAGGCAGCCCTTGCGCCCCTCCGGCAGCACGGGGTTCGCATCCTGAACTACCTCGACGACTGGCTCATACTGGGCCACTCTCGAGAGCAGTTTTGCGGACACAGAGATCTGGTTCTCCACCACTTAGCCCGTCTGGGCCTTCGGGTCAACTGGGAAAAGAGCAAACTTTGCCCCGTGCAGAGGATCTCTTTTCTCGGTATGGAGATCGACTCGGTCGCCATGTACGCGCAGCTTTCGAGCGAGCGCGCGCAGTCTCTGCTGACTTGCCTCCGTCAAATCGAGAGCAAGAGTGCGGTTCCACTGAAACTATTTCAGAGGCTCCTGGGGCATATGACATCTGCAGCCGCGGTAACGCCGCTCGGATTGCTTCATATGAGACCGCTTCAGCACTGGCTTCGCGATCGAGTCCCGAGATGGGCATGGCAGTCTGGCACGCTCCGGGTCCAAGTGACTCGGGCCTGCCTACAGACGCTCACCCCGTGGTCGAACCTCAGTTTTCTCCGGGCCGGTGTGCCCTTAGAACGAGTGTCCAGGCATGTTGTCGTATCGACGGATGCCTCTGCCACGGGCTGGGGTGCCATGTGCAATGGACAAGCAGCCGCGGGCTCCTGGACAGGACCCCAGCGCCTCCTGCATGTCAATTGCCTCGAGTTGCTGGCAGTACGTTTCGCCCTGCACCGCTTCCGAGCGCTGCTGAAGGACCAACATGTACTTGTCCGGACAGACAACACGGCCGTAGTAGCGTACATCAACCACCAGGGCGGTCTACGCTCCCACCGTATGTCTCAACTCGCCCGCCATCTCATTCTATGGAGTCAGAAGCGCCTGAGGTCCCTTCGTGCTGTCCATATTCCGGGAGTCCTGAACCACGCAGCGGACGAGCTCTCGCGGTTTCAGCCTCTCCCGGGAGAATGGAGACTCCATCCCCGTACGGTTCAGCTGATTTGGGAACAGTTCGGCGACGCACAGGTAGATCTGTTTGCCTCCCACAACTCTTCCCACTGCAGCCTGTACTATTCCCTGACCGAGGGCACGCTCGGCACGGATGCACTGGCGCACAGCTGGTCGCGGGCCTACGCAAATATGCGTTCCCCCCAGTGAGCCTACTCGCACAGCTCCTGTGCAAGATCAGGGAGGACAAGGAGCAGGTCCTTTTGGTCGCCCCGTACTGGCACGGCCGGACCTGGTTCCCCGAACTCGTACTCCTTGCGACAGCCCCTCCCTGGCCTATTCCTCTGAGACCGGACCTCCTTACTCAGAGACGGGGCACCCTTTGGCACCCACGTCCCGACCTCTGGAGCCTCCACGTGTGGCTCCTAGATGGGACGCGGCAGGTTTGAGTGGCCTATCACCTACGGTGGTCGCCACCATCACTTCCGCTAGGGCAGAGTCCACTCGGCATGCCTATGCGTTGAAGTGGAACCTCTTCGTCACCTGGTGCTCTTCCCGCAAGAAGACCCCTGGAAATGCCCGATCGGGTCCGTGCTTGAGTTTCTCCAAGAGGGGCTGGAGCGAAGGCTGTCTCCCTCCTCCCTCAAAGTATATGTGGCTGCAATATCTGCCCACCACGATCTCTTGGAGAACAAAAAGGTAAGTCAGCACGACCTGGTCATCAGGTTCCTGAGGGGAGCCAGGAGACTGAATCCTCCTCGCTCTCCTCTCGTACCCTCTTGGGACCTCGCAGTAGTGTTAACTGCTCTGCAGAGACCTCCCTTTGAGCCTTTGCGGTCGGTTGATATTAAGTTCCTGTCTATGAAGACGGCTCTACTGACCGCATTGGCCTCAGTTAAGAGGGTCGGGGACCTGCAGGCATTTTCGGTTGACGAAGCGTGCCTGGAATTCGGGCCGGCTAACTCTCACGTGATCCTGAGACCCCGGCCTGGATATGTGCCCAAGGTTCCCACCACTCCGTTTAAGGACCAGGTGGTGAACCTGCAAGCGCTGCCTTTGGAGGAGGCAGACCCAGCCTTGGCATTGCTCTGTCCAGTACGCGCCCTCCGTGCCTACGTAGACATGACGCAGTGTTTCAGGACCTCAGACCAGCTCTTTGTCTGTTATGGTGGAGAGCGGAAGGGAAGTGCTCTCTCAAAGCAAAGGCTGTCTCACTGGATAGTGGACACCATTGCTTTGGCTTACCAGCAGCAAGGCCGACCATGTCCCCTTGGTGTGAAGGCACACTCCACCCGGAGTGTGGCCTCCTCTTGGGCTCTAGCGCATGGCGCCTCGCTAGCAGACATCTGCAGAGCTGCAGGCTGGGCGACACCCAACACATTCGCCAGATTCTACAATCTCCGAGTGGAGCCAGTGTCCGACTATGTACTCGCCCCCCCGAGGGGCCGGTGATGGGCCAGGCTCAGGTGTCTTCGCTTGCTCGCCACTCCACTCCACGGACTGGATACGTGCGATATTTCCTCAGGTGAGCTCCCCGAGAGCCCTGAGCTCCTCCAGCACTGTCGACGCCGACATCAGTTCAGTCTGCCCTTTCGAGCCCAGACCCTCATGTCCGGCCAGGTGCCCCATGTGCATGGTTCCCTCCGGCGACCCCCACATGTGTATTTCACCGTAAGTCTCCGCAGTGAGCGGGTTTTTCCTCCCTTGGCGTGTCCCCGCCACCCCTAGGGTTAAAAATCCACCTTCGGCTGGTACCCTAGAGATCTTCCATATGCAGCCCTCAGCGGGTCATATGTGTCTCTTAAGTCCTCCCCACGGGTAGGCATTTTTGGCATTCCCTCACTGGGATATGCTTCCCAGTGTACCTTGGTATTCCTGTGTTAAGTGGTAGTCCTTCGTCCGTACTAGTCTTACGACAGGGTACTCACACTTACGCAGGACGCTGGAAGACAGCTGAGTGGCGGGATTATATTGGGACCCCCATTCGTTAGTCACTAACGTTACATCGTAGTGACTGAACGAAAGGGAACGTCTCGGTTACGGATGTAACCCTCGTTCCCTGAGGAGGGAACGGAGACGTAACGTCCCCTTGCCACATCAGCTGTGCTACCTGGAACGCAGGAGTTCAGTCTTGGCTCCTCAAGCAGGTAACATAATGCGATATTGCCTCGTACTTCCTTATATACTCACACAGTGAGGCGGAGTTACGTATGCAAATTCCGCATGCCCATGGCATTGGCACGCCATTGGGCGTTTTCTCAAAACTCGAAGTCGATAGGCTTCTAAGCGAAACCCCCATTCGTTAGTCACTAACGTTACGTCTCCGTTCCCTCCTCAGGGAACGAGGGTTACATCCGTAACCGAGACGTTTTCTTTAGGTTTAAATGGTCTGGGCGATTTAGCTTAACAATATATAAAATATTTCATAATCGTATATAGATTAATATTTATTAATAATCTTTAATTGCCTATTCAGTTAAGACCATAAGAAAAAGCTTGTATTTAACCGCTTTATTTTAAACTTCATTTTGATTTTGACTGTCAAATGATTGCTCTTTCTCTTCCTTTTTACTTTCTTTCTCTCAAATGTTCAATAATTAAACTATTTTTTATTGTAATAAGCGTCTATTGAGACAAAGATTTTTCGTTTTTTTCTTTCCCAGAACTAGTGTAGGTCATATAACGTTAACTGTTAAAAAGAAAATACATTCATAGGAGGTGGGTCTGTCTCTACGCGGTCTGTAGCCCAGAGCTGGGGCCGACGGCTGGACAATAGCGCAAGCAATGTTGATTCAGCATAATCGACGGACAGCTAACGTTATGCTGCGTTCACACCACAGTATATGGTTCACACCAAACGCAAATAGAGTGTCTGGCGCGAGTGATTTGATTTCAATGTTAAGTCAATGGAAAGGCGCGTTGACGAGCGTCTGGAGGTCCCGCGGCGCGGAAGGCGCTTTTCGCGCGGTGCGAATGACGTTAATTGAGCGTCTTGCGTGATAAACTGCGGCGACGCTGGCGAGTGCAATCTGTAGTTAGGGGGCCCCCTAGTGGCGGCGGGGCTCTAAGCAGCCGCTTAGTTCGCTTATAGGGAGAGCCGGCTCTGGCCAGAGGGTCCGCAAAATAAATTTAGGGCCCTATTATTTCCACAATGCAGGTAAACATGGACAAAGTTGCAGAATCCAGTCATAAAAACTATCGTCATGTCATATGCACACAGAAACTTAAAGGTCTTCATGACGACACATCAAAATAATAGTTTGGTTTAACTTGAAGAAATTATAACAGACATTCGTTAGGCTACTATTGTACAGTAGAATGTATTTTTCACTGTAATAATAATAATAATGACAAGAATAAAATTATTAAAACTTTATTTTTTAATAATCACACAATTTTTCTTCCATGTTTTCATTTAAAAAGCAAACCTCTGCTCTTTAGCACTTTGCTAAAAATAAAAAAAGGAATGGTTGTTTTCATTTGATTCCATTTTTCAATAGCCTTCATTTCGTTACCGCCTTTTTTGATAATACATTTGTATTAAAACATAAACAAATTAAACATTTCATGTTATTGCAAACCTTTTCTTTTAACTAAGTTGTTAATGTGTTATGACTTCAAATGATTAGCATGCTTCTTGATTAAAGGTCCCATGGCATGAAATTTTCATTTTATAAGGTTTTTCAACATTAATATGAGTTCCCCTAGCCTGAATATTGTCCCCAAGTGGCTAGAAATTTTGATCGGTGTAAACTGAGTTCTGGCTGTCTTTCTCTGCCTTTGAGAAAATGACAGCTCAGACGAGCTGATCTTGAATTCTCCTGTTATGATGTCATAACAGGACCGGTTACCTCCCTTTCCTCCGCCCAGAGAATTTGGCACGCCCATGCGAGCGCCATATTTGTTTGTCCTCGAGAGATCATGGCTTGTGAACGAGTGAATGCTGGCAGTTTCTCAGTGTTTGGATGTACAAATGAAAACAGAAGTCTTTTTTCAGTTCCTTCTGATCTGTGATCAGTGATTTCTGATGTGTAGCTAATTATTTAAGTTCACACAGAACTTTATTATTCGTGCACATGCTGGGGCTTCTCTCTCTCCCGACAGAACGGTGTTTTTGTGTTTTCTATCTTGTGAGTCAGTGTTTTTGTACGTCATTGTTGCGTCTATCTGTTCTTAAATGTGCATACAGTCGTGAGTTTCTGCTCAACATCGGCAGAGCCACATCTTTAGAGGTAAACCTCACGCACTGACCGGTCGGCCTTCAACATCACTGACCCCCAGTACTGCATCTCGCCCACAGCGGAGGGGCCATGATACACGGCGCGAGATTAAGCAGAAGGGGGGTAAGCGCGAGCAAATCCGAGCTAGGCTAGCCAACTATCCCCACAATAAACTGGATTACATTCGATTACTGTGCTGTTGTTGTCTTTGTTTGCGCTGTGTACTCAATGCCTCACTGACGCTTTTCATATGATAGGAAAATATCTAAAAATAATGCTGTAATCAACACTTAATCATAACTCGTTCATCTCGACAGCTGTAATGGTACATTACATGTGTCACAAAGTTGGTTGAATAAGGAGGAAGACGGGCTCAACGTGACTGGGACTCGTGTTTATTCAGAACTCTCAGATACAAACACAATAAACTTGCGATGACAGCTCTCTCACAACTCAGTAGTTACAATATATAACTTTGTTAGCGATCTCTCTGTCTCTGGTCCATTGATGTCCGGTTCGCAAACTAATCCTTCTTTTGAACTGGTTCTTTTTATTGAACCGGTCGAACCAGTTCACCAAATCGGACTGAATCGTTCTAAACTGTTCGCGTCTCGAGTCAGCGCTGATCCATCATTTACTTAAGTAACCCCTCCGCTCATTTCAAATGCAAAGATGTCAGCCAATCACAACAGTGGGCGTTTTTACTGAAGTCTAACAGCAGACACGCCCCTTGAAATAGGGCATTCAGCCACAGGGCAAACGTCAGTATAGAAAAAGTGCCTTTTATTTCTAAATTATGACATTTTATGATGTAAAAATCATACTAACAATATAAGTACACCTCAGAATACATTATAAAATAAAATGAAAAATCCATGCCATGGGACCTTTTAAAGGATTAGTTCACTTTTAAATAAACTTTTGCTGATAATTTTGATTACAAAAGTAAAACAAGCAATGCTTAATCACTGTTATAATTATGAAAAATGTATCCGTTCTAAGGGGTCCCTGGCCCCCAAAACGTTTGAGAACCCTTGTCCTAAAGCATGTAAATTTGTTTTGATTGAAGGGTTGAACAGTTCAATCTGATATTTATTTCTTTTAAATTAATCAAGGGTCTTTCTTTGCAGTGTTCCACTTCACCCACCATCATCTTCTTTACACCTACACACATTGTTATAAACATCCACCACTGGTTAAGGACCCTATATGCGCAAACAATGTGTACTATCATAACCTAATCATAATCATAACCTAATCAGCACTGTATATGAATATGCTTTTAAAACGAGACACTGGTACATAACAGTAAGCAGCTTTAATGTTCATTCACAACCTATCAAACCAGGCATACATATTTTCACATTACTTTTAAGCAACTACATTTGTAAAGCTATACATTTAAATAACAGATTTATCATTATTTTAAATGTGAACTATATGTTTTATGAATTTGATAAAGAGGTCTCCATCAGGTGGCCAAATAACTGGCAGTCAGCCTACATTGCAGTTGAATAATGCTATTTTGAACATCGGATTGCTCTACTATCTAAAACATGACTGCTTACAGAAAGTTAAAAAATCCTAAAAAAAAGAAAAGAAAAAAACAAAGAAAGAAAGCAAACAAAAAAGTTAAAGAACACATGGTGTCTCCTAACACTACATATATTTATCTTATAACCTGATATCTCCTTTCCCCCATGCAAGCTAACACACATGAGGGGGTTTTGATGAGTGTAAAAGTCAATCCTCTAAATATGTGGGAATAATGCTTGAGGTTTGCTTTTGTGCAATAGAAATTGTTTATCAAAAGAGCACAAAAATGGTAAAGCAACGTGTACAGAACTCTACTGGAGTTTCTTCCATTGATATGATTATTTACACTTGCAGCTGCACAAATGAGTAAAAAAAAATAAATTATATATATATATATATATATATATATATATATATATATATATATATATATATATATATATATATATATATATATATATATATATATATATATATATATATATATATATTCTGGTAAAAGCTTGATTTAAATTTAAAAGACAGACTACATGAAGAAACCGAACAAAGATACATTTATTTTATTAGTTTATTACATATATTTGTATATTATTTATACTTCATTTATTGCAAACAGCTCTGTACATTACATTTTTGTTTAAATTCTCCTCAAAATTACTTTCATTGTTACTAGGGGGATGAGTGCAAATGGGCAAGTGAACCTTCAACGTCCCTTCAAAATAACGTATAGTCTTTCCAGGAAGTGGTTTTGTCAGGTGTTGCCTGCAAAGGCAGTGACAGATCTCTAACAGAAATCTACAGAAACCACATGAGATTTTTCATTCCCGTCTAAGTCACAAGTACAACAGTTCAGAAATTTTACTTAAAAAAATACATTTACTGCTGCTTTCATTTACAAACATTCAAATATTTCAAACACATAAATGATCTAGCAAATTGCACATGGTTTTCATTCTATGGCACATTTAACATTGACATTTACCAGAGAAACATGAACTGAGGAAAAACTGAGGGCTTAAATACACTGAGGATGATAATTCCCAAAATAGGGAACACGTGTGAACCAATCAGCTCAGCAGCTCAGAGCAGAACGTCACAGGTTGTCATCTCGAAATTACGGTAATTCTGACAACAGTGACAAAGAAAACCATGACTAGAAACTAAACAAGACGAAACGAAACATGACCCTGACAGAAACTTGCGTCAACTTCTGCATACACTGTTTGTTCATTCTGCTGAGCACCATGATGTTTAACATAGAATATCAATTTCCAAGACCACAATTTTCAGTGTACAAGCAATGGAACATATTATATGAACTTTTTGCTCTAAAACACTTTTTAAAATTCTACCAGCTATCTCTTGTACAACTAAAACTGATGGAAATGTGTCGTGTTTCCATCTGGAACTTTCCAAAGGAATATTCAGTGTTATGTTCAACCTTACAGTATGTCTATGATCAGCATCTGTGGCAAGAGAAATGAGAGTAATGATTACAGTAAATGCTCCTATAATCCTGGAGTATAATCATGAGTCAGATTTAAAAGCAGAAGTGTTACACTTGTATGTTGTCAACATCAAATAGGAAGTTGGCAAGTCCTGTGACATGTGAGACTCTATTTTAAACAGCATTGTGCTTGTAACGTAGTTCGTTTGTATGGGAAGAAGGAGGCGGGAACCGGCGAACGTTCTACAGACTTTAATAAAATAATACACGCGGCAAAAAGCGGCAGCCCCTCATGGACGACTGCCACGCACACACATAACAAAACGTAAACAAAACACAATCCAGGCCTGGTCCTCTCTCGTCCTTCACTGGAGCCACTCGTCCTTATATGCCTCCGTGCTCCCTCATGAGAGGACTCGAGACTGGTGTGCCTCATTCTCAATCATGCACACTGACCTCGCTCGCTCCTCCCATGTCTGTCGCTCGTCCACCTCGCCACAGTGCTCTTTCTTTTATAATTATTGTGAATGTAGATTGGTGAAAAACTGTAATGCCTTAACTGTCCTTTTATTCATGTTAAAGGGTTAGTTCACCCAAAAATGAAAATAATGTAATCTATTACACACCCTAATGCCGTTCCACACACGTAAGACCTCCGTTCATCTTCGGAACACAAATGAAGATATTTTTGTTGAAATCCGATGGCTCAGTGAGTCCTCCATAGGCAGCAATGACATTTCCTCTCTCAAGATCCATTAATGTACTAAAAACATATTGAAATCAGTTCATGTGAGTACAGTGGTTCAATATTAATATTATAAAGCGACAAGAATATTTTTGGTGCGCCAAAAATACTAAATAATTACTTATATAGTGATGGCCGATTTCAAAACACTGCTTCATGAAGCTTCGGAGCATTAGGAATCAGTGTGTCGAGCATCAGTCACGTGATTTCAGCATTTTTGCGGTTTGACTATATACTGTAAAAAAATATGGACGTAGTGTCCGTGACGTCACCCATAGGATTCTAATGAGCCGCTCTGAAGCACAAAGTATGGACGAGATGGCCGTTGCCAACTTGGCAGCGCATAATCGCGCGTCACTCCCGGATAAAGAAAATGGGCAAAAAGGCGGGATGTGGGCGGAGCTGAAGTGACGAGATGACTAACTTACAGCAGATAAACGGCTATCCACCTGTCACTCGAAGTGGCCACACCCTTAATTATGCAGAACTTTAATGCT
This sequence comes from Gobio gobio, assembly GCF_949357685.1. Lineage (NCBI taxonomy): Eukaryota > Metazoa > Chordata > Actinopteri > Cypriniformes > Gobionidae > Gobio > Gobio gobio. Next base: position 52,381,879 of record NC_137102.1, on the reverse strand, counting down.
TTATATAATGTAAACGAATGAGTTATAAAAAAAAAATCACCCTCCTCACAGTTGTCATGAAGGTGTCAAAACCACAATTTGCACCAACTGTAAACATGTTTTTTTTTCTGCTGTAAAGTTGGGCATTTTAACATGGGGCTCAATGAGATTCTGCTCCCTTCTGGAGCCTGTCCCTAGCGGCCAGTCGATGAATTGCAGTATATGTCACTTCCGTATTGGCTTCAAGAGAAACTGCGGGAGGTTGCCGCTTGGGTTTGACACGCGATCCGAACCGCTGAATCGACTCGCTGATTCGAAAGGCTCCAAAGCTTCATGAAGCAGTGTTTTGAAATCGCTTATCACTATATATAAGTCGTTATTTTATTTTTTTTGTTGCACCAAAAATATTCTTGTCGCTTTATAATATTATTATTGAACCACTGTACTCACATGTACTGATTTAACTAGGTGTTTAGTACATTAATGGATCTTGAGAGTGTAAATTTCATTGCTGCCTATGGAGGCCTCACTGAGCCTTCAGATTTCAACAAAATTCTTAATTTGTGTTCCGAAGATGAACGGAGGTCTTACGGGTGTGGAACGGCATGAGGGTGAGTAATAAATTACATTATTTTCATTTTTGGGTGAACTAATCCTTAAAGCTTAAATTTTCAATTAGCATAGCAATGTCAATCAGTGAGGAAAGGCATGTGAAACTGCTTTTCCATCATGGATTCAGGATCGGATGTTGCCATGCTATTCTAAAGGTCCTGGTTAAACGGGGCCCAGATTATATCAGCCAACATTGGGAATTTTATGGCCGTTTGCCAGTGTAGGTTATTTGCACATTGATGCTCATGCGCAGCCAAAAAAGAACAGAAAAAGAGTACTCAGGCCCTCACTGAGATCAGAAAATATTATTTTATTATTCGGCGGTTAATTCTGCAAATGGTTTCCATAGAGATATTGATTTATATTGCTATTAATTAATAAACAATCAACCCATAACTGATGCCCCGAATACAATCACAAATCAATTTTGCAGTTTCAACAAAACCATGTTATCATGGTGACATTTTTAAGAGTTAAGTGTGTAATTATAAAATATGTACAATGCAACTATACAATATACACTATACTATACAAATATACATTAAAAAAGCAGACCAATCAGGTTGTGAACATTTTCCTATGTCTTTAGGTTTGGTATCTTTAGGTTTGGTGTTAAAATGCCAATATGAATGCAATAAGCGGACCAGGAATACAATTTTTATGTTTTTGTTTTATGACTAAATGTGTTTTTTTTGGTCCAGACCAGTAAAACCCTAGCATCCACCCAGAACACCCTATCAACCATCTAGTAAAACCCTAGCATCCACCCAGAACACCCTATCAACCAACTAGTAAACCCCTAGTATCCACCCAGGTGTTAGGGTTCAGTGGTCACCTTTATTATATTTTATTCTGGTTTTGGATGTACAGATTCATCCCCAGTTGGTGGTTTATTGACCACAGCATAAATGGTATGATCAGATTTTGGTTCTTTCTGAATGGTAGAGTATAGAGTGACTGGTGCATTTGGCTTGATCTCCTCTGCTAGTGTTGCACTCTGAAATAAAGAACAAAATCAGTTGCGTTCATTAAAACATTTTTCCAACATCATTTAAAACATCTACAGGTTCTCAAGAGCCTGAATGTCAATACATTTAATCCAAATGATTTTTTATAGTAACAGTTTAATCTTCACCTGATTCACAGAGTCATGACTGGGTGAGGTCTGGTTGGTTTCCACCGTAACATCAGGAGGTCCATGTTCTCTTACAATATCATAGATTGTGGAAGAATTTGTTGGTTTCTCCAGCATCTCCAGCGGCCTTTTTGGCTTAATACTCTCCTGCAGACAAAATCCAATCAATATCACACTTAAGCATCTATTATCAGTGGTTAATGAAGGATAGTAATATAAAACTTACGCCAACTGTTTCATAGAGGGTATGTTCATCATTCTTCTGGTCAGGGGTGTAGGAATTATCTGAAATATTCTAAATATCATCAGACTCTCTTCAAATACAGTAAATAAAACAAATGTTTATTACAAATCTTTATTTGTTTGCGTATGACCCTGTGTGTGGTCTATATAGTGTATTGAGTATTGACCATGTTTTATGAACTCTTTAAGGGATAGTTTACCCATTGTAGCAACAATAAGTTTCGGGGAATAATTAATTCAAATGGTATTAATATTCATGAGTCTATGAATATGATTTGCTTGTTGTACAGACAATATTACGTATAATGGAACCTTTAATCATTTAAAAGTAACCTTTATCCAAATTGATTTCTTCATCAATTATCAATCTTACAAACCTTAAGAAACATTGATCTGTTTGATCAGGACAAATAATATTTCTTATGTTTGTACAATTTTGTATTACTGAAGTAGTAATACAGGAAAATCAAGCTTAAATGGGTAGCTAAAATCTTACGTCTCATTGACTTTGAATTTGTGAACAAAACAATACGGATTCAATTTAATGCAATCATTGGGTTTTAATAAAACAACTACAGTTTACAAAGCTGCGATTCATACGGGGGAAATATGCATATATATATGTAGGAGAAAAAAAACAATATGGTACAAACAAGGAAACATGAAACTTAACGAATAATAAAAAGGGAAGAAGAATTAACAAGAGAGAGAGAGAGAGAGAGAGAGAGAGAGACAGAGAGAGAGAGACAGCTTCACAGTCTTTTCGCAAGAGCCCACAAGAAATTCATATAAATTCATAATTCAGACAACCTTTTCCAAGCAGTTTGATTGTGAAATAGAATACTTGCATTACTACGGCTTCTTGTGTAGGCTAAGTGTCTGAGTTCGAATCGTCGGGGAAGTTCGCTAAGGATTTGCGAGTCCCAGGTGAACTTCTTTGAAGTTTAGGAAAGTCGCTCCAAAAGTCTGCCGATTTCTCTCTCCGTGCGGGGAGGCCTTCTCTCAGGATTGGGAAGACCAGGGTTGGTCTTCCCCTTCAAGGCGAAATGCCAAGAGGTCTGTTCCTTGTGGTGGCGAGAATGCAAAGAGCTGATGGTCAGTTGCAGTTTTTATAGAGGGGAAAGCCGACGCCCAAAGAGTTCAACGTTCCAATCTCTTGCGGCTACATGATGCGGTTCGGATCTAATCAGCGTAACACAGAGGCCCTTTGTTTAAGTATGATTTGATTAGACAAGTCACGAGGGCTGTGAGGTGTTCAGACTTTGGTCTAACCTGCCACATGACTGATTGAATCATTACTGTTACAGTCCCCCTTTTTGTCAGATGATGTCCTATGGTCATTATCGGACAACCCCCATCACAATGGTCGGATGGCAGGTGAATCGGGACGGTTGGATAGCAGGTGTTCGTTGTGGCTGAGGAGCCAGCTCGATGAGGTTCGCATCTGCTTCTGACGTGGTACCCTCCCTCCGGGGTTTCCATCAGAGACCTCCAGACACAGCTGTCGTGAGTTTGGCTGTAGAGGTTCTCATCTTGTTGAACTTCCTGTACAGGAGAAAGGCTATGCCTAGGGTTAGGGTATTGCTGATGATCATGGAGATACATAGCGCAGTGTCAGAGGCTTGCATATCCGCAATGTCGTTGTTGGACATCTGCGGAGTTAGCGATAGCGGCTGCGAGGCGGGCATCGTAGCCGGGGCCGGTCGCTTGCTGCGGGTTAGCACTGCAACTTTGGGGCTGGATGTGGGGTTTGGGGGTACCCACATGTCTCCGTGTAGTGCGCCCGTCTTGGCGAGGGCGTCAGTTTGGTCATTTACGTCTTTGTCGAGACCTGGTAGCTTCGAGTGTGCTTTTACCTTCTTCCAGTACACTGTCAGGTCATGTGTTCTTGTGATGTTGTCACAATCCTGGAACAGGTGTTGGTGTTTGACTGGCTTGTTGTTAGCGGTCTTGAAACCATTCTGTTTCCAGCTTGGAAGGTGGCACACGAAACTGAGTCTGGCATAGTTAGAGTCTCAGCAGATGAGCAGTTCTCTGATGTCATGTGCTGATGCAATCTGTAGGGCTATGAGAATAGCTACTATCTCTGCATATTGCGATGACTGAGGACCCAACTTGAAGTGTTTTGGTGGGCACGGCTGATCGTTCACCCACAGCACTCCTGCACCTGCCTTGAGGACGCGGTCGTGGTTGTAGGAGCACCCATCGACGTAGGCCGTGGGCATGCCCTGGAACGCATTCGGTTCAAAGTATCTTTGACAGGTCAGCAGCAGGCGTAATTATAATTAATAATTTGTTACATTTATATAGCGCTTTTCTAGGCACTCAAAGCGCTTTACATATAGAAGGGGGGAATCTCCTCAACCACCACCGGCGTGTTATCAGAGCAGTTTTGGCATGCAGCCAGGCCATTGCCCAGTGCAGACTTGTGTTTCTGTGCGTACCGTGCCTCAACATTGCGTCCCTGGAGGGCCATTAACCACGTGGCTATACGTGAATTAGTGACAACGCCATCTCGGATGCGTTGGCTGTTGAGGAACATTATGGGCTGGTGGCAAGTCTCTATGATAACTTTCTGTGCCCCAATGTAGTTGTAGAATCGCTGAATGGCCCACACCGTGCAGAACAGAACTTTTTCACAGTCTGAGAACTTGCACTCTGGTGGGAGAAGCGTCTTGCTGGCATATGCGACCACCTTCTTGTCTTGGTCATGTCGTTGATATAGGCCAGCACTGAGACATTGGTCAGAAAACCCGGCTTCCAGGTAGAATTCCTTCTGTGGATCGGGGTAAGCAAGGCATGAAGCTGTGCATAAATGTCTTTTTAGTGCCGTCATAGCGTATTCTTGAGCGTCTGACCAGACAAAAGAGCAGTCTTTCTTCAGCAGGGCTGTTAGAGGTCTGGCAATGTCTGAGTAGTTTTCAATGAACTGTTGGGAGTAATTGCATACCCCTAGAAAACTGCGCAGCTCAGAGGTGTTAGTAGGAGGCTTGATGTTTTGAATGGCATGAATACAGTTTGACTGAGGTTCAATGCCTTGGGATCCGATTAGCAGTCCCACGTAGTTGACCTTGGCCCGGTACCACTGTCCTTTGTGGGGGGCGATCTTGGCACCGGCTGCGGATAGTTGGTTCAAAACATAGTCTCTTTCTTTCAGGTGGTCGGCCACCGTTGTGCTCTTCATGAGAACGTCGTCTACATAGATCAGGTTGGTCTTGAGAGGTGTAGCAGGTTCATCAGTCTCACCGACAGGCTGGTGGGAGACTGTGTATACTGCGAGGTGACTGTCCTCAGTCAGCTCCGTTCGGCACACCTGGTCTTTGTTCATCGGCATGACAGACGTGATGGCAATGAATTTGAAGGGTGCAGTGAACAGCGTGTTATCTGTACTCCCTTCGGGTATCAGTGCAGGTGGAATGGGCCCAATGATGGGTAGTTCAAGTTCAAAGTCATGAAAGTCATGGCTTCCTAGCCATCCCAGCCGGTAGGCCTTGAGAATGTTGATGTCAGTTGCTGTGCAGTTGTTGAAGAGGATGTAGACTACACAAGATGACATTTCAGTGAGGGGTGTGGCTTCAAGTGTGAGTCCGAGTTCCACACATTCAGGTGAGGGTTTGAAGAAACCCAGCGTGTGGTTTAAGGTTTGGCCACATCGCATGTTGAGCTGAACAGCGACCCCTTTGGTGTATGCTGGTATCACCGTTCCCTGTTCGTTGACTAGGGTGCAGACCTTCGGGATGGTCTGTCCTGCCATGAGGTTGTCATGACTGATGGAAACGTGTGGCTGTAAAGTCAGTGGGGTTTCAAGTCGACCTTGCCTGAGGTCCACAGCAGCGATTAGCCCCTGGTCTGATTCTGGATCAGAGTGTTCGTGAATTAAAACTCGTCGTAGCTGCCAGTAGTCTGCTTTGACAGTCTCTGGTTGACGGTCTAGAAAGCTGCGTACGTCCCGGTTAGACGTGATTCTGAGTAGGTACAATCTGTCCCAAGTGTTTGCGTTAGCGACAGTCTGCAGGTGAAAGTCTATGTCTTGCAAGTAGGCGTCAACGTCGTCTCCTCCTGCAGGGTCTGGGCTGAACGTAGGGATATTTCTGGCCAGCTTGTCAAGGTCTTTATGAGCTACGTGGCTGCTGGCCCTGACTTCCTGGAAGTGCTTCCCTTCCTCCGCTGCTGGCGGGGGTTCGTGGAGGCTAGCGGGTGACAGTCTTAGCAGTGGGTTGTCACCCCCCTTTCTAGCTCTTGGTTCTTGGCTAAAAGGTGTGGACCAGCTGGTCGGGGGAAACTCTGTGTGGTGCGTTTCCCCTTCCCGGTCACTTTGCAGTTTATAGGAATGTTTCAGTTCTCTGTGAACAAGGTCAAGTTCATCTTGGAGCTCATGTCTTTGCTGGACAAGCTCATTGATCTCGGCTCGGGCAGCCTGCAAGTGGTTTTCGGAGGCTTTGGCTTTAGCATCTCTGTCTTTGAGTGCAGTGTTGGCTCTCTCTAGGAGAGCTTCGCCTCGCCGGTGCTGTTCGTTGAGTTCTTCCCTGGTGTCTTTCTCTGACTGCTCTCTGCGGTCTGTGTCCAGACGCAGATCTTTTAGGGCCTTTTGAAGTCTTTTTACTTCTTTCTCTCGTTCTGTGTCCGTTTCACCCTTTTTCTTGGTCTCTAGCAGTAGCTGGTCTAGATGACGCTGGGTGAGGGCCTGGTTTCTCCGGGCCTCCTCGGCTTGGAGCTTTAATGTTGCCGCTTCCTGTTCCAGGTCGATGTGGCTCTTTTCTCTTAGCCGTGCCTGGGCGACAAGGTTGTGGACGAGGCTCCCGAGGATCTTGGCCAGTTCTTTGTGAGAGTAACTCTGCGTCGGGTCGTGTGCCGTCAGCTTGTCTAGCTCTGTGTCCAGTTCCTCCTGGCTCAGCTGTTGCAGATCACTGGTGTCCTCAGACGGAACAGTGCTCGTCATCGCTTCCAGCCATACCGCTAGGCAATCCCAAGGGACAGCGGGACTGGATGAACGGGGCATACTGGTTCACTGTGGGCGAGAGAAACACAGCACACACACACACAAAGAGGCCAATGCAAGTTTGTTCTAAGGTTAACGAGCTCTTGTACAGACTATGCCTTCGATATAGACAGTTAGACAGTTTAGGCAATTAGGCGGGCCAATTTTTGGGTCGGCCTGAAATAGAGGCTTTGACAGGCGGTAGCCCTGTGGGTCACCTGGTGACGCCGGCTGCTTGGTTGTCACTCTATTACTTAGCTTTCCTTGGGGTCTCTTGGTGAACTGAGAGAAACAAGATTACAACAGTCCGGAAAGTGAAGGAAAGAAACAAACACAAAAATGAATTGGTCTGCAATAAAAAGGAAAATAAGCGCGAACGCTGGGAGTGTTAGAGAAACACTAAAGGGGCTAAGCCTGCTACCTTTCGTGAGAGTTTCTGGGGCCTACAGCATGTGTGGCTATCGGGTTAGGAAACCTAGGAAGAGGGTGCGGCTTAGAGAGGAAAGGTGGGCCAAACGTTTAGGCTATACTCGGGGAGTATCTAATATTCGGCTTACAATGTGGATTTTATCACATTTAGTCTATCCGGGGCGAGTTGAGGTCGCTCAGGTGGAAAACCAGCGGCGCAGTCGGCCTTCCGGGCGTTCCCAAACACCCAACTGCCGTGTCCTCGGTCCTTCGTTACTCTGTATCGCGTTACGCCCACTCAAACAGTTTAGACTTTAAGCACAACCTGACAGCACCTACCCGTCAACCGCCAGCCAGCACAGCAAAATTGGCACATTCCCTAGAACCCTCTTTTTCAAGAGTGGCCTCCTATTAAGCCATGGTTTAGGTACAGGTGCCAGACATTGCCTTGTGTGTGTCAGCTGAACTGGTTGACTGGCTTTGGAGTGTCAAATTGCTGATGTCGCCACTGCGGGCCGCAACGGCGGACAGAGGTAAAAGAAACCGAGATTCACACACAGCCGATGCTGGTCACGTCCAATGCTTGTGAGCCCTACAATAAATACACAAAGAGGGTAAACAGGTGAAATAAAAAATGAATTAAGACTCGCTTGTTTACCGGATCGAGTGATTTATGGTTGCAGGTGAAAAGGAAGTGGGAAAAGAGAGAGAGAGAGCTGTAAGGTGACTTAGCAGGGTACGGCCACACGGTGGCGTCCTTCCTTCCAAGTGGACTGTCAGTAACTTTAAGAACCTAATTTCAATTTAAGCTAGAGGAAATTAATTTTTCCTTTTAAACTCAAATTCAAATAAGTGTGTTTAATCAGCGAGAACGGAGACCTGGTTGCTGCCTAATGCTAGTAAAATTGCATAAATGAAAACCTTTCTAAAAGTAATCAATAAACAATTCACATGCTCTTCTTAGGAAGGAAATTAAGTTTGTTAAAACAAAATTAATAGCGGAGAGTAGAACTATCCAAAAATGCCCACGAGATGGCGCAGTCGAGTCCACCCAGACTAGAGTTAGTTAGGAGGAACGCTCACCAGATGGCGCTGTTACGCCCGCTCGGTATAAAGTTTTGGTGAAGTGTAATTCGAGAGCTGTTAGGTCGCGCCCTCTGGTGTCTAGCACGCAGAGTTGCACCTGCTCGTGTGACTGAAGACCAAAAATCAAATGATGGCCGCGCACAGGATTAACACAAATCACAATTACTTTTTTAGACCACGTCGGATCTTTTCGTGCTATATTGGCACAAACAAATTGGCAGGATTCATTCGCTGCACAAGAAAATGTGGATACAGGAATAAACATCTGCTTACGTAACATTTAAAAGAACTCCAATAGACATTTATCAAACTGGCTGACGGTCAGTCAGCATTTATGAGTCATGTGTTAGGTCTTCGATTTGGGTAGCTAAGCCAATGTTCAACCAGGAGTTATCGTTTATCTTAACGAATTAATATTATATTAGGCCTATTATTGAAGAGAGGAAACTCGCTCTATTTCAATCTTCCGCTTGAAAGATGATTTCTTCGTTCAAGTCAAGCGGGATAAAACAATATTACGCATGTACGGACTGTACAGAGATTTCTTTATCTCTGCAGGACATCTAATATTGCTAAATTAGCATCTGTTAATATGCTTAAGCTGAGCTCGGCGTTGTGCCTAGTCAGTGAGTGAGTTCGCTTTGCGCGATTTGTCTCACAGTTCAAACAAACGAACGAAAACGCGCGTGCATAATATTAATACCCAAAAATACACATGAATATGAATATTAATATTGCTCACAAAAACAAAGTTTGAAACGTGCCAAAAAATTCTCCACCAGAACTGTAGCAACAATGAGTTTCGGGGAATAATTAATTCAAATGGTATTAATATTCATGAGTCTATGAATATGATTTGCTTGTTGTACAGACAATATTACGTATAACGGAACCTTTAATCATTTAAAAGTAACCTTTATCCAAATTGATTTCTTCATCAATTATCAATCTTACAAACCTTAAGAAACATTGATCTGTTTGATCAGGACAAATAATATTTCTTATGTTTGTACAATTTTGTATTACTGAAGTAGTAATACAGGAAAATCAAGCTTAAATGGGTAGCTAAAATCTTACGTCTCATTGACTTTGAATTTGTGAACAAAACAATACGGATTCAATTTAATGCAATCATTGGGTTTTAATAAAACAACTACAGTTTACAAAGCTGCGATTCATACGGGGGAAATATGCATATATATATGTAGGAGAAAAAAAACAATATGGTACAAACAAGGAAACATGAAACTTAACGAATAATAAAAAGGGAAGAAGAATTAACAAGAGAGAGAGAGAGAGAGAGACAGAGAGAGAGAGACAGCTTCACAGTCTTTTCGCAAGAGCCCACAAGAAATTCATATAAATTCATAATTCAGACAACCTTTTCCAAGCAGTTTGATTGTGAAATAGAATACTTGCATTACTACGGCTTCTTGTGTAGGCTAAGTGTCTGAGTTCGAATCGTCGGGGAAGTTCGCTAAGGATTTGCGAGTCCCAGGTGAACTTCTTTGAAGTTTAGGAAAGTCGCTCCAAAAGTCTGCCGATTTCTCTCTCCGTGCGGGGAGGCCTTCTCTCAGGATTGGGAAGACCAGGGTTGGTCTTCCCCTTTAAGGCGAAATGCCAAGAGGTCTGTTCCTTGTGGTGGCGAGAATGCAAAGAGCTGATGGTCGGTTGCAGTTTTTATAGAGGGGAAAGCCGACGCCCAAAGAGTTCAACGTTCCAATCTCTTGCGGCTACATGATGCGGTTCGGATCTAATCAGCGTAACACACAGGCCCTTTGTTTAAGTATGATTTGATTAGACAAGTCACGAGGGCTGTGAGGTGTTCAGACTTTGGTCTATCCTGCCACATGACTGATTGAATCATTACTGTTACACCATAAATGAAAATTCTGTCATCATTTACTTTCCCTAATGTCGTTCCAAACCCGTAAGACTTTTGTTCATCATATAAAGCGATCTTGTCTCTTCAGAATATTTGGAATAAACCGCTTGATTCATATTGATTCATTTTACGATCTCTTTATGAACTTTTTGAAGCGTCAAAGACTCAAAGTGATAGTTGCTTAGATTGTCAGAAATGTTCTGATTTCATTAAAAATATCTTCATTTGTTTTCCGAAAATGACAAAGTCAGTAAAATTGAATTTAACCATTAAAGCAGACTCCAGAAAATATAAACAGAATAAACTATAAAACAAAACAAAAAAACTGATTTCACAGGGCCCTAAAATTAAATTGCATGCACTGCAAAAAAATGTTCTTCCTCAGGATTTTTGTTTTCCAATACAAATTCAAAACATCCTAAGATCAAGATACAATTAATGACATGCAAAATAAAATAATGAAGTCTTGTTTTCTGAGAAATTGAACAAAATTAAGTGAGTTTGTACTTAAAAAAGAACAAATATCTGTCATTGGGTATTACAATTACTCAAATTTGACTTAAGTTGATTTTTATGAACACATTGGCAGATATTTGTTCTTGTTTTAATCATAAAATCACTTCCACAAGATTTCTTATCTCAAACTTTAAGATATTTTTTTGTAAAATTAATTAATTAAAAAGTTATAGAGATCTGTTGGAAATTGTATTTTCAAACTTTGAAATGTCACTAATACAACATTTAGAGAACATATGGATGATGTTCCCTTCAATTTATTCATTACATTTTCTTTAATTGGTCTTAAAAAGGTCAGAAACGCCTCGGTTACGACTGTAACCTCGGTTCCCTGAAGAGGGAACGAGCGTTGCATCGAATGACGCTATGGGGAACGCTTGCGTGATGAAGTCATGAAGCACATGTGAAATCAGTCCAATAGTGTGAGGGAACGTCAGAGGCGGATGACGTCATGAACCAGGAAGTATAAAGCCTGCCAAAACAAAGCCGCGCTAGCTTCGAAAGTCTGAAGTAGTCGCTTTGACAGGCATGTTGGAGATATGGCAGGACGATGCAACGCTCGTTCCCTCTTCAGGGAACCGAGGTTACAGTCGTAACCGAGGCATTCCCTTTCAAGGGAACTCCCATTGCATCGAATGACGCTATGGGGAACGTTAATACCAACGCCACCATAGCGAGACGTGCCTGTCCAGTGTGAAAAAGCAGCACTAGGACGACAAAACCCCAGACCCTGGTGTAGAGTCCAAGTCCAAAGAGTAGAACCTGACGAATGTATGCGGTGAGGACCAACCCGCCGCATCACAAACGTCCTGCAGAGCCACTCCTGAAATAAGGGCCTTAGAGGCCGCCATACTCCTAGTAGAGTGGGACCGGACGGCCGAGGGAGAAGGCCGTCCGACCGACTCATAAGCCAGTGAGATAGTCTCAACCACCCACTTGCTCATTCTTTGCTTAGATGCTGGGGACCCCTTGTTGGGGGGCCCGAAGCACACGAACAGTTGTTCTGTTTTACGCCACAGGGCAGCTCTGTGGACATACGCATCTAAAGCCCTCACAGGGCCAAGCAAATTATTTTTCTCCTGGTCCGGATTGAGGAAAGGTGGAGGACAGAAGGCCTGAAGAATAATCGATCTAGCTACGTTAGTAGGGACCTTAGGAATATAACCTCGCCTAGGATGAAGGAAAGCCTTGACCATGCCAGGTGCAAACTTCAAGCACGAGGGTGCAACAGAAAGAGCCTGAAGATCTCCTATCCTCTTAAGAGATGAAATAGCAAGGAGGAACAGAGTTTTTAAAGTCAGAAACTTAGCCTGAACCTCTTCCAGCGGCTCAAAGGGAGCCTGGGACAGGCCCTGGAGGACCGTAGCCAGGTCCCACGCCGGCACCCTGGTGCGAACTACAGGCCTCAGCCTCAAAGTACCACGAAGGAAACGAGACACTAACGGATCTTTACCCACAGATAACCCACCCAGAAGAGTGTGGTAAGCACCAATGGCCGCCACATACACTTTCAATGTGGAGGGGGATAGACCTGCATTAAACCGTTCCTTCAGGAACTCCAGCACTGTACCAACCGGGCAGTTAACTGGGTCCTGGTGACGGCTACTACACCAAGAAGTGAACACTGTCCATTTCAGAGCGTAAAGCTTCCTCGTGGATGGAGCTCTGGAGTGAAGAATGGTATCTACAACCTCGGTTGAAAGACCCGACCTTATGAGCTGGGCCCCCTCAGAGGCCACGCCCATAGATTCCATAGTTCTGGACGGGGGTGGAATATTGACCCCTCTGCTTGGGAGAGAAGGTCCCTCCTGACCGGCAACTGGAGTGGATGCCCGTCGAGGAGCGACACTACATTGGGAAACCATACCCTGCCCGGCCAACGCGGGGCTATCAGAATAAGGCGCACTTGGTCCCTGCGAACTATCTCCAGAACTTCCGGGAGCAGAGCGATCGGGGGAAAAGCATACAGGCGCAGCCTCGGCCATGCCTGAACCATAGCATCCAGCTCCAGCGGAGCTGGATGCGTGAGGGAGAACCAGAGTGGACAGTGAGACGTCTCTCGAGACGCAAACAGATCCACTTGAGCCTGGCCGAACACCCTCCAAATCTGTTCCACCACCTCGGGGTGGAGCCTCCATTCCCCGGGCCTCAGCCCCTGCCTCGACAGGACGTCTGCACCTATATTCTGGGCCCCAGGGATATAAGCCGCTCTGAGGGAGAGAAACTTCCCCTGAGACCACAGGAGGATCTGGCGTGCCAACTTGCATAGCGGACGTGAACGCAGACCCCCCTGGTGATTTATATAGGCGACCACCGATGTGTTGTCCGTACGAACCAGCACATGCTGGCCCCTGAGGTCTGTGAGGAAATTCTTGAGGGCAAGAAACACCGCCAACATCTCCAGGCGATTGATGTGCCACGAGAGATGGTGGTCTCCCCACAGACCCTGAGTTGAGCGACCCTCCAGGACCGCTCCCCAGCCCGTGAGGGAAGCATCTGTCGTTAGCATCTTGCGACGACCAGAAGCTCCCAACACAGGACCCTGGGACAGGAACCAAGGTTTCTTCCACATAACCAGGGCACGTAAGCAGCGCCGCGTGACCCTGATCATGTGAAAGGGGTTGCCCCTCAGGGAAAACCCTTTGGTTCTGAGCCACCACTGTAGCACCACATGCTGCTGCCATCAGACCCAGAATTCTTTGAAACTGTTTTATAGTGAGTGACTGGCCTAGTTTTACTCTCTTTACTGCTGACAGTATAGACTCTATCCGTGCCGGTGACAGGCGCGCCTGCATCGACACTGAATCCCATACCACGCCTAGAAAAGTGGTCCTCTGAAGTGGAGAAAGCACACTCTTTTTGGCGTTCAGCCGTAACCCCAACTCCTTCATGTGAGCGAGAACGACATCTCGATGCCGAACCGCTACCTGATGCGAATGAGCTAGAATCAACCAATCGTCGATGTAATTCATAATACGAATCCCCTGCAGGCGCATAGGCGCCAGGGCTGCATCTACGCATTTCGTGAAAGTGCGGGGTGAAAGTGCTAGACCGAATGGAAGAACTCTGTATTGGTATGCTTTCCCCCCGAAAGCAACATCCTGTGATATGGAAGGATGGAAATGTGGAAATATGCGTCCTTGAGATCTATCGTGACAAACCAGTCCTCGGACCTGATCTGTGGCACGATTTGTCTCAAGGTTAACATCTTGAACTTGAGTTGCATGACCGCCTCGTTCAGCACCCGAAGATCTAAAATGGGACACAGACCCCCATCCTTCTTTGGAACTATGAAGTACCGGCTGTAAAACCCGGCTTCCCTGTCTGAGTGAGGTACATAATCTATGGCCCCTTTCTCTAACAGGGCTTTTACTTCTTGTTCCATTACCAGAACCTGCTCGGGGCCCACCACTGTGGGTAGGACCCCCATAAACCTGGGCGGGCGAGACCCGAACTGTATTTGATACCCTTTTTCTATAGTGTGCAGGACCCAACGAGAAACATTTGGCAGTAGCTTCCACGCTGCCAAGAAGTTTTCTAGAGGTACCATCCTCTCAAGAATGGCTTCTGGTTTTTGTTGAACTGTCAGAACGGTGCCCTGTAACGGCGAACCGGCAGGGAACACCTGAACTGACTGCTCTAGGACCCTCCTTGGAGGGGGCATGTAGCCCAGGACCACTACATTTCTGGGTGGACCCTGGGATACACACTCGTGGGAGACTGCTGCGCCCTGTAACACCAAAGGTGGCAGGGTTGGCAGACCGACCTCCAGAGGGCGCCGAAGGGAGACAGGCACCGTATAATGAGGTGTACACTGCTTCCCTTCGGGGAGGAACGCCCCCATAATCCTGACCCCTCGGGCGTCAGGACCTTTTCCCCGCAGCCTTCTTGGAAGTAATGACGGTCCGCAGATCCGTCTTAGCCCTCGAAGGCTGCGGCAGATTGCGCTTCCCGTGTCCCCAATCTTTCTGAGGGGGAGCACGGGAAGCCACACTCTGTTTCTGAGTGGCACGGTGTGAAGAGCTGGCTTTTGATGTTTGGGGCTGCTCTCTGTGATCGGCGGGGGAGGAGCTTCTGGAACGCGACCGTCTGTTTGGATGCCTCCTGGAACCTCTCAACAACAGCATTAACTGTGTTGCCGAAGAGGCCCGAAGGAGACATGGGCGCGTCCATCAGAAAGTTCTTATCTTTCTCCTTAATCGAACTGAGATTCAACCAGAGATGTCTCTCAGTAGCCACCAAGGCTGCCATAGAGCGGCCGATTGATTTAGCCGTCTCCTTGGTAGCCCTAAGAGACAAATCTGTGGCCCGACGTAGCTCACACACTACTTCGGGCCCAATTCCCCCACCCTCATCAATATCACTCAATAATTCAGCCTGGTAGGCCTGCAACAGCGACATGGTGTGTAAGCATGCTGCAGCCTGACCAGAAGCTGAATAAGCTCCTCTCCCAAACAAGCAACACAAAGAATGTGTGTGTCCCCACCCGTAATGAAACGAGGGCAAGGGTGAACACACACTCTAAACTGCTGCTTATCCGCCATAGTGTTGTTTAAAGTTATTTTACTGAACTAGAAAAACACTAAATCACTGATCACACAAAGCGCTACTGAAGACAACAGAAGCTAGCGCGGCTTTGTTTTGGCAGGCTTTATACTTCCTGGTTCATGACGTCATCCGCCTCTGACGTTCCCTCACACTATTGGACTGATTTCACATGTGCTTCATGACTTCATCACGCAAGCGTTCCCCATAGCGTCATTCGATGCAACGGGAGTTCCCTTGAAAAGGAACCCAGCTTTAAAATGAATTTAAGATTAGACATTCGTACCTTTCTTTCTCTTGTAGACATACCAGCCGATCACTGATGCCAACAAACTCGTTGTCAATAGGCAAATAAGAGGGATAAACCATGAGCGACGCACTGATTGAAAAAAATCAGCGGGTGTTATTTCTAGACATGAAAGATAAGACCAGTGTTTAGTTATACACGCTCTCCTTCATTTTCTGTTTATTCATATGTGAGTGTTTTTGACATGGATACAGTATGTACCTTCAACAGTGCAGAGTTCATTAACCTTCTTTCTGTCAGTCTTCCAGCTCACTAGGTTGCTATGGTTACACATGATGTAGTCATCACTGCAGTTCAGTTTTAGAGTGTGGTTATCAGATGATGTCACTTCTTCTGGAGAACAGCTACTATTATATATTGAGCTGATAGTAATGCTACTTCCTTTACATGTAAAGCTACAGGGGTCAGGGCTGGTCCAGTTTGAGTTTACAGTCAGGACAGGAGCTTCCACTGCATCTGAAACACATATTAAAACATTTAAGGTTACATACACAGTGTGGCGGGGTGGGCGTGGTCCCGCGAGGTCTGTAGCGGGAGAGAGAGGGCGGAGCCGAGCGGTCGGTAAGTAGGTCAAGTGCAAATGACGAACACCTGTCTCTGATTGCAGTAATTGGCGTGGAGAGACCGCATATAAGCGGCTGCTGGGAGAGAGATGAGAGAGAGAGTTGGACTGGGACTTGCCGTGTGAGCTGCCAAACCAGAGGAGAGTGACTGTGCTGAACCAGAGTGATCAACTAAAGAAGAGAAGAGTGAACCATTGTCTATTGATACGCCCTCGTGCGTTATTTATGTTTGTTTATGAGAAGGATTGCTTAATAAAGTTGCAAGTCCCAGTCACGCCGACCCCGCCTTCTTCCTTCCTGCCCAAGAGAACTCCGAACCGCGTTACACTGGTGCCGAAACCCGGGAAGGAAGAAGAGAGCCGCCGCCATGCAGACCCCGCCAAAGACGCCGCTTGCGGACCTGGTTTCATCGCTCGCCGGTCTTCACCAACAGACCCATGACGATCTGCTGGCCGTGAGGGCTGAACAGGACAAGCGTTTTGAGGCCCTCATTCGTGCCCAGCATGAAGACCGCGAGCTGTTCCGGAGCTGGATGGCCCGGGAGATTCCGGCCACCCCCCCGTCTACAACCGACTCGGCCGCCACCATCCACCTCTCGAAGATGGGCTCCGAGGATGATCCGGAGGCATTCATCGACCTCTTCGAGAGGTCCGCCGAGTCCCGGGGGTGGCCCCGGTCGGACTGGCCAATGCGGCTCCTGCCGCTGTTGTCAGGAGAAGCGCAGGTAGCCGCACACCAAATGCCAGTCCAGAATCTCCTGGACTACGAAGACCTGAAGCGCGCCATCCTGCAGCGGGTCGGCCGGAGCCCAGAGCAACAGCGGCAGCGCTTTCGGAGCCTGACCCTCGGCGAATCCGGCCGACCCTTCACCTTCGCGCACCAGCTCCGGGACTCGTGCCGCAAGTGGCTGATGGCCGGCGGAGGCGACGTCGAGGGAATCATCGACCGTGTGGTGCTGGAGCAGTTCATCGCGCGGCTTCCCCAGAAGACCGCGCAGTGGGTCCAGTGCCACCGCCCGACGTCGCTGTCCCAGGCCATCCAGTTGGCGGAGGACCACATGGTGGCGTGCCACGGGGTCGGCGAGCCCCTTCCTTCGGCTTCTCTCTCTCTCTCTCTCTCTTCTCCTCCCCCCCCTCTTCTCTCCAAGCCTGTCCCTCTTCCCAGGTCGCGCAGCGGGCTCCTGCCCAGGCCAGCACCGAGGTGGAGGACAGGGCTGCCCGCGGAGATTCCGGCAGCCCCCCGACCAGCAGCTAGAGGAGGGGGAGCGACCAGCGACCCGTTCCCCACCACATCCGCGTCGGCGCTCTCTCCGCGCCAATTTGGGGAACCGCTGCCAGCCACTAGAGTGGCGGGGAAGTCTGGGCCGGCTTGTTGGCGTTGTGGGGACCCCGGGCATTTTATCGATCGGTGTCCGGTGATGGAGGTGGGGACATTGATCCGGGTCCCCGACGCGCCGCAAGCTGCCCCCGATCAAGCTGGCCTGTACCAGATACCCGTGAGTATCAAGGGGGGTACTTATCAAGCTCTGGTGGATTCAGGTTGTAACCAGACCTCCATCCATCAAAGCTTGATTCAACCTAAGGCGTTGGTTAACGGCCGCATGGTTAAGGTACGGTGTGTGCACGGGGAAGTGGTGAACTATCCGTTGTTGCCCGTGGATATTCAATTTCGGGGTAAAACGCATAGTGTTGAGGTTGCAGTTAACCCGCACCTCCGGCATCCACTAATTTTGGGTACCAATTGGCCAGCATTTAATAAACTATTGGGGCACTTGTGTGTGGATGCCTCTTGGGGAAAGTGTAAAAAAAGGAAAGAGACGGTTGCTCAGTTGGGAGAGGTGGATTCGGGACCTCTGGGTGCTCTTCCGGGGGAACAGAGCGGTCTGGAGCTACCCACCCTCACAGACCGCGATGATTTTCCCCTGGAGCAGTCCCAGGATGAGTCGCTTAAACATGCGTTTAGTCAGGTCCGTTCCATCGACGGCCATCTCCTCCACCCTGACCAGCCGCTCTCTTATCCTTATTTTTCTGTTATAAAAGATAGGTTGTATCGGGTGACCCAAGACGCTCAGACAAAACAAGATACAACCCAGTTGTTAGTGCCTAAAAGCCGTCGGGAAATGCTTTTCCAGGCGGCTCACGCGAATCCCATGGCCGGGCATTTAGGAACAGCGGCTACACTTAACCGTCTAATGGCCCGGTTTTTCTGGCCGGGCATTCACGAGAATGTACGCAGGTGGTGTGCGTCTTGTCGTGAATGTCAGTTGGTGAATCCACCGGCCACCCCAAAAGCACCATTGTGCCCGCTCCCTTTGATGCAGGTCCCCTTCGAACGAATTGGCATGGACCTCAACGGGCCATTAGAACGGTCAGCACGTGGGCATCGCTTTGCATTGGTTCTGGTGGACTATGCAACACGATACCCGGAGGCAGTTCCGCTCCGCACTATTTCGGCGAAAAGTGTGGCGAGCGCACTGTTTTCCTTAATCTCCCGGGTGGGAATCCCGAAAGAGATTCTCACCGATCAGGGCACGGCGTTCATGTCACGAACGATTCGCGAACTGTATGAATTATTGGGCATTAAATCGGTTCGCACCAGCGTCTATCACCCACAAACAGATGGTCTGGTGGAACGATTTAATCGCACGTTGAAATCCATGATTCGTAAGTTCGTTCACGAGGACGCCAAAAATTGGGATAGGTGGCTAGAGCCTCTGTTGTTCGCTGTTCGCGAGGTCCCGCAAGCCTCCACGGGGTTTTCCCCCTTCGAGCTTCTCTATGGACGCCAGCCTCGGGGGGTGCTGGATGTCCTTAGGGAGGCTTGGGAGGACGGACCTTCAGCGAGCAAAAATGAAATTCAGTATGTCCTGGACCTGAGAACAAAACTCCACACTTTGGGGCGGCTGTCAATGGAGAATTTGTTACAGGCTCAGGACAGACAACGACAGCTCTACAACAGAGGCACTAGACTGCGTCAATTTTCACCGGGAGATAAAGTCCTTGTATTACTCCCTACGTCGAGTTCTAAATTACTCGCGAAGTGGCAAGGGCCCTTTGAGGTCACACGGCGAGTTGGCGAGCTCAACTATGAGGTTGTGCGGTCAGATAGGGACGGGGCACGTCAAATCTACCACCTCAACCTCCTCAAAAAATGGTCTGAGGCGGAGTCAGTGATGCTTGCGACGGTAGTGAGTGGAGAGGAGGATCTCGGGCCGGTGGCGGTCCAAAAGCCTCAATCTATCGCTCTGGCCTCGGGAGGAGACCACCTCTCACCCTCGCAGCTCACTGACGTAAGTCGTTTACAAGCAGAATTTGCTGACGTGTTCTCGCCCCTACCCGGCCGGACCGACCTCATTCAGCACCACGTTGAGACGGAGCCGGGCGTGGTTGTTCGCAGCCGGCCTTATCGCTTACCTGAACACAAGAAAAAAGTCGTTCAGGCAGAATTAGAAGCTATGCTAGACATGGGGGTAATAGAAGAGTCCAACAGTGACTGGGCGAGCCCGATTGTTTTAGTCCCTAAACCTGACGGCTCGGTCCGGTTCTGTGTGGACTACCGTAAGGTAAACGCGGTGTCAAAATTCGATGCTTATCCAATGCCAAGGGTTGACGAATTGCTTGATCGGCTAGGTACTGCTCGTTTTTATTCGACGCTGGACTTAACAAAGGGATATTGGCAGATCCCCTTGTCTCCCATATCCAAAGAAAAAACAGCTTTCACCACGCCGTTTGGATTACACCAATTTATCACCCTTCCTTTCGGCTTGTTCGGGGCTCCTGCGACCTTCCAGCGTCTGATGGACAGAATTCTCCGGCCGCATGCTGCATATGCCGCTGCCTATCTAGATGATATCATCATCTATAGTGCGGACTGGCAGCGTCATATGCAGCACTTGCGAGCTGTCCTGAAGACGTTGAGAAGGGCGGGGCTCACGGCCAACCCAAAGAAGTGTGCGATTGGGCGGGTGGAAGTAAGATATCTGGGCTTCCACTTGGGACATGGGCAGGTGCGTCCCCAAATTGATAAGACCGCAGCTGTTGCGACCTGTCCGAGACCCAAGACCAAAAAGGAGGTTAGACAGTTCCTGGGGCTAGCGGGATATTACAGGAGGTTTGTGCCTAATTATTCGGAGCTCGCTAGCCCGCTGACTGATCTAACTAAAAAGGAGGTACCAGATACAGTTCAGTGGACGGAGCGGTGCCAGCAGGCTTTTACCCAGATAAAGGCTGCTCTGTGTGGTGGACCGCTCCTACAGGCTCCTAACTTTTCTCTCCCTTTTTCCCTACAGACTGACGCCTCGGACAGGGGGTTGGGCGCAGTCCTGTCCCAGGAGGTGGAGGGTGAAGAGCGGCCGGTGCTGTACATCAGTCGCAAGCTCTCTAAGAGAGACACGATGTACAGCACCATAGAGAAGGAGTGTTTGGCCATCAGGTGGGCCGTTCTCACCCTTCGCTATTACCTCCTCGGGCGGGAGTTCACCCTCTGTTCGGATCACGCCCCCTTGCAGTGGCTCCACCGCATGAAAGATACCAACGCGCGGATCACCCGTTGGTATCTGGCGTTACAACCCTTTAAGTTCAAGGTGGTCCACAGGCCGGGTGCTCAGATGGCTGTGGCTGACTTCCTCTCCAGGAGGGGGGGGGGGGGGGCTGCAGGCCGGATGGCTCCCCGGCCTGAGACGGGCGGTGGGGGTATGTGGCGGGGTGGGCGTGGTCCCGCGAGGTCTGTAGCGGGAGAGAGAGGGCGGAGCCGAGCGGTCGGTAAGTAGGTCAAGTGCAAATGACGAACACCTGTCTCTGATTGCAGTAATTGGCGTGGAGAGACCGCATATAAGCGGCTGCTGGGAGAGAGATGAGAGAGAGAGTTGGACTGGGACTTGCCGTGTGAGCTGCCAAACCAGAGGAGAGTGACTGTGCTGAACCAGAGTGATCAACTAAAGAAGAGAAGAGTGAACCATTGTCTATTGATACGCCCTCGTGCGTTATTTATGTTTGTTTATGAGAAGGATTGCTTAATAAAGTTGCAAGTCCCAGTCACGCCGACCCCGCCTTCTTCCTTCCTGCCCAAGAGAACTCCGAACCGCGTTACACTGGTGCCGAAACCCGGGAAGGAAGAAGAGAGCCGCCGCCATGCAGACCCCGCCAAAGACGCCGCTTGCGGACCTGGTTTCATCGCTCGCCGGTCTTCACCAACAGACCCATGACGATCTGCTGGCCGTGAGGGCTGAACAGGACAAGCGTTTTGAGGCCCTCATTCGTGCCCAGCATGAAGACCGCGAGCTGTTCCGGAGCTGGATGGCCCGGGAGATTCCGGCCACCCCCCCGTCTACAACCGACTCGGCCGCCACCATCCACCTCTCGAAGATGGGCTCCGAGGATGATCCGGAGGCATTCATCGACCTCTTCGAGAGGTCCGCCGAGTCCCGGGGGTGGCCCCGGTCGGACTGGCCAATGCGGCTCCTGCCGCTGTTGTCAGGAGAAGCGCAGGTAGCCGCACACCAACTGCCAGTCCAGAATCTCCTGGACTACGAAGACCTGAAGCGCGCCATCCTGCAGCGGGTCGGCCGGAGCCCAGAGCAACAGCGGCAGCGCTTTCGGAGCCTGACCCTCGGCGAATCCGGCCGACCCTTCACCTTCGCGCACCAGCTCCGGGACTCGTGCCGCAAGTGGCTGATGGCCGGCGGAGGCGACGTCGAGGGAATCATCGACCGTGTGGTGCTGGAGCAGTTCATCGCGCGGCTTCCCCAGAAGACCGCGCAGTGGGTCCAGTGCCACCGCCCGACGTCGCTGTCCCAGGCCATCCAGTTGGCGGAGGACCACATGGTGGCGTGCCACGGGGTCGGCGAGCCCCTTCCTTCGGCTTCTCTCTCTCTCTCTCTCTCTTCTCCTCCCCCCCCTCTTCTCTCCAAGCCTGTCCCTCTTCCCAGGTCGCGCAGCGGACTCCTGCCCAGGCCAGCACCGAGGTGGAGGACAGGGCTGCCCGCGGAGATTCCGGCAGCCCCCCGACCAGCAGCTAGAGGAGGGGGAGCGACCAGCGACCCGTTCCCCACCACATCCGCGTCGGCGCTCTCTCCGCGCCAATTTGGGGAACCGCTGCCAGCCACTAGAGTGGCGGGGAAGTCTGGGCCGGCTTGTTGGCGTTGTGGGGACCCCGGGCATTTTATCGATCGGTGTCCGGTGATGGAGGTGGGGACATTGATCCGGGTCCCCGACGCGCCGCAAGCTGCCCCCGATCAAGCTGGCCTGTACCAGATACCCGTGAGTATCAAGGGGGGTACTTATCAAGCTCTGGTGGATTCAGGTTGTAACCAGACCTCCATCCATCAAAGCTTGATTCAACCTAAGGCGTTGGTTAACGGCCGCATGGTTAAGGTACGGTGTGTGCACGGGGAAGTGGTGAACTATCCGTTGTTGCCCGTGGATATTCAATTTCGGGGTAAAACGCATAGTGTTGAGGTTGCAGTTAACCCGCACCTCCGGCATCCACTAATTTTGGGTACCAATTGGCCAGCATTTAATAAACTATTGGGGCACTTGTGTGTGGATGCCTCTTGGGGAAAGTGTAAAAAAAGGAAAGAGACGGTTGCTCAGTTGGGAGAGGTGGATTCGGGACCTCTGGGTGCTCTTCCGGGGGAACAGAGCGGTCTGGAGCTACCCACCCTCACAGACCGCGATGATTTTCCCCTGGAGCAGTCCCAGGATGAGTCGCTTAAACATGCGTTTAGTCAGGTCCGTTCCATCGACGGCCATCTCCTCCACCCTGACCAGCCGCTCTCTTATCCTTATTTTTCTGTTATAAAAGATAGGTTGTATCGGGTGACCCAAGACGCTCAGACAAAACAAGATACAACCCAGTTGTTAGTGCCTAAAAGCCGTCGGGAAATGCTTTTCCAGGCGGCTCACGCGAATCCCATGGCCGGGCATTTAGGAACAGCGGCTACACTTAACCGTCTAATGGCCCGGTTTTTCTGGCCGGGCATTCACGAGAATGTACGCAGGTGGTGTGCGTCTTGTCGTGAATGTCAGTTGGTGAATCCACCGGCCACCCCAAAAGCACCATTGTGCCCGCTCCCTTTGATGCAGGTCCCCTTCGAACGAATTGGCATGGACCTCAACGGGCCATTAGAACGGTCAGCACGTGGGCATCGCTTTGCATTGGTTCTGGTGGACTATGCAACACGATACCCGGAGGCAGTTCCGCTCCGCACTATTTCGGCGAAAAGTGTGGCGAGCGCACTGTTTTCCTTAATCTCCCGGGTGGGAATCCCGAAAGAGATTCTCACCGATCAGGGCACGGCGTTCATGTCACGAACGATTCGCGAACTGTATGAATTATTGGGCATTAAATCGGTTCGCACCAGCGTCTATCACCCACAAACAGATGGTCTGGTGGAACGATTTAATCGCACGTTGAAATCCATGATTCGTAAGTTCGTTCACGAGGACGCCAAAAATTGGGATAGGTGGCTAGAGCCTCTGTTGTTCGCTGTTCGCGAGGTCCCGCAAGCCTCCACGGGGTTTTCCCCCTTCGAGCTTCTCTATGGACGCCAGCCTCGGGGGGTGCTGGATGTCCTTAGGGAGGCTTGGGAGGACGGACCTTCAGCGAGCAAAAATGAAATTCAGTATGTCCTGGACCTGAGAACAAAACTCCACACTTTGGGGCGGCTGTCAATGGAGAATTTGTTACAGGCTCAGGACAGACAACGACAGCTCTACAACAGAGGCACTAGACTGCGTCAATTTTCACCGGGAGATAAAGTCCTTGTATTACTCCCTACGTCGAGTTCTAAATTACTCGCGAAGTGGCAAGGGCCCTTTGAGGTCACACGGCGAGTTGGCGAGCTCAACTATGAGGTTGTGCGGTCAGATAGGGACGGGGCACGTCAAATCTACCACCTCAACCTCCTCAAAAAATGGTCTGAGGCGGAGTCAGTGATGCTTGCGACGGTAGTGAGTGGAGAGGAGGATCTCGGGCCGGTGGCGGTCCAAAAGCCTCAATCTATCGCTCTGGCCTCGGGAGGAGACCACCTCTCACCCTCGCAGCTCACTGACGTAAGTCGTTTACAAGCAGAATTTGCTGACGTGTTCTCGCCCCTACCCGGCCGGACCGACCTCATTCAGCACCACGTTGAGACGGAGCCGGGCGTGGTTGTTCGCAGCCGGCCTTATCGCTTACCTGAACACAAGAAAAAAGTCGTTCAGGCAGAATTAGAAGCTATGCTAGACATGGGGGTAATAGAAGAGTCCAACAGTGACTGGGCGAGCCCGATTGTTTTAGTCCCTAAACCTGACGGCTCGGTCCGGTTCTGTGTGGACTACCGTAAGGTAAACGCGGTGTCAAAATTCGATGCTTATCCAATGCCAAGGGTTGACGAATTGCTTGATCGGCTAGGTACTGCTCGTTTTTATTCGACGCTGGACTTAACAAAGGGATATTGGCAGATCCCCTTGTCTCCCATATCCAAAGAAAAAACAGCTTTCACCACGCCGTTTGGATTACACCAATTTATCACCCTTCCTTTCGGCTTGTTCGGGGCTCCTGCGACCTTCCAGCGTCTGATGGACAGAATTCTCCGGCCGCATGCTGCATATGCCGCTGCCTATCTAGATGATATCATCATCTATAGTGCGGACTGGCAGCGTCATATGCAGCACTTGCGAGCTGTCCTGAAGACGTTGAGAAGGGCGGGGCTCACGGCCAACCCAAAGAAGTGTGCGATTGGGCGGGTGGAAGTAAGATATCTGGGCTTCCACTTGGGACATGGGCAGGTGCGTCCCCAAATTGATAAGACCGCAGCTGTTGCGACCTGTCCGAGACCCAAGACCAAAAAGGAGGTTAGACAGTTCCTGGGGCTAGCGGGATATTACAGGAGGTTTGTGCCTAATTATTCGGAGCTCGCTAGCCCGCTGACTGATCTAACTAAAAAGGAGGTACCAGATACAGTTCAGTGGACGGAGCGGTGCCAGCAGGCTTTTACCCAGATAAAGGCTGCTCTGTGTGGTGGACCGCTCCTACAGGCTCCTAACTTTTCTCTCCCTTTTTCCCTACAGACTGACGCCTCGGACAGGGGGTTGGGCGCAGTCCTGTCCCAGGAGGTGGAGGGTGAAGAGCGGCCGGTGCTGTACATCAGTCGCAAGCTCTCTAAGAGAGACACGATGTACAGCACCATAGAGAAGGAGTGTTTGGCCATCAGGTGGGCCGTTCTCACCCTTCGCTATTACCTCCTCGGGCGGGAGTTCACCCTCTGTTCGGATCACGCCCCCTTGCAGTGGCTCCACCGCATGAAAGATACCAACGCGCGGATCACCCGTTGGTATCTGGCGTTACAACCCTTTAAGTTCAAGGTGGTCCACAGGCCGGGTGCTCAGATGGCTGTGGCTGACTTCCTCTCCAGGAGGGGGGGCTGCAGGCCGGATGGCTCCCCGGCCTGAGACGGGCGGTGGGGGTATGTGGCGGGGTGGGCGTGGTCCCGCGAGGTCTGTAGCGGGAGAGAGAGGGCGGAGCCGAGCGGTCGGTAAGTAGGTCAAGTGCAAATGACGAACACCTGTCTCTGATTGCAGTAATTGGCGTGGAGAGACCGCATATAAGCGGCTGCTGGGAGAGAGATGAGAGAGAGAGTTGGACTGGGACTTGCCGTGTGAGCTGCCAAACCAGAGGAGAGTGACTGTGCTGAACCAGAGTGATCAACTAAAGAAGAGAAGAGTGAACCATTGTCTATTGATACGCCCTCGTGCGTTATTTATGTTTGTTTATGAGAAGGATTGCTTAATAAAGTTGCAAGTCCCAGTCACGCCGACCCCGCCTTCTTCCTTCCTGCCCAAGAGAACTCCGAACCGCGTTACACACAGATTCTGCTAAAACTTTCCAGTTCAAAGTCAAACCAGTACCAAACATAATTTATTCATACTATTTTATTCAGATGTCCTGAAATGAACATAAAAATACTATAAAATGTGCAGCGGGTTTTTACGTTAAATAAAAAAATCAGTACATTACAAATATGTTTTTGTTAAAGCATTTTGTTGTGCTATATTGTTTTCAAACTAATATAATTGAATATAAATGACATTGTCTTATATGCAGTTACTGTATATCATAGATAAAGCAGTACATATCACACTCACCTATAACAGATACTCTGTATGTAATAATAATTTTCTCTGATGCTCCACTTGCTATTGCTCTGTAGAGTCCACTGTCTGTCTTCTGCATGTTCTTCAGTGTGAGCGAGAAGGTTTCAGTGTTGAAATCCACTCTGTCCTTGTAGGAAAGGTGAAGTTTCACTTTTTTAGTTTCATTTGAATATTTAACTATATTCTCTAATTTAACATTCCTCCAGCACAAGTCATCAAACTCTGGTAGTTTCTGTGTCTGTATATCAAGCTGAACATAATTCCCCATCTGCACAAACAAAGAGATCTCAGCACTGAACCCTGAGGAGAGAGAAAATAAGACTTTGATTAAAGGACAAAGTTTAGGAACTGTTTGCTAATTGCCGTTGTAGCAGACAGCACCTATAATAGGACAACAAAATGGTTACACTTTATTTTAAGGTGACATAGTTACATTGTACTTACTCAAATAAGTACTGACCAGATGTGGACAAAGTACACAACTCCACTACTTGAGTAAAAGTAAAAGTACTATTGGTCAAATATTACTCCATTACAAGTGAAAGTTGTGAAAACGGATTTTTGCTTAAGTAAAGAATACTTGCTCACAAGTAAAAGTAAACACATTATTTTATTATTGTTTCATTGTATGAATACACGCTATGCCGTCATGATAGCCAGTCAGTGATGCTTCATCCGACATGCAAGCATACAACTACCTTGAACTCCTTGAAGTTACAAAGCTTTTTACAAAGATGCTGTCACTTTAAGGCCGAATGTACGGATCCAATACACTGATACACATCTGATATTCTCCCAACTGTTTACGTTCAATAAACTGTGTTTAATAAAATACTTGCCAAAACAGACATTTTTGACATCATTTTATGTATTTTGGTCTGTTCAAGTGCCAAAAGACGTGAAAGAGAGCTTGGGTGTCTGAGGCAGCTCTCTGTGTGCGCTCAAAAAAACAGATTGAACTGAGCTCTCTTTCACGCTGTCATGCTTTTTCAGATTCATCCATATATCTGCTATTCTCTTTCTCCCAGACATTTAAATGTTTTAGCATTTCAAGATAAATTTTGTGCAAGTTTATGCTATGTCCCGCTGGGTAGATCAGCATGTTACAATTCAAATGTGTGCATCTCATGCTGGAAATCATTCTGACTGGAACTCTTCCCAAATTGTTTTATGTCCACAAAAAAAAAAAAAAAGTAATTGAAGAAAATGATTCATCAACAAAATTAACACTGCTTCATACTGAAACTTCAGTGAGTTTTTGAAGGCAGTGATATGATTAATTTTAGGCAAACAACGTAATATTTAAAACAAAACGAAATGTAGAAATGTAGTGGAGTGAAAAGTTAAAGTCATAAGCTTCCCGAAAAAAATAATACTAGATACACACAGTAAAGTACTAAAGTAAAGTACAGATACTCAAAAAGTAAATGTAAATGTTACATTTAAATTCCTTTTGTGTACATAGAAAAAAGTATTAGATCTTTAAGTTCAGCTCATGAAAAATGGGGGGAAAACAAAAGTGTTGCGTTTATAATTTTGTTCAGTGTAGTTACTGTCCATCTTTGGTACTGAATAATATTAATTAACTACATGTACTTACTATAGAGTTAGGGTTAGGGTTTGGTTTAGGGTTAGATACTTGTAATTATGCTTAATTTACTGTTATTACTATAGTAAATGTAGTCACCTGAAAATAAAGTGTAACCAAAAAAATTCTCTGTAAAGAAGAGTTGAAGACCAAGTTTAAGACCAAATACAGACCAATCCATATTCCATACCAACAGTAACACTAACCACAACCATAATAATGATGATCATATCATATGTACAAGGGTTATGAGTATTCCACCATCAAAGAATCCCATTATGTGACGTAATTTGTTTATAAATCACCCTTATTTCCGAACACTGACTTTTGCTGTACAACAAATCAGTTAAAATTCTGGCAATATTTAAGTGAAACCTTTTTGAAGCGAAGCCAAAATTATTTCAATAAAACTAAGTGAATCTGTCAAACATGACTGCCAACTAAACAAAACAAAGCTAAAATAAGAACTAGAAGTCATTTTCAGAAAGATTCTTAAAACCTACTTTCACTTAATCAAAGGTATCATGGTAAAAAGATTGGATTTTGTACCTGTGCTGTAAGTAAGAAGAGAAAATAACAGGAGCAGCATAAAAGCCATCGTGCCCGTTTCTGTGCGCGTCTCTCAATGAATAAAGTTAAATCTGTGAGAAGTATGTTTCAGCCTCAGGACCTCAGATAGGAAGTAACCCATTGTCATTTCCGCTTTGGTCTGTGCTCGTTAAAATCATGACCATAAGGTGACTACTATGACAAAGTGCAAATAGGATACCTGACTTTTCAGGTATAAAAAAATACCTTTGTTTATTGTGAGGCTCATGGGTGAAGATATTCACAAAGCCAAAGATGGCCCAGAACAACACAGCAAAGTCAAACAACACAAAACTATTGTAATATTTTAGATAAATGAACATTGATTTTGTTCCACAGGGTTTATAACATTTCCTAAAGCCTGTAAATGTAGTTTGATTGAAGGGTTGAATGGTTCGATCTGACTTCTTTTGAATTCACCAAGGGTCTTTCTTCAGTGTTCCACTTCCCCCTCCCCCTCACTTCTGTACACCTTCACACATCCTGTTTGCACACTAACAACCCTAAATACACACAACTCTCGATAAGATCCACACCTCATATACGTGAAAATAATAAATCTATCATTATTCTAAATGTGAACCCTAGAGTGTTGGCAGTTGCACCTTATGCTGCTAACATGTTGCTATTTTTAGCAATGGATTTCTAAAACAGCTTAGTAAACCCCTAGCATCCACCCAACTAAACCCAACTTCCTGACTTTGGTTAAAGAAATCCCCTGACTCACGAGTCATGACTGGTTCCACAAAAATATTTTCCCACAAAGTTCTTTTGGAATGTACAGTGTCATGATTTTCAATGGGGATAAAAACACATTTGAAATGAATCTGAGAAAATTTTTAATTAATTAAACGCATTTATTAATAAAGACAGCAGCTGAAACCAACATGTAATACAGAAATAGTCTTTTGTTTTTATGAAAAAATGGCAGAGCATACATAAACACAAATAGAAAATGAATGGAAATAACGTGTACTGAAAACATTGTTACCATGTTCAGTCAATATACCTTTAACATTTTCAAGTAAGCTAATACATAATTTTTTACAATTATATAAAATATATATTCATGCATACAAAAGGCTATAGGCTGCTGCTGTGTTATACATATATATGTTTATGTTCATGCTCAACACTTTACAAATGCTTGTTTTAAAATGGGCTACAAACAACACACATTTCTATTTTTACAATGCCGTTCTATGGCATACGGCAAAACATTAAAATAAAGCATGTTTAGGCAAATACTGATGTGTTTGAAAAATTGCGAGAATAGCTTAAATAAAATGTTCCTAATAAAATTCTATTTATTAAAACTAACCATATATTGTTTGATAACTGTCAAAAATCAAGTCATGATAAATATATTTTCAGAGCAATATTTCTGCTTTTTGGCTTTTAAAGTGACTGATCAACCAAACTCTTGCTTCACTACCAATACTTCACACGGTTCATTGGCTGTGTCTGAAATTGCATACTTCCCTATTATATAGCAGGCAAAAAACAGTATGTGACAATAGAAGTATGCCAGAAATCACAGTATAAAAGAGTAACCTAGACAAATGTACCCGTATGTCCTACTACTTCCATCGAGATTCAGAAGTGTCCACGGGGGAACACTAAATCGGCGGGAGAGGATTTGTGAATGACAGTGAAGCGATGCAACTGATGCTCCAGGACACATTGTAATTTTTGTATGGTTATTCATGTGCAACTTTGCGAAATCAACAAGGAGCATGGAAGGAAAAAACAAGAGTATTTTATGAACAATACCAGCAACACTTGTGAAGTGGAGAGGTCAAAATTATTTGTGTTGCTGGTATAGGTCACAATTATAACGGCGAATACATCTGGATTACATTCATACTACACACAATCTTACAATAATAATAATAATGATAATAATAATTTGTTACATTTATATAGTGCTAGGCACTCAAAGTGCTTTACATATAAGGGGGGGAATCTCCTCAACCACCACCAATGTGCAGCATCCACCTGGATGATGCGACGGCAGCCATATTGCGCCAGAACGCCCACCACACACCAGCTGATTGGTGGAGAGGAGACAGAGTGATGATACCAATCGTATATATGGGGATGATTAGGAGGCCATGATGGACAGGGGCCAATGGGCAAATTTGGCCAGGATGCCAGGGTTACACCTCTACTCTTTATCGATGGACATCCTGGGATAATGACCACATTTTTAATGACCACAGAGAGTCAGGAACTCGGTTTAACGTCTCATCCGAAGGATGGTGCTTGAAACAGTATAGTGTCCCCATCACTATACTGGGGTGTTAGGACCCACACAGACCACAGGGTGAGACCCTGCTGGCCTCACTAACACCTCTACCAGCAGCAACCTAGTTTTCCCAGTTGGTCTCCCATCCAGGTACTAACCAGGCTCAGCCCTGCTTAGCTTCAGTGGGAAACCAGTCTTGGGCTACAGGGTGATATGGCTACTGGTATCTTACTACATATAACATGTAAAACACGTACTTATTCAAAATACAGCCACTGGCTTATTGCAAATAGGAAATTGTTCAAGTATGTGTGCTGTTGACTCGAGACACTCGAGTCAATTCCAATCATAGAAAAGATACTGACATAATCCACTCGGGTCAGAATTTCTGATTTTCTTGAGAGTTAGGCTTTGTTTAAAAGTTTATCTAAGATAAAGATATCTTCAAGACTGTCAAGCATCAACACAAGTCTCATTTAAATAAGATATACCCCTGGTTTCACAGACAAGGCTTAAGCTAGTCCTAGTTTAAAATGCATGTTTGAGGTGTTTTAACTTAAAGTAACTTGCATATCCAATGCTATCTCACAACCAATTCGTATGTATTTTATGAGGTGGCTAATTCGTACAAATTTGTACAACCTCGTACAAATTTGCACGTTTTGTCTAAACCCCAGTGACGGGTAGGTTTAGGGGCGGGGTTTGAGGTAGGTCATTCGTATAAATTCATACGAATTTGGCAACTCGTCAAATACGTACGATTTAGCAAAAATCGTATAAATTCGTACGAGTGAGGTCGTACAAATTCGTACGAATTAGCCACCTCGTAAAATATGTACAAATTGCCGTGAGATCGGGTTGGTATATCTTAAAATATGTCAATGCCATTGTTTTGTCTCAAGATGCACATCAGTGATGTTTTTATAAATTACATAAGCATGCATATTTTTTCCTACTTAAATATCCTAATTGTACTAAGGCATAATCCTGGCTTAATCTAAGACCTGTCTATGAAACCAGGTCATAAAGTAATAAATAATTGTCTTACATGGGTATCAAACTCAGCCCCTGGAGAGCCACAGTCTAACAGAGTTTAGTCCCAACCCTGCTTCAGGGTACGTTTACACGACAACGATGTACTAAAAATGCACACTTTTTTCTTTGTATAGATGACAACGTTATTGAAACAATCCCGGTTCATACCGATCCATAGTGTGTTATGAATGCCAGGCCAGCGGTTAACAATGTCACTTAATATTGATTATTTCTGAAGAATGAATTGCGCTTTTCTATACGTCAGTTCCAAGTGACCATGTCTGTCACACCTGAATTTTTTTTTAAATGAACCTCGTTTTGTGGTCTGCGCCGACTCGAGCATATGATGATCCGCTCTGTGCTATCGTGTCTCTGGACCGGAGCAGATTGTCCGCACACATACGCATTCTTTTACAGAGCAGACTTATGCTAAATGCGCACGCCTATAGTATAGACTAAACATGTAATATGCATATGCATGACGTCACAGTTTGCACAGATTTACGTTTTTGTAGTTTACTTGTGGGCAATAACGGTCTCGTTTTCAAAAACGTGCACTTTGAAACCCGTGTTTTCAGGCACCCAAAACGGCGTTGTTGTATGAATGGCAAGAACGCATAACATTTTTTCAGTTTTTAGTTAAAAATGGTGTCGTGTAAACGGCCCCTCAACATATATTCCTCTAGAATTCAAATAAGCCTGAAGGACTTGGATCAGGTGTTTTTCATTAAGGTTGAAGCTAAACTCTGCAGGGCTGTGGCCCTTCAGGAACTATGCATAGAAATAAGAAACAGTCCCCATCAAGTGGTTATCAGTCAAAATGCACCAGGAAGACTGTGATTAGGCTACTCGTAAGGTAAGAAAGATAAGGATTTGCGTTTGTACTGCATTAGCTTGTCTCGCATTATACCTATTTATATCGAAATGCATAATTATTAAATATAACATGGGAAGTGAGGCCAATATTACATCTATCTGCAGTTTCTGACTTTCATGTGGGGCAGACCGGGGTTAATGTTTATTTATTTTTGGAAGTTATATTAATACACACAAAAAATTAAGACAGTTTCAAACTTGATGCTTGAAACCAACATACTAACTAAACCAATTCTAGATAAAACTAAGTTGGACAAAATTAGGCTGAATTTTATAATAGTATTCTTTTCTTATTATTTCTACCATATGCAGACATAGCTGGTAAGATTAGGATACCATTTTGAGATTAGCCCTTGTGAAACTTCCCCATGTGACGAACAGCCACAGTTTCATTTATGTGTCATCAGATGAAATGGTGGGTGGTTTCGTGGTTGGTTGTTTGCACACTTGCGCATAAATTGTATGTTCTGTTTCAATGGGGACTGCAGGTAATTGGTGTTGTCCTACTGTGCAGTAGGTTGTGTTGGGTAGATTATCTCCCGTTTCCTGTTGCATCTGGTCTTGAGCCTTCTGAAATGCATATGAAAAGTGGTATTTTTAAATTCCCTTGAATATAAGTCCCTTGAATAATCATGCTGAACATTAGCTGAACATTTACTAAAATATGAAAGACAAAACAATTCGACATAAAAAAAGACATAAAACATTCAATAACCTACAGTTTATAGAACAAGCATTTTATAAAAGCCCTTTTCATAATCTTGTTAACTTTTTAGATTATTCTCACCCGTTCTGGAACATCATATGTATGAGCGTCACTGTTGATTTTCTGCATTTCTTGAGGCTGAAATTTGTAAACAAAACTTTATTTACAAAGTTCTATCTAAAATAATAGTATGTGTATGGAGTACATGGACACTGGCTTTGGCTTGTCACGCTGTGATAGGCAGCTTGAAAAGAGGGCAACACCAGCTGAGAAGCGATTCTCTGGTTGGGCTCCACTGAATAAGGCAGGTAGCTGAAAAACCATGGAAACACAACACAAGAAGAGTAATACTGAGATTATAGCAAGGACTAAATAGGTGCAAAGCACAGAACAAACAGGCACAATGCAGTCCAGAAAACACATGAAGCAAGGACGCCCAATGTATAGGGTGAAAAGCACATGAGAAACAGATGAGCACAGAGTCAGGCGAGGACTAGACAAATTCTTGCCCTGTCCAAATACCCACACTTGCGGTATTGGCAACTTGAGAGCGTGTGTACGCAACAGGAAGTAAATGCGCAAGACTGTCCCATGTCTTAAAAATGCTAAAGTGCAGTGCCCTTAATGCACACTAATAAAGGTTCTTAAATGTTTTTTTGGCGGGGTGTATGGGTCCATAAAGAACCTTTAATATCCAAAGAACCTTTCCATTGCACAAAAGGTTCTTTGTAGTGCAGAAAGGTTCTTTAGACTATAAAATTATTAGAAAAAAATGGTTATTTAAAGAACCTTTCACAAAACAGTTAGTCAGGGAACCAAAAATGGTGCTTCTATGGCATTACTGTGAAAACCCCTTTTTGGTTCTTCCTGGCACCTTTATTTTTAAGGGTGTAAACCCACACTATCTCGAATACCGCTTCGGAGAGGTATTCAAGGCTAAGCGTATCCCATCATGCTTTATGTGAAATGTCGAGAAAAACATTCCACTGTAAGTTAAATTAATTATATATTACATATAATTTGGTAGTAAAACATAAACTGTTGCGCGTTTTATTAGTGCAAAGATAGGCTGTGTATTTTGTACAGTATTTGCAACTGCTTTTTATCACTTAATTAGAAGCACCACAATTTTAAAATGGTGTCTTCTGTTAGTTACATAGCGACTACTGAACAGACATTTTATTTTAAAACTGTAAACACTTGCATTTTTATTAGTGTGTCCCATTGGGTAATCAAAAGTTATACACACACTTGCAGTCTCCATGCCTACTTGAACACTTGGGCCAAATACAGGAAGTACGTCATGTAAGTAGACCTGCAGTCAAGTGCAAAGACCGCAAGTGTGGGTATTTGGACAGGGCATCTGAATTCGGAACTGCATACTACTCTTACTATTTTTCTATGGCAGCAATAGTGACTGTAGTATGCTGTTCCAAATTCAGCAAAATACTAAATGAGTGAGCTTAGCAAAGGGAAACAAGGAGGCAGGACACCCGTTTGGGACGGGTACTGTTATTCGGCTGTGTCCAAAATCGCATACTTCTCAACTATATAGTAGGTAAAAACAGTAAATCCAAAATTAACAGTACTCATAAAAGAGTAGACAAAAAGTACACAGATGACTCAATTCTTCCACCAAGGTTCTGAAGTGCACGTACAATGTAGACTTTATTATTGGTAGGACACATGATAGTGACAATGTGGCGAATACAGAACGTCTGGATTACATTTAAACTACTCACATTAATGCTCTAGAACATACATTTTTAGTAATCGGAAAGTTTTATCAACAATTATTTTCACTGTGAACTGAACCTGTATGCATGATGTTGATTTACTCTTGTTCTATTAGCAAGAGAAACACATTGATCATCTTTGCTGGTGCCAAAAAAGCTAAATTGTAATAAATTCAGATGATTGATTTTGGTTGCAGGATTGATTCAGGGTTTGGGCATATCAGTGTTTTCTTGTGAAGGTTTAATTATAAAGTAAGCAGCAATAATAGTTCTTATTTATAACCAAAATATGTATAAATACTTTTTGCTATGCAAAGTCAAACATTGCCTTAAGGCAAATAATGTGTTAATGAGTTAAATAATGTGGTTATGCCTCTTGTTTAGATGGTATGATGCATAGTAATACGTTTGCTAGACAATTTTGACATCAAATATAACAAGGAAATATGAAACCAATTATTCATGTTGATAACATGAATAAAAACACAACATCAAAGAACAGCATGACATATCCATAATGTCGGCATGCAAAATGATGAATAGAATTTTGAAGCTTACCTCAACTTGAGCATAGACTGTACTATCGGCCTCTTGGGCACCTACAAGATTCAGAATGTACAGTAATATATAAACATTGACATGTATCAAATAAAAGGGAATATATTCATTTTTAAAATGCCAATTTGTTAATGCCAAACTACTCTAAACAGAGTCTCTCCTAACTTGTGGACCTTCTGCATCTGACTGTATAGAAAAAGGTTTCCTCGTGTGCTCATTGTAAACAACAGGTGTAATGTAAACCATGTTGGTTATTAGATAATGATTACATTAGTTTTTAGAAGTAATCATTTGTATTGCATTTGATCTTCCTTTGAATATCTTATTCTGAATATTCTTGCATTATTATTTGCCATTCCTGCTTTTTGGGCACCAGCAAAGAACAAATAGAATGCCTTTTAAGATGAATATATGTTTTTGTTGTTGTTGGTTACTAGCTTATGATATTCAAATGATGTGATCAGAAGATATTGAGACAAGAAGGTCTCTATACTTAATTAAATTTGGGAGAAAAAAGTATTCTACATAATTAAAATTAACCAAAAGAGAAAAATTGTGTATCTATTTTCAAATAAATTTTCAATGACTTATTTTAGTACAAAACTACTAGATCAAACTGATGAACAAATATCAATTTTCCATATAGAAAATATGTACGAGGCAACATGGACATACCTGTTTTATACCTGCGGTAGAGAAAGAGGATAATTATTGTAATTGGCACCAAAAAACACACTGTACATGCCCATAACTTGTGCGATGAGTCAGTCTGGTGAGCAACTGAGCCGTTCTCTGGAAAATGAGACACGTCATTAAGAACTGCAGTTGTCAATTAATGTATTCTGAGTTCACTCAACAATGCATCAGTTAGACTACACTTATTAAAATAAAACAAGATATTTGATTTGAGAGATGTTCATTTGCTCTGTGAATGCGTTGTTTGTGTGTGTGTGTTTGGCCAAATACCTTTCTTATTAACACAAAGTGGTTTAATCTCTATTCTGTCTTTTTTGCTGCTAACTGGGTTGCAATGGTTACAGACGATGGATTCCTCACTGCAGTTCAGGATGAGAGTGTAGTTCTCATGTGATGTCACTTCCTCTGGAGAGCATATGTTGTTCTGATAGCTAGAGTTTATTGTGAGGTTTTGAGCTCTGCATGTGAAGTTCACAGTGCAGGAGTCACTGCTGGACCAGTTTGAGTTTACAGTCAGGACAGGAGCCTCCACAGCATCTGAAACACACATTTGTTTTTTAACAACATCAAACATCCTCCCTCTATTGTGAGCTGTCAAATTCCTTTAACTGTTTACAGAATGTTATTTTACGCACTGTAGAACATTGCACAGAATAAAAGATATTAATGAGTCTTATGATCTGAACAAGTAAAATCACACTCACCTATAACAGATACTTTGTATGTAACAATAATGTTCTCTGATTCTTCAATTGTTTTTGCTCTGTAGAGTCCACTGTCTGTCTTCTGCATGTTCTTCAGTGTGAGAGAGAAGGTTTCAGTGTTGAAATCCACTCTGTCCTTGTAGGAAGAGTGGGATTTTACTTTTTTAGTTTCATTTGTGTATTTAGCTATATTCTCTGATTTATCATTTATCCAGGATAAATCATCAAACTTTGGTAGTTCTTGTCTCTGTATATCCAGTTGAACAGATTCTCCCGTCTTCACAAACACAGGGATCTCAGCATTGAACCCTGAGGAGAGACAGAGATACTGTTTTTTTGCAGCTGGTAATTTTTTTAATTTACATTTAAAAGTTCTGCATTAAAAACTTTTGTTCATTTTTTTATTTGTTTTAATAAGAATGGAATAATAAATATGTAATACAGGTATAATGCACGTATCTGGAGCTATTTGTCACTGCAGCTTACCCAATATATATTTACTGTATTTGGTTATGTATGATGGTTATTAATGTAGGTGACATAATTATGGAAATTAAATATTATGCTAAATTTAATACAACACTCAAAAAGTTTTTTTTTTTTCGTTTTTTTTTCCTCGCTGTTCATGTTATTTAAATAATTTTAATTTAACAGCATTGTAACAGGTTTCTCACTCACTGATTGGAAGAAAGGGAAGAGCCCTTTTCCTTAGTTTCTTTTATTAGGTTTAAAGGACTCCTGGATTAGTTAAGTTTTATTTGTTTTTGCCATTCCTATTATTTGTATTATTCTTATTTATTGTTATGCTTGTTATTATGTGGAGGTCAAAACATTTCCAGCCAAGGAAAATACAATTTTCACCCTTTATTCAAATGTTATTTAACATTTGTGAAAGATTCTGTTCGCATATCGCATACTTTAGGTTGGAGTCAATTGTTTTATTTGTTATATTAACGCAATGAAACATGCCAAATTGTGCAACATCATCTTTGCACAGGCTGTTGTACAAATAAATTGAATGAACAATTTAAATTTAAACGAGCACATAACATAAAATATGAATTACTGATTACACTGAAGTCAATGTATGTGTTTTCCTGTGAGCTTTTTGTTTATTTCTTTTTTTTTT
This sequence comes from Gobio gobio, assembly GCF_949357685.1. Lineage (NCBI taxonomy): Eukaryota > Metazoa > Chordata > Actinopteri > Cypriniformes > Gobionidae > Gobio > Gobio gobio. The sequence goes on along the minus strand of NC_137102.1, from coordinate 52,343,625 downwards.
ATTTGCATAGTAAAATAAAACATTTAGATGCAGATGGAAATAAATATCTTAACCAAGTTTAGTCTTTTTAGTATTCAAATTTTAAATGTTTTTTAAAATATAAAAAAGAGATTTTCCTAATATTTTGATGGTCTTGCTCGAACTTAATTTAAAAACAAATAAGTGAATGCAACACATTCTACGCGGTGGGCGTGTTTTGAAGCAGAAGCAGAAGTCCCGTCTCTTCACCTGCACAAAACGCACCAGGCACGGAAGATATCGCTGTCCTTTTCTCTTCTTAGGAAACCTGTGGACTTGATGTCCTGACAGGCTGGAGTTTATACAACCACAACAAACGCAATCATTTACCATGACGTTGATAAATTGAAATACAAATACGACCGAAAGCACACTGACTCCTACTGAACACTGAACTCCTATTACTATCCTGCAGAGACCTATACTTGCAGAGCCTGGCAAACAACTCCCTTTCTTAACGTAATATGACGCAATGTTAAAAAAGCCGTTTTTTTTTTAAACAGTCAAAGAAACGTTCACTTTATTTACTAAATTTGTGCCCTTATGTCTTTTTAAAACATTTTAAATCCTGCGTTGACTTTTCATATAGTATTTTTATACAATGTTATATATTCATTTTGGAGAAGAGAAAAAAAATTAACCCTTTTAATGCATTTTGTTAATTTAAAAGAAATTAACTTTAACCCTTTAACTGCCTGTTCGACCAAATGGTTGAACAGATTTTGAGTCATCATAATGGTTTATTGAGAGGAGTAGGCTACCTAACTTAATGCAAGCTGATTGAGCCATCTCTACCATCTGGTTGAGGTAGGCCTATGTTATGCAAAAAAAAAAAATCCACTAGATGTCACTGTGTCAAACAACAGCACTTGTCACAACCGACAACACTTCTAACATGGATGTCAGAAATAAAAAAAATAAAAAAATCACCCCTGCCATGAAATTTTGCAAGGTACGCATATTTTTTGACATTACACTGCAAGAGCCCTAACTTTACAAAATTATGTTAAAAATAGTCAACCTAGGGAAAAGGACAAAAAGTGGCACCAAAGAAAAGAACAGAACAGAACAAAACAAAAACCAATCTAACTCAAGTTCCCTTTCGTTCAGTCACTACGACGTAACGTTAGTGACTAACGAATGGGGGTTTCGCTTAGAAGCCTATCAACTTCGAGTTTAGAGAAAACGCCCAATGGCGTGCCAATGCCATGGGGCATGCGGAATTTGCATACGTAACTCCGCCTCACCGCGTGAGTATATAAGGAAGTACGTGGCAATATCGCATTATGTTCTGCTTTCGGAGCCAAGAGAACCTACCTCTTCACTCTTACAGCCTTCTGAGACTCTGTCAGCTTCTTCGAGACGAGCAGCTTTCCAGTCGGTGTTGGTGTAACGGCGCGTTCCAGTGATCGCATACTTCCTGCCTGCTGATCTGTGCAGTGGTCCGTTTGACAGCTGGTGTGTTTCCCTGGGCGCTTCGGCATCGACTGCAAGGCTTTCCTCTCACAAAAAGAGCTTGCGCGTGGCACGTCTTTTTCAAGACGGCTCGCCCGTGCACTTCCGGGTGCGATCGATTTTCCGCTGCTGTCTATGGATGCATTCACTGCTCGAGCGTGTTTGGGCTTCAGCACGTTCGGGCAGTGTTTGCGGATGTGTCACGTTTCCATTGCGGGGGCGTGACCATCGCGATGTCGCGGTCGAGACTCAATGATCTCCGTGAGGAGAGAGAGTCTCCTCTGCCACACCCCAATCTACCGTCCCCGAGTGAGATGGTACTTTGGCTGGTGGCCAGGGTGACCTGAGGGCGGTGCTGTGGTATTAAGAACCCCGACGTTCATTCCTCGGGCCACGCCCCCCTCTTATACATCGCTCCCGCGAGTGTTGGATTGAATCTAGGGCCCGTCTCTGACGCCCCGTTCGTTCAGTTCACGCTCCGGATAGCAGTGAGATGTCGATCGCCGCATCCCAAGGTGGGCTGGAGTCCTTTGGGGATGACGATTTAGGCTGTGCTCCGCCTCCGGGTGTGTCAGCACTGCCTGATCTGACCTAAAGTTGACAGCCATGTTATCTCGGGCAGCCGCGAGTCTCGCGCTGGTGTGGAACTCCGCCCAGTCGCGGGTGCTCTTGGTTGCGCGATTGGTTTTTGGGGGCGGCACCCGACAGCTGTTGGGCCCCGCCCCCAATGCCTTTCGCTCCCGGGGTGCATGAGGAGATCACGCGGTCCCGGAAGTCCCCGTGCTTCCCGCGACCGTTTGGTGGCCTCCTCCGCCTTCTCTACCCTTAATGGGGCCGCGGCCTTGGGTACACTGGGGCCCCCTCCCCCCCACTGTTGAACTCTCTGTTGCGCACTACGGTGTCCACAGAGGGCTTTGACGTGGCGTGGTGTGGCTGTCCTAAGCACCCTCCCAAAGCCTGTGGGCTCGTCTACTTCGGTGGCGTGGTCCCGCAGAGCTACGGGCAGGCCGCCGCCCCTTTGCACATGCACAAGGGTGGAGCCGACCCAGGGCTCTTCATTGAGCTGCGTGCTGCAACTGACCCCGCCCCCGGGCGGTGAAGGTGGCCACACGCTCCCTGGGTTGGGCGATGTCCACAGCTGTGGTCCGGGAGAACACCTGGCCTTACCTGGTGATGTGGAGGACGTTGAGCGGGCCCGCCTCCTCAACTCACCCATATCCCAGGCTGGCCTCTTCGGCAGCGCGGCTGAGAACTGCGCCCAACAGTTCTCGGCCGCCCCAGAGCAGACTGAGGCTGCAACACGTACTGCCCCGGCGGCCAGCTGCTGCACCAGCCGCCGGCTCAGTCGCCTCAGTCCGCTCGCCGCTGAGGGCGCCCTCCCTCTTCCCGCCCGGCCCCAGCAGCAGCCTTCACCTGGGCCGCGCCGTGGAGGTGGTTGAGGATGTCGCCCAGTCCGCACCCCAGACTGGTTAAATGCCAGGCTGGAGGTGGACAACTCAGAGATGGGTTCCAGTTCTTCCCAGGGGATGGTAGCAGGGCCTCTCCTTCCCCCAGTGGAGGGCCGGGGGAAAATCCTTCCGCTGCTGGCCCCCGGGCTAGCAGCGCTTGGGAAGAACTCATGTTCCTGTCTCTGAGGACCCAGAGACCGGTGATGACAGTGCGCGCCACCCTCGGGTCTCACCACTCGCATCCCTCTCTGTCGCCAGCCCCCTGGCAGAGCAGACCCCAGTGGAACGTGCGTCCTTCCCTGGTCTCCTCTGTCAGGACGCAGCCGTTAACCGTGCCCCGACCCCGGGACGCCCAACAGCCTCCCCTGTCCGGGCCGGTAACGCTGCCTCGCTGCCCCACCCTGGGTACGTCTGCCGTCCGTATGACCCCGTTGGTGCAGTCTCTGGAAGCATGGCTTCAGCTTCCGGGGCTGTCCCGCTGGGTTGCGCGGACCGTCAGGCTCGGCTACGCGATTCAGTTCGCGCAGGCTCCTCCCCGTTACAGGGGAGTCCGCTATACCGTGACCGGGGCCCATGCCCCCGTCGTGCGTGCGGAGATTGCCACTCTACTGGCGAAGGGTGCAATCGAGCCTGTCCCTCCGGCCGAGATGAAGTCGGGGTTCTACAGCCCCTACTTCATTGTACTCAAGAAAACCGGTGGATTACGACCAATCCTAGACCTTCGCATCTTGAACCGATCCCTTCACCGGCTTCCGTTCAAGATGTTGACTGCGAAACGCCTTTTCGAATGCGTTCGTCCTTACGATTGGTTTGCAGCGATCGACCTGAAGGACGCCTACTTCCATGTCTCCATCCTTCCTCGACACAGACCGTTCCTACGGTTTGCTTTCGAGGGGCGTGCATATCAGTACGCGGTTCTCCCATTCGGGCTATCTCTGTCCCCTCGCGTCTTCACGAAGATTGCCGAGGCAGCCCTTGCGCCCCTTCGGCAGCACGGGGTCCGCATCCTGAACTACCTCGACGACTGGCTCATACTGGGCCACTCTCGAGAGCAGGTTTGCGGACACAGAGATCTGGTTCTCCACCACTTAGCCCGTCTGGGCCTTCGGGTCAACTGGGAAAAGAGCAAACTTTGCCCCGTGCAGAGGATCTCTTTTCTCGGTATGGAGATCGACTCGGTCGCCATGTGCGCGCAGCTTACGAGCGAGCGCACGCAGTCTCTGCTGGCTTGCCTCCGTCAAATCGAGAGCAAGAGTGCGGTTCCACTGAAACTATTTCAGAGGCTCCTGGGGCATATGGCATCTGCAGCCGCGGTAACGCCGCTCGGATTGCTTCATATGAGACCGCTTCAGCACTGGCTTCGCGATCGAGTCCCGAGATGGGCATGGCTGTCTGGCACGCCCCGGATCCAAGTGACTCGGGCCTGCTTACAGACGCTCACCCCGTGGTCGAACCTCAATTTTCTACGGGCCGGTGTGCCCTTAGAACGAGTTTCCAGGCATGTTGTCGTATCGACGGATGCCTCTGCCACGGGCTGGGGTGCCATGTGCAATGGACAAGCAGCCGCGGGCTCCTGGACAGGACCCCAGCGCCTCCTGCATGTCAATTGCCTCGAGTTGCTGGCAGTACGGTTCGCCCTGCACCGCTTCCGAGCGCTGCTGAAGGGTCAACATGTGCTTGTCAGGTCAGACAACACGGCCACTGTAGCGTACATCAACCACCAGGGCGGTCTACGCTCCCGCCGTATGTCTCAACTCGCCCGCCATCTCGTTTTATGGAGTCAGAAGCGCCTGAGGTCCCTTCGTGCTGTCCATATTCCGGGGGTCCTGAACCACGCAGCCGACGAGGTCTCGCGGTTTCAGCCTCTCCAGGGAGAATGGAGACTCCACCCCCAGACGGTCCAGTTGATTTGGGAACAGTTCAGCGACGCACAGGTAGATCTGTTTGCCTCCCACGACTCTTCCCACTGCAGCCTGTTCTTTTCCCTGACCGAGGGCACGCTCGGCTCGGATGCACTGGCGCACAGCTGGCCGCGGGGCCTATGCAAATATGCGTTCCCCCCAGTGAGCCTACTCGCACAGCTCCTGTGCAAGATCAGGGAGGACAAGGAGCAGGTCCTTTTGGTCGCCCCGTACTGGCACGGCCGGACCTGGTTCCCCGAACTCATACTCCTTGCTACAGCCCCTCCCTGGCCTATTCCTCTGAGACCGGACCTCCTTACTCAGAGACGGGGCACCCGCGTCCCGACCTGTGGAACCTCCACGTGTGGCTCCTAGACGGGACGCGGCAGGTTTGAGTGGCCTGCCACCTACGGTGGTCGCCACCATCACTTCCGCTAGGGCAGAGTAAAAGGTAAGTCAGCACGACCTGATCATCAGGTTCCTGAGGGGGGCGAGGAGACTGAATCCTCCTCGCTCTCCTCTCTTACCCTCTTGGGATCTCTCAGTAGTTTTAAGTGCTCTGCAGAGGCCTCACACTTACGCAGGGCACTGGAAGACAGCTGAGTGGCGGGATTATATTGGGACCCCCATTCGTTAGTCACTAACGTTACGTCTTAGTGACTGAACGAAAGGGAACGTCTCAGTTACGGATGTAACCCTCATTCCCTGAGGAGGGAACGGAGACGTAAGGTCCCGTTGCCACATCAGCTGTGCTACCTGGAACGCAGGAGTTCAGTCTTGGCTCCTCAAGCAGGTAACATAATGCGATATTGCCACGTACTTCCTTATATACTCACGCGGTGAGGCGGAGTTATGTATGCAAATTCCGCATGCCCCATGGCATTGGCACGCCATTGGGCGTTTTCTCTAAACTCGAAGTTGATAGGCTTCTAAGCGAAACCCCCATTCGTTAGTCACTAACGTTACGTCTCCGTTCCCTCCTCAGGGAACGAGGGTTACATCCGTAACCGAGACGTTCAACCTCTAACCTAACTGATGAAAAGAAAATAAGAAAAGCAAGTCTTCAGTGTTTCTCACGCCCTAACTTACCTATCCTCTCGATAGGATTTATTTTAATTTCATAACATTTTACATTTACATTTACACTTTTATCCAAAGCGACTTACATTGCATTCAAAGTACACATTTTTGTCAATTCTTGCTTTCCCTGGGAATCAAACCCATGACCTTGGCGTTGCTAGCGCCATGCTCTACTGTTTGAGCTATAGAAAAGCTTTTTCATAAACCTGGTAATATATTTATAGTGTCAATTAATGGAGTAGCCTATATTGTGGCAGCGTAATTTATGACAACCAACTGTCATGAATGGTGGAGTGCCTATCTCCGTTCTTGACAGCGCAGCCTTGTCCGTTTGATCGCCGCCCATTCCGTTTGATCGAGTGAAGTGGGCACAAGATACGCGTGTTTTTGTTTGCATGTTTCTTATCTTCTTATCTTGCTTGTTACCACACTCATTGTATTTTTTTTTTTTTTTCAACATATCCCATTTTTTAAATATCGGCTGTTTTATAAAATAGATCATTGCCTTAAATTTGAAGAGATTATCTTGAAAGTTAGTTGTTTTCCATGTAATTCGACACAATTTATCAGTTTTCCACAGTTTAATAAGGGATTTTTAACAGTAATGTACTAAAATTGTAATCTTTTTTGACTAAAGTCTACTTTGTATTTTTACGTTTTTTTATGCATGCAATTTTGTGAAATGGTTATTTGCTGTATTTTAACAGAATCCTTCTGGAAACTGAACTGCTTTTATGATCAGAACTACAAAACATTTAGTGACTAACCATTTAGTGACTAACCACTCTCACTCAGAGATGTATAGTAACGAAGTAGAACTACTTCACTACTGTACTTAAGTACTAAAAGGCAGTATCTGTACTTTACTAGAGTATTATTTTTTTCTCCTACTTCCACTTTTACTTCTGTACATATTTTCGATGAGTTTAATACTTTTACTCCGATATTTTTTTTATGTGCTGCATCGTTACTCGTTACAATTATAAAAATGTTACGAATCATTCCATTCCAAACCCACATTACCGCGCATGAGAGAGAGAGAGAGCGCGCGCGAGAGTGCGAGAGAGAGACAGAGCGCGCGAGAGAGAACGCGCGAGAGAGCCCCGCGAGCGCGCATTCACTGTCTTTAAAGGGGTGGTAAACCACGATTTCACTATTCTAACTTTAGCTAGCATGTAATGTTGCTGCTTGAGCATAAACAACATCTGCAAAGTTACAACGTTCAAAGTTTAAAGCAAAGGGAGATATTTGCTTTTAAAGAAATCAGTTTCTAAGAACTACAGCAAACGGCCAGTAGGCGACTACAGACATTCCTCCAGGGTTGGTGACCTCACTAGGCTCAATATTTACATAAACCCCTCCTCCGAGAATATTAAATAAGGGGGGGTGAGGCCATTTTGTATCGCGGCGCTGTTGTGGTATAGTAGGCTGGAGTGTTGTTGCCGCGATGCCGAGGAAACGCTGTTATTTTCATCCGGATTGCAGGTCTGAGGTACTTGCTCTGTTCAGCCTTCATAGGGACGGGGGTGCGTTGCAGAGCGTTTAACATACAGCATGTTATATGCACGTGTGTTTGAGTCAGCGGGGAATCAGGCGCGCGCAGGGCTCCTGCAGCACATCTAACAGAGGAAAACATCCACCGTCTTCGCGATTTCAATGCCAGATTTGCACAACGTCAGCTGCGTGAAAAAAACACTGCCGGTGCGTGAATGCACGACGCGCGCGCTGCACATTTCACGGAGGACAACACAAACTTCCACAAACTTCGCGAGTTCAATACAGGATATGCACAACGGCTTGTCCTGAAAGCTGGATTTACAAACAGAAGCTGTTGACGGGCCACAACCTGTAAGTCTGATTTATATTTCATCGATGTGTTTTCCTGTAATAGGTTGTAGCAAGGAAGTAAACAGATGACAGCGCTGTTCTGCAAACCAGTCTGTTAAATGCTCATTCATACTTAACGTTATCCGACGAACACCTAACGTTACAAACACTAACGTTAAAATCTCAACAGCGAACCTGGCATTAGTGTAAATGATTCTTTGATTAGAACTTTTATGTATTGTTTATCTACAGGCATGCTAAACATGGTTCTGTGTGTGATTTGGCTAACTTACTAGTTAAAGCCAGTGCTTAGTGTTTGTTTTGGGTTAGTTCTTGCGACAGATATTTGGCTATAATCGTTCTAAAAATACAAAAGTTAAAGTGCCATTCAGTAGCGATCATTATAGATCCGCAGTCTTTACTCTTGAGGACTGAACAGGTTCTGCTCGATCATCTTCACTCAAATGTTCTGGGTCTGATTCGGGCTCAGATTGGTATGGTTTTATTGACGCCGTTGTTTCTAACACTGACCAAAGCACAGCCTCCGGTAAGGGGCGTGACGTCTCCGACATACGTGCACTAGGCGTTTAGCGAATCACAACACACTGGGCCAGCTAACCAATCTGAGCCCACTGCATATTTTTGAGGGACTGGCTTCATACAACCCGGAAAGCATCAGACCGTTTTACAAGGAGGGACAGAGCAGTGTAGAATAAAGGTCAAATATATGAAAAATAAGGCAATTTTTTTTAAAACGAAGCATGAACACATGTCACAGTGCATCCCACAAACACAGTCAAGCCTTCAAAAGAATGTGTTTTACCACCCCTTTAAAACAACACGAACGTCTTGCGCTCAAATTGCTCCCTATTTGTTTACATAGTTAATGTGCACTGTGAAGTAACATATACAAACAATGAACAGCTGTATTTTTATTAACTAAGATTAACAAAGATTAATAAATACAGTATCAAATGTATTGATCATGGTTAGTTCATGTTAGTTATTAGTCTAATACATTAACTAATGTAATGTTAACAAATCAAACCATATTGTAAAGTGTTACAAACAAATCATTTACTCAGAACACCTCTTGAAATGAGAATATAAGTGTGCTTACCCCATTTTTTTTTAGTAAGAGTGGTTATAGTAAGATTTAATCTTAATGAACTACAGTATTTTCAGGTTATTTATATGACAATATGTAGAAAAATTACCTACCAACATTGTGATTGTCCTTAGCTTAATCATTTGAAATAATAAAAACAATATGATGTTCAAACTTTTGACTACTTTCTTTAAAAACTACATAACACAATACTTGTACTTTTACTTTCAGTACTTGAGTAGTACATTTTAAAATAAACTACTTGCAATACTTAAGTACAAAAAATGTTGAATACTTTAGTACTTCTACTTAAGTGTGGTGCTTAAAGAGCACTTCAACTTCTACTCAAGTCACTTTTTTGATAAGGAACTTGTACTTTTACTCAAGAATGTGTCTAGTACTTTATACATCTCTGCTCTCACTTACACAACACTCTACACGCCTATCAGTTATGATTAAATACAAAATTATTCTGCTTGTAATAGAAGTCTAAAATAAGAACTAGAGTATAACATTATTTCAGAATATTCTTGTACAATGAATAATTAAAAAAACCTACATTAAACAAAAGTGTACATTTAGAGAACTAGAGCCTAGAGCCTAGAGAACATGCTAATAAATATAGATCTGAGCCTTGCCCTTCGCAATCATCGCTGTCGCAATAATCAACAATCAACAATCAACAGTTGTATAACAAACATGTCTTTTTTTTTTACCTGTTTTGAAGGTCAGAAGAAAAAATAATAATACAAGTAGGTGATTTACTGCCATTGTTACAAACTAAAAAGATTAAAAACAAAAAACTAAACGCAAAGAGACTGGCGTGGTTTTCTTTTTAAAAGGGAACCAGTTAATACTTCCGGTAGCGATGCTTCCGGTAGAGGTGGCGAGGGTTGGGGTGTTGCCCTCACTTCCCATTATACGTTATAACGTTTCACAACCACAAAGTGCCAAATCATTTTGTCTTGTATTTTGAACAATATATGTATTTAACATTTATGGATTTGTCAGAAGCTTTTCTCTAAAGTGATATTACATTGAAGGCATACTGTACTTTTGATAAGATTATTAATTCCCTGGGAATCAAACCCATGACCTACATGTAGAGCATGTTTGATCTATAGGAATGCTGTGTATCTATTTTATAAATATTGAAACTTTTTTTTGTGAAATGTTTTGCTTAAAAGTTCTATATTTCTTTAAAAAACAGGTCACTTGTTATGATATTTTGTTATCTAATGCAGTGACATCAAGTAGGACTTTAAAAGTTGAAATACTTTCAGTGGTGAATTAAAGTATTAGTTCACTTAAAACACTTCGATATTTTACTCACCCCATCTCATCCAAGATGTTCATGACTTTCTTTCTTCAGTCGAAAAGAAAATACGTTTTTTGAGGAAAACATAATTTCCTCAAACTTTTCTAGAATTTTTATATACTGTTGGTATGGCAAACATATACTGTTGGTATGGCACACACAATTTCCTCAAATTTTTCCAGAATTTTTCTCCACACCATTGACTTCCATGGCAACCAAAATGTTGAAGGTCCAAATCAATGCAGTTTCAAAGTGCTTTGAAGGGCTTTCAGAGGCTCTGCGCGATCCCAGCCGAGGACATTTTTAACCTAAATTGCTCATCTTGCGCTGCTCTGCGGCTCGCCAGTGATTGCGCAATCACGTCGGAAACGTCACACTACATAGGCAGAAGTACCGCCCCAAGTGAATGTGCGAGGACTAATACAAACGGCCTTTACCAAAAAACACTCCATCTTCAACTTCAAAATCGTCCGACATTGTTGTTTTACCTTTTTTTTTTTGCTAAAGGGCGTTTGTATTAGTCTTCGCATGTGCGCTTTGTAACACGGGGCGGTACTTCTGCCTACGTCTAGTGTGACATTTTCGACGTGATTGCGCAATTACTGGCGAGCTGAACTAATCCTTTAAGGGTGATTGGGAAAGTTTTTGAATTTTTGCCTTGTGCAAGTTTTCTTGCCATGAATTTAAAATAACCCAATACATGCCACATTTCTGTACTGAATACTGAAGATGTTACCTATCCATCTGAACAGGAAACAAGTTTATACTATAATGAAAGGATGCGTGACATACAATTTTATGTAAACTGAACCAAAGCCCTTTTTAGGTAACATTCGGGTGATTGGGACAGCACATCTTTTCAATCATTTAGGGTAGTGTAAGCAAGCATATTTACTGTATTGCGCAAGTTAGTTCATACTTTGGTTTAATTTTATATGCAATATTTCTTTTTCTGTTCTTTATTTAGAGTCATGTTTATTTCTGATCAACTTTATTTCTCAATTTGTATAAATCCATCCACAATTCAGTACAACACATGTAATTGAGGTAAAAGAAGGACAAAACTTGTAGCCAATCAGCAGTAGGTAGCGTGTCGACTGATGTTTGGGGAGGAGAGGGAGAGAGGCAATCAACAGTACGGGGCATGTCCAGTTATGATGGGGGAGAGAGTGAGCCAGTCAGCAGTAGGGGGTGTGTCCACTCATGATGGGGGAGGAGAGGTAGTGAGACAATCAGCAGTAGGTAGCGTGTCGACTGATGTTTGGGGAGGAGAGGGAGAGAGGCAATCAACAGTACGGGGCATGTCCAGTTATGATGGGGGAGAGAGTGAGCCAGTCAGCAGTAGGGGGTGTGTCCACTCATGATGGGGGAGGAGAGGTAGTGAGACAATCAGCAGTAGGGGACATGTCCACTTATGATGGGGGAGGAGAGAGAGTGAGCAAGAGGGAAATTTAAAGAATGAAGAAAGAGAGATGGCTGAGAGACATTACAAGAGAGAAAAGGTCGGAGGAACATCACTGAAGGGTTATGTTCAGGCTAGAGCTTTAGGACCAGCGTTAATATTAGAACAGCTTTCCAGCGCTGGAGAGACCTAAGCGGGAAGGGTTGAAAATGGACGCATATGTTGCATTGTTTCTGCTCCATACATGAGTAACATTGGTTTTGAGTGTAATTGTTTGTCTGGAGCTGCTGTGCTGCTGGCAAATAACAGTGAATTCTTCCTTATACTCTTGTACTGTATGTAAATTTTTGCTCTTCCTTGTTGCTTGTTTGTCATTTTCACTTTATTTTTTAATGAAGCATTATTTTGCTTTGCCTCAGCTATGATAAAGAGACATTTATGGGCTCTATTTTAATGGTCTAAGCGCATGGTCTAAAGCGCAAGTAAACTTATGGCGTGTATATTTTAAAATGTTTGTGAGCTGCTGCATGTCCTTGTGTGTGTAATAAGCAAAGTGTACACGCGTTGTGATATAGGCGCATATTACAAACGCACTCTTTAAGAAAAATGGGACCCACTTTATATTAGGTGTCCTTAACCTATGTACTAACATTTTAATTAAGAATTTGATAAATTGCACTTATTGTGTACATACATGTTTTTACATTGTACTTACATTTTTACAAATACCTTCATTTAATTACATCTGTAGTTGATTTTAAATATCAAGTGTTCAACAACGATTTTGAGAAATCGCATACTGCACCTTTAAAAGACAAAATTGTAAAGATGCCTATGTGCTGGTTCCTCTTCTGCATTTATTTAATTTTATCCTGTGTGCATACAGTCCAAAGTTCTCACTTTGATCATATGGAGAACAAGTCTGACCAAACATGTTATTTCAACCCAGTCTCACGGCAGTTCGTGACATAGTTATTTTCATGAATTGATCAACCATTTCACCAGAACATGAGGAATCTGTTAAGCCTTATTTTTCATCAGTTTCCATCCCTTTCAATGCAAAAAATAAATGTAGCTTTAGTTCATTTTACTATGGTGTACTGACTATATATTTTTATATAATTAGAGTTGCCAGACATGATTAAATATATTCTTGTCCATTTAAAATGAAAAGACAATTTTGTGTTTTTTCAAGATAATACATTTACATTTAGCAGACACTTTTATCCAAAGCGACTTACAACTGAGGAGTACAGGAATCGATCCGTCATGAGGAGGCAGCGAAACACAGAAAGTACCTGAAGTACTAAGTTTGGACATTGCACAGAGCATCACACACTAGGGCAGGGAAGAAGTAGAGGAAAAAAGAAAAATAAGGAAAAGGAATTAATTTTTTTTTAAGATAAGGTTAAGTGCTCGCGGAAGAGGTCAGTTTTCAGCTGTCGTTTGAATGCTGTCAGTGATTCTGCAATTCAGATGGAGGCTATACATTATAGGCTAATAGGCTATACATTAAAACATTATAACATTTCTGTAAAGACACTTATTTACTGTAGTATGAATAAAACACTTGTTAAACTACTTTTTGCACTTAGATATTTAGATTAAATATCTATTGAATATTTTGTATGCATGATGTGAGTGTAAAACTAATGTACATGTTTCAATTGTTTCATTTATCATGATGCAATGAAACATACCTAATTTTGTGAACATCATTTTTGGCCAAGTGGTCATACCAAGGTTGCACTCTTCATTCCCAGCCTATGATTCAATAAATCTCTAAGTGGCAGCTATATTATTAGATGTTATTTTGAGGGTTTTAGGGTGTGTTCACACTTGGCATGTTTGGTTCAATTAAAATGAACCCTGGTACGATTGCTCTGTTAGTGTGGTTCATTTGAACATGTGTGAATGCTCACATCTGAACCCTGGTGTGCAGCAAACAAATGGACCGAGGCCGCTGAAAAGATGGGTCTCGGTCCGCTTCCAAATTAACTCTGGTGAGGTTTGAATGATATATGAACGCAACATGGACCAAAGACATGTGAACTGTGGCACACGGAAGGTTCGTTGACAACTTTGAAAGCAAGAAAAAAAAAAAAGGAAAAGAGTCGACTACGCCACCCTGGTCACTAAACCAGGGAAGTATCCTATTAAGGACACAGGTTCGATTCTCCGTTACACAGAGACTGAGACGTGGGTATGAAAATACAAAAATATTCTTTATTAGACAAAGATAAAATACTAAAATGCAAGGCAATTTGGCTCAATCATAACTACCACACAATAACAAGAAATGCTTATCAGGGCTTGTGACTACCCGGAGCAGGACGAGCTAGCGCCAGACTTCGCCAACATCAGCGATGGTCAAGGAGCACCCACACTCACGCCAACCAAGATCAATCACTATGGGTTGTGGACCACACACACGGTGCATCAGAACCCACCACCATAGAGCACTTAGCCCTCCTGCTCCGGACTCACAATGCCTGAAACACAAGAAAAAAAAAACCATTACAAAGAAAATGGAAATAATGATCCTCTTTTACACATGGGTACCCAATTTACAAGACACCATCAACAGACAAAAAGAGACGATCTATTCAAACCTGCACTCAGTTACAGAGATTTTGACCAGGGTCACCAACTTCACAGGCCGGTTATCACCCACAGCCGCTTAGACAGGTCGAGGATCACTCAATTAATAAAAAGGAATATTCACAACACAAAAATACAAGGGCAGCACCCAAAAGAAACGAGCAAAATAATAAATGCAATAGTCACCTTGTAATAAAGAAAGATAAATTAAATCACACAATAATAAAGGAAAATAACTCAAAATAAACGAGCAAAACAAACACCAGCAAAGCTGCAATTGCTCACATGAAAATAAACGCACTCAAACTGATTAATAAAACAAACCAAAACAACAAAAAAGGTTAGAATATCAGGAACAGCAGTCATAACGTCCAAATCCGAGCAGCAGTCTTCAGGTGCTCTTATGCTGCCTTCACGTGCTATCGGAAATTTGATAATTCCGACTTCTGAAGTCGTGGTTACGAGCTCATTGCATTCAAGTTTCAGAATGTGAGGGCGTTCATGTGCAGTTTTTACCTAGGAAACTCATATTTACGATAATTCCGATAGCACGTGAAGGCAGCATTATACCAGCAACTTAATTCACCTGCAAACAGCCTAAATATAAGCTAATGTGCATCGTATTAAATCATCCTGTTTATACAATGATCGCACATACCAAACATGTAGAGATCGCGCCATTCGTCCGGCAGCAAGACTGAACAAGGTTTACAAAGGCAAGCTGGAAAACACAGATAAACCCCATTAATATGTATATTTCTTCAAATAAATGCGGCTACGAAAGCCAGAAAAGAGACCTACCAGGAAGCCAATACGCCAGGGATGCTTAGTGCAGGCAGGGTATGTATAACAGTTATTTCCGGCAAACGGCGCATTTGTTAATAGCTGCAAAAACTCAGCACAACGTGCGCTTATCCGCAAACAGCCCAGCACCTGACACGAGTAACACTGTTAACCGTTTAAAGTCCCGTAAGTTTGAGCAACAAATCCCAAACAGTCACCACACTCACCTCCAGCCAGAACACCAGAACGACAGCAGAAAAATGACGCGCTAGAAAGGCAGTCACACATTAACGCCATATTTGGGTGACAATACAGCCACCTTAATATACCCGTATGAATGAGACGCTGATTAACTGCAGCCGCTAGGGCGGAGTCACACGCAGAGACAACATTATGAAGCTGCAGACTCGGAGCCTGCTGCATCTACAGTCCCGCACCCAGAGTCCCGCATTCTCAGGCCCCTCGTTTTTCGAGACAGCGCCTCCTGCTGTTCGGAAGATTGTATAACACCTGCACACAGAGTCCCGCATTCTCAGACTCCGGATGCAATATAACGGTCTCGCTTCTTTTAAAGTTTTTCACATAAATTAACACAAAATAATAACAAAATAACATATTTGCGTTATGCGTTGGAACATATGTGCATGTTCCAAAAAACACACTGTGTTCTCTGACTAACAAATTTCCCAGTAGTTATTTTTTGAGTGTGGGTGGTAGGCTAGCCTAATCGAAAGAAAATTACTGATGGAAGAGATACAATTACAGATTGAACTATCTTATTATCAATATTAATATTGTGTGATTATTATATTGCCTCAATGTTTTTCAAATTCCAATGTTTCTTTCAGTTCAACCTAATGGTCTAATTAACATATACCATGCCAAAAACGTTTTTTTTTTTATATTTTGAATGCAATGCAAAGCTCAAAACTCAAATAAGAATAGACAAAACACCAATAATAAACAATTCTGTACTTTATTTAACGATCACCTAAACATCATGTTGCTGTAAAAAGGACAAAGAAAAGAAAAAAGTAAGAAAGAATTTTGTTAGTGACTTTACTTTTCATCTTCAATTGCATAAGGTAAAATAATAACTTTACTTTCTGGTAGCTAGGTGACTGTTTTTTCATTCGTTTGGCAATCGCTCTGTCAAATTCCTCGACTTCACTAAAATAATTGCCATTGTCAAAAATAGTGTGTAATAATAAATTATATATTTTTTGCAAATGCAAATTACAAGCATACCTAGGGTTATAAGTAAGGCCACTGAGGAACACCTCCTCAGCTCCTGCCAGGACAATGCCTGCATCTCACATAGGCCATGAATGATGGCCTGTCCATATAAAGTAATTAATTAATTAACATATAAAACATTGCATATATGGCAATAATAGAAACAATTCAATTGACAAACATGTTTGGGCCCACCTCAGGAAAAGAAAACGATACTCGGTTACTTAACGTAACCTCGGTTCTCTCTAGAAGAGGGAACGAGTATTGCGTAAGTTCCTTACGCTACGGGAAAGTATTCTTTCTTCGAGATTTCTGAAAAACCCAAAATTATCCTTAATTTTGTAACATTGTCAACGCAGTGCGGCAGCCTGGCAGACCATAGCAGGCTATTCCAGCGTGCTATTGGCTGCTCTGCTGGCAACTGCAGCAGCCTATCGGTGAGCCCGCGTGACGTGGCGACCAATGAGGGCGCTTCGCGCCCACCTGGCTTCATTTGCCTACAGGTGGGGCGTGGCCACGTGTATATAAGCGGGGCTCACGGGCTGCATATTCGGTTTTCGTAGTTCTGAAGCGTAAAAGCCCGCGGGGCGCACGGCAAGGAACGCAATACTCGTTCCCTCTTCTAGAGAGAACCGAGGTTACGTTAAGTAACCGAGTATCGTTCTCTTACGAGAGGTTCTCTCGTATTGCGTAAGTTCCTTACGCTACGGGAACATATTGTCAACGCCGTGCGCGCCTCGCATACAGCATATGTATCCCAGGGAACCGGGGAAAAAACACTGCTCGGGCAGGGTGGCCGGTAAAGGAAACGGGCCACCACATATACGGACACTTCATTTGAACTGACGGGTGGTTACAACAGGTGGTTACAACACCCTGTCCCATGAATGAGGGAACGGCACCTGCCGGTCTCCTTCAAATTCACCACACCTTGTCTCATGAATGAGGGAACGGCAACGCCAGTCGCCTTCAAATTCACAATATCTTGTTATATGAGTGAGGTAACGGCACCGCCGGTCACCTTCAAACTCACAACAGCTCGTCTCGTAAATGAGGGAACGGCACCGCCGGTCTCCTTCAAATTCACATGAGCCTAGTACCGAACTTACTACCAGTATGTGAGCTATGTCTGCGCAGAATCACTGGGCAGAACCAACAGCCCTATTGAACTGATAACACTTTCGCCTGTAAGGCAGGAACTTCCAGATTGTAAAATCTCACGAACGTAGACGGGGAGGCCCAGCCTGCCGCCATACAGATATCGTGGATGGAAATCCCTCTGGCCCAAGCCCACGAAGAGGCTATGCCTCTGGTGGAGTGTGCTCTGACACCTAGCGGGCACTGCAGGTGTTTGGAAGCGTATGCAGTTGCAATCGCGTCCACTATCCACCTGGACAGGGTCTGTTTCGAGGAGGCGAGACCTTTAGCGCGCCCTCCAAACGAAACAAATAGCTGCTCAGAACGCCTGAAGGTGGCGGAGCGTGTGACATAAACCCTCAATGCCCTGACAGGGCAGAGGATATTGCCACCGTCCCCCTCGTCGGATGCTGGCAGAGCCGAGAGGGAGATAATCTGCGCCCTGAAGGGAGTGCCGATCGCTTTGGGGACATAACCATGCCTCGGTCTGAGAATGACCTTAGAGTCATTAGGACCGAACTCCATACACGTCGGGCTCACTGAGAGCGCGTGTAGATCCCCCACGCGTTTCACTGAAACCAGAGCTATCAGGAACGCGGTTTTTAGCGAAAGGAACCTTGGTTCCACAGTCTCGAGCGGTTCAAAGGGATGCGCCTTCAGGGCCTCTAGGACCAAGGCCAGATCCCATATAGGAACCAAAGGGGGCCGCGGGGGATTCATCCGTCTGGCTCCTCTGAGGAAACGGATGATGAGCTCGTTCCTTCCTAGCGTGCTACCTAGCGTCGTCTGAGCGAACGCTGCTATAGCCGCCACATACACTTTGAGCGTGGAAGGGGACCTGCCCAGTTCCAAAAGCTCTTGGAGGAAGGAGAGCACCCGCTGGACCCCACATTGCTGTGGGTCCAATCCCTTGGAAACACACCACTCAGTGAACACCGACCACTTAGAACTATATAACCGCCTCGTCGAGGGGGCTCTAGAGTGTGAAATCGTGTTCATAACCCCTTCGGGCAGGTCAACGGGTATCCGTTGGTCACCCATACATGCAGAGACCATCGCTCTGGATGGGGATGCCAAACTGACCCTCCTGCTTGAGAGAGGAGGTCTGCTCTCAGCGGAACTGGCCAGGGGGGTGAGTGCGACAGCTTCACCAGCTCTGGGTACCAAATCTGGTTCTCCCAGCGCGGCGCTATAAGGAGCACCGGGCGGCGCGTCTCCCTGATTTTCGCTATGACCTGGGGCAATAGGGAAATCGGCGGGAAAGCATACAGCGGGAGGCTGGGCCAAGGTTGGGACAGCGCATCCTCGCTTTTGGACAGAAACGTCGGGCAGCGGGCGTTCTCTTTTGTTGCAAAGAGGTCAAGCTCCGCTCTGCCGAATAGGCGCCATACCAGCTGGACTGTCTGGGGGTGCAGGGACCATTCTCCTGAGAGAATGAGGCCCCTGGACAGCTTGTCCGGGCCCACATTGAGGTGGCCCGGTATGTGCGCAGCTCTCAGCGAGCGCAGCGAGCTGTCTGCCCACACGAGCAGGCGTTCTGTCAGATTGCCCAGACACCTGGACCTGACACCGCCCTGCCGGTTCATGTAGGACACCACTGTGGTATTGTCCGACCGGACCAACACGTGGTGTCCTCGTATAAGCGGGAGAAACTGCTTGAGCGCGTTCTCTACCGCTATCATCTCCAAACAGTTTATGTGTAGGAGTTTTTCCTCGCTCGACCAGAGGCCCGAGGCTGATCTGCCCTCGAAAACGGCGCCCCAACCCGTGGTGGAGGCGTCCGTCGAGATGACCTTGCGGTGTGAGATGGCTCCCATCGTCACTCCCCTCTGGTACCAGTCGGCTACTAACCAGGGCTCTAGGCTGAAACACAGCTCTGAGTCACTCTGATCCTGAAGCCTCCGGACGCCCAGGCTCTGTGAGGCACTCGGGCGTTTAACCAGCATTGCAGCGGGCGCATGCGCATTAAGCCCAGCTGGAGCACAGCTGCAGCTGAGGCCATACGTTCCAGCATCCTCTGAAAGAGCTTGAGAGGTGCGATTTTGCCCGGCCGGAAGTACTCAGCCATGCGCTGAACTTGGCGCGCGCGTTGGGGTGACAGGCGGGCTGACATTGCCACAGTGTCCAGATTCAAACCCAGAAATGAGGTTGATTGCGTGGGCACTAATGAGCTCTTGGTCCAATTGACCGTGAGCCCCAGGCTGTCCAGATGGCTGAGCAGCATTGCCCTGTGGGCGAGGAGCTCGGCCTCTGACTGCACCAGGATGAGCCAATCGTCCAGATAGTTCAACACTCGCATCCCTCTTTTTCTCAGAGGAGCGAGGGCCGCGTCCATGCACTTCGTAAATGTACGGGGTGCTAGTGACAGGCCGAACGGAAGGACGGTGTATTGATAAGCCTGGCCGTCGAAGGCGAATCGTAAGAATGGCCTGTGACGTGGCGTTATCTTGATTTGAAAATATGCATCTTTCAAATCTAGGGAGATTAGCCAGTCTCTCGGGCGAGTATGCGCGAGGATCTGCTTGGTCGTGAGCATCTTGAACGATCTTCTCATAAGAGCTTTGTTCAGACGCCTCAGATCCAGAATCGGTCTGAGCGACCCATCCCTTTTTGGCACGAGAAAATACCGGCTGTAAAAGCCTGACTCGCTCATAGAATGGGGAACCGGTTCTATAGCCCCTTTGCACAGCAGCGTGGCTATTTCTGCTCGAAGTAGATGTGCTACTTCCTCGCTCACTCTCGTCTCTGTACGCGCACAGAAGCGCGGAGGGTGGCGAGCGAACTGCAGAGTGTAGCCGTGCTTCACTGTTTTCAGCACCCATTCTGATACACCTGGAATGGCTTCCCACGCTCTCGCGTGTGCCACACGGGATAGAACGGCCTCCGGGCTCAAAACGCCGCGCTTCGCGGGTTTGACGGCCTGTATAGGAGGGGCGGGCGCCGTGCGCGCGCTCTCTGTGCTGTGGGCCAGCCGATCGCTCTCGATGGCTGGCCGCCTTACACACTGTATCTCTGCCGCTTCGAGCGGGGAGTGGCTTGTGTGTGGCCCTACACTCGTCGTTCCGGCCACCTTGGGCGGAGAACAAATGGTGTGTGGCGCGGCGCATGGCGCCGGGGGCAGAATGTTCGCGAAAATGTGTGAGCGCGTTTGAGCGGGCACAACTCTTACGCGTGGAACATGACCGGTTAAGAGTGGCTGTGTGACAGCGCGTGTGGTGATTAGGCGTGGGCGCAAATAAGCGGACACGTGACCTAACTCTAGCACTCGAGCGGCCGGTGGCCGCTTTATGTGAGTGAGAGACACGGGATTTGTGGTGCTTGGGTGCAGGGGTGAACACAAAAGTGGGCACGTTTACTGCATTTGAAAACACATACGGCGTGAGCCGTGCAACCAGAAATAAAAGCAACTTCGTGATTTCTCTGGTTCGTCGTAAAACGGCGGTTGTAGACAGGCGAGAGGGCAGTTTTGCCGGCTCGTTGGCTGCGTGAGAGCCATCTGCAGCAGCCACAGGAGTGGGGGCTGACAGGAAGAAGAGTTTTGACGGTGGTCCGGCCACGGCGGGACTTAACCGTCACTTCCCCCTTCTGCTAGGAGGACTTTGGAGGGGCTTCAGTTGGAAACAGGCGAGAGGGCGAGTCCGCCGGCTCGTAGGCTGTGTGGAAAACATCTGCAGTAGCCACAGGAGTGGGGACTGACAGGAAAACAGAGTTTTAACGGTGGTCCGGCCGCAGCGGGACTTAACCGTCTATTCTCTCCTTATGTATAGACGCCCAAAAATACTTGAGCGCCACGTGGTGCAAGTTAGCTTTCTGTATGTAAGAAAAGCTGGCCGCGAGCCCGGGGAAGCGGACAGTAAACATTTTTATCTGCCGCGAGAGCTGGGCTCGAACTCGGGTCTCCGGCGTTTCAGCCGCTGATTTTGCCGCTGTGCTACCGGAAGGGACACAATAGCGTTCAGTTAGCGCGAGCATACGGCAGTACGTCCTCGTGCTTATTGGCAGTCGTGCGTGCATAAAAGACAGGCTCGTTACTGCAATAGTAATATTTCCAGCCGCCTGAACTGGAGAGGGGGCTGAGAAATGCTAGAGAAAGGCGGTTCGTCCGGCCACAGCGGGACGAAAACACCCTCTGTTAATTTTCCGGTGAGTGCGGCGCGCACACGCGCGCTGAACATGCTCGTGACCGTGCGCACTCTCATTCCTTGCGAACGGCGCAATCTGCGCGGTCCAACAGGGGGGAGTGCGGGTTCGTTGGAGAGCATATGTCAGCGTCATGTCTCATGACGGCGTTTGTTCGCTGGCGTGCGTGTCTTAACAGGCTCGTGTACAGCAATATGAACAATTCCAGTCGCCTGAACTCATGAGGGGACTGAGAAATGTGCGCGAGGGTGGAACAGCTCTCTTGTAACGTAAAGAGAGCTGCAGGACCGTCCGTTTCTGCCATCCCTTGTATGTAAGCGGCGCATTAGCGCGGCATGAACAGAGGGGGGAGGAGGCTCGCTCCGAGACCGTTCATTTCTACCATCCCTTGCAAGCGGCGCGGTGGCGCGGCTTGAACAGAGGAGGAAGAGGCTCGCTCCGAGACCGTTCATTTCTACCATCCCTCGCAAGCGGCGCGGTGGCGCGGCTTGAACAGAGGGGGAGGAGGCTCGCTCCGAGACCGTTCATTTCTACCATCCCTCGCAAGCGGCGCGGTGGCGCGGCTTGAACAGAGGGGGAGGAGGCTCGCTCCGAGACCGTTCATTTCTACCATCCCTTGCAAGCGGCGCGGTGGCGCGGCTTGAACAGAGGGGGAGGAGGCTCGCTCCGAGACCGTTCATTTCAACCATCCCTTATAAGCGGCGCGGTGGCGCGGCTTGAACAGAGGGGGGGAACAGCGGAGTGATGTCATCATAAAACTGCTCGAGTCGAGCCCGCAGGGTCGACATAGAGAGTTCCTCGCACTCGGGGCAATCGCCCGCGAGGAGTGCGGCGGCGGCGTGGTCACGGCCCAGACAGAGAGCGCAGACACATGGCGGTCTCTGGTGCTGAGCTGCACGTGGCACGAGCCGCAGGTGGAACGAGGCGTTTTGATAAAAACGCTCGTGCTCTTTTATGAAACGTGTGACGCAACGGCGAGAACACGTGCAATGAAAGGATATAATGCTGCCGGATAGCAGAGCAGGCACGGATGGCTGAAGGTGGCGCGATGCTGCCGGCTTCTTCAGGCGCTGTCCTCTGCTTGCTCGTCTGCACGTTCAACGGCGGCGGGTTCCAGATCCAGCGATGCGAAGGGCTTCGCTGAAGAAAAGAAAATCGAATATGCAGCCCGTGAGCCCCGCTTATATACACGTGGCCACGCCCCACCTGTAGGCAAATGAAGCCAGGTGGGCGCGAAGCGCCCTCATTGGTCGCCACGTCACGCGGGCTCACCGATAGGCTGCTGCAGTTGCCAGCAGAGCAGCCAATAGCACGCTGGAATAGCCTGCTATGGTCTGCCAGGCTGCCGCACTGCGTTGACAATGTTACAAAATTAAGGATAATTTTGGGTTTTTCAGAAATCTCGAAGAAAGAATACTTTCCCGTAGCGTAAGGAACTTACGCAATACGAGAGAACCTCTCGTAAGAGAACTACAAATTAACTCCACTTCATCTGTGAAGTTCAGTTGAGTTTTAGACTTAACCAGCAGAGCTTTGAGGGGTTCAAAAAGAATGGCTGCTGTTGCTTATTGTCCTTGTAGACTGGCACACGTGGCTTTGGGGGGAACCACTTTGGTTTCCCATTGAGAACATCCTGTGGGGTAAACAAAAAGTGTTATTTTATATACATTATTTCATATTCATATTATATACATTTATATTTATATTCATTATATATGTGTATATATATATATATATATTCACATATTTATATATTCAGATACAGTTATTTCACCATTTGCAGGATCCTTCATATCAACAACTTCATATCACAGTTTAATTAACATGGATTAATTTTAATATGTAAGTTTTATAAGTATAGGCTACTCATTTAAGTAGGCTACATAAATTATATAAAGTAAAAAATTACTCCATTTGACATTAATTAATTCAATTTATAGTTTTAAGATAAAAGGTAATAAAAAAAGGTCAAACTGTAAATCTGATTAAATAATGAATGATGACATTCTTTGATATTAATACACTCACACTCAATGTATTTAATTGGTCTACCTTAATTTTAATCGGATTTTACAATGGCTTGTCTACAAAAAGTCTGCTAAGCTATAAAAAGTATTTTCGGGAAAAAACTATCTTTACAAATATTAAATGAGCTATTCATGTTGGTGTCGATGAGCTATAAAGTGGTTTGATTAAAAAATAAATGTGTTAAATAAAAATTGATGATACTCACGTTTCGGCCTAAATCCTTCACATTGCAATTGCATTGTTTACCCGATCCAATTTGATAGAAGGCGCTGTCTCGAAAAACGAGGGGCCTGAGAATGCGGGACTCTGGGTGCGGGACTGTAGATGCAGCAGGCTCCGAGTCTGCAGCTTCATACTACTCCGCAGAGAAGATGCCACCCAACTGCAGCACTTCACTACAGAACGAACCAAAAACAGGAAGTTGAGACTCTAAAAAGGGCAGAATGCTCACGCATATCAGTAGTCATGAGCTGTGTCCCAAAGTGAAGGGTGCGCACTTCGAAGGCCGTGCACTTCGAAGGCCAGGCCAGGCCACATCTTCGAAGTGCACGAAGGGCGAACCGAGGGACAGGGTTGCCAGGTCTGCACAACAAAACCCCTCCAATTGCGAATCAAAAGTAGCGGAATCACGGCCAAAATGTGGTAAAATATGCCAAAATGCGGCGGGGGCCCGGTAGAAATATTGCTAAAGTAAAGACAACTTAAACCTGTAGGCTTAGGCTATAGGCTACAAACAACCCACATCAACAGTAAATGCAGCCCAATTCCAGACTTGGCAACACTGAACCGAGCGTTGTTGAATGGGCTAGCCAACGCTATCTCACAACCAATTCGTATGTATTTGTACGATGTGGCTAATTCGTACAAATTTGTACGACCTCACTCGTACGAATTTGTACGTTTTGTCTAATCCCCAGTGACGGTTAGGTTTAGGGGCGGGGTTTGAGGTAAGTCATTCGTACAAATTCGTACGAATTTGGCAACTCGTCAAATACGTACGATTTAGCAAAAATCGTATGAATTCGTACGACTGAGGTCGTACAGATTCGTACGAATTAGCCACCTCGTAAAATATGTACGAATTGCCATGAGATAGGGTTGGGCTAGCAGGTGTGTGACAACTGACAGCGGACGTTCGCGAGGACATTTTACAAAGAGAAATGGAGCAGAACATTTTTTTTTTTATAAGTTTTATTGGATTTTGATCATGCTTCAAAGCCTGTGATGGAAGACCGGACCACAGGCACGTAGCCTATGGTGAAATATTTAATCGTTAAATTGCAACTATTGTTTATTATGTTTAATGTAACTGTTACAATATAATTTAAACATTTATACATTTACGTCCAAGTCTTTATTTAAGTACTTATTTTTATTCAACTCACATCATCTCAGATGCATTGTAGGCTACTTTTTATGGCACTGATGGCAGCCGTCGACCGATTCAGGCCCGCAAACCTGCGGACAGTGGAAATATGAACTCATCCCAGATGAAGATGATGTCCCGCTGGCAGGGCCGGCTCTGTAAATCTGGGGGCCCTAAGCAGGATCATTTTGGGGCCCTGCCTTGCAGTGAATAATGGAGTATTGCACCGCAAACCAGCAACTGTATACAATCTAACACTTACACATTTCATCTGTATATCTTTTAACATGATTGCCTACAATTATTTTACTGCTTATTAAAGTACACTCACTGAAACAGTAAAAGTAAAGATTACAGATTTGCTAATTTCTTTCATACATAAGGTCAATTTGTTGTAAACAAATAAATATTAATAATTTAGCATTAACAATATATAGCTAACTTACAACATTAGCCATAGTGGTATATGCGGCTCGCTATGCTCTACACTCTAAAAAAAAGTCTCGTAATCATAAGGGAACCTTTTTTAGTGCTATATAGCACCAATTTTGGTTCTTCAGTGGTTCTTCAGAGGTGCTATATAGCACCTTAGTCAAAGAACTGGTGAAGAACCTCTGAAGAACCGGTGAAGAACCACTGAAGAACCGCTGAAGAACCACTGAAGCACCAAAAATGGTGCTATATAGCACTAAAAAAGGTTCCCCTATGATTACGAGCCAAGAACTATTTTTGGTGCCATATAGAACCTTTTTTTTTTTAGAGTGTATACTGAAGCAGCAGTAGAGTCACCTCCTCCAGCTGTTGAGATTACAATAATAAATACAGTATGCAGAGTAGATAAAACACATTAATTTTAAATTAATATTAAAGTACAATTAGACAACATAGTGAATTATGATTATAAAACGATTTTTTTTATTGGCAAGAGGAAAATTAGCTATGTTGAAGTTGCGCACAAAACTATTCAAAAGAAAGGCAGTGGGAAATATTTTCTTGTGTCATCTCTGGTGTCAGCCTCCTGAAATGTTTCTCCACGACCACCAAAATATTTAAGAATGGCTCCTCCTGAGAAAGTGACATTTTGTTTTTTACAATTATGTTAAGGGTAAATTAAAAGAAATCCAATGTTAAATTATATTATTTAATTATTGGTTGATTAACTCTTACATACTGTTCATATTTTAAACCTTCACAGCATGGAGTGAGATATTTTTTACCTTTTATGATTACATAGCCTACATTCTACACATTCACTGTAAAAAAAAATCAGGTGCCCAATTGAAAATTTTCTAGTGAGCGATCACATCTAAAATTTTCAGTTGGCCAAATTTAATTTCTTGAATTTTAATTGAATTAAATTGCATCAATTCACATTAATTCAATTTGGCCAACTGAAAAATTTAGACGTGATCGCTCACTAGAAAATTTTAAATTGGGCACCTGATTTTTTTTTACAGTTTTCTTTACTAAAATTTACCACAAATCCATTTTGCTTTTAGGTGTCTTGTATCGATCATCATTCAATGTTTCATAGAGGACACTGTGTTTTCTTTAGGTTTAAATAGTCTGGGCGATTTAGCTTAACAATATATAAATTATTTCATAATAGTATATAGATTAATATTTATTAATAATCTTTAATTGCCTATTCAGTTAAGACCATAATAAAAAGCTTGTATTTAACCGCTTTATTTTAAACTTCATTTTGATTTTGACTGTCAAATGATTGCTCTTTCTCTTCCTTTTTATTTTCTTTCTCTCGAATGTTCAATAACTAAACTATTTTTTATTGTAATGAGCGTCTATTGAGACAAAGATTTTTCGTTTTTTGATTTCCCAGAACTAGTGTAGGTCATGTAACGTTAACTGTTAAAAAGAAAATACATTCATAGGAGGTGGGTCTGTCTCTACGCGGTCTGTAGCCCAGAGCTGGGGCCGACGGCTGGATCATAGCGCAAGCAATGTTGATTCAGCATAATTGACGGACAGCTAACGTTATGCTGCGTTCACACCAAACGCAAATAGAGTGTCTGGCGCGAGTGATTTGATTTCAATGTTAAGTCAATGGTTAAGGCGCGTTGACGAGCGTCTGGAGGTACCGCGGCGCGGAATACGCTTTTCGCGCGGTGCGAATGACGCGAGAGCGTCTTGCGTGATAAACTGCGGCGACGCTGGCGAGTGCAATCTGTAGTTAGGGGGCCCCCTAGTGGCGGCGGGGCTCTAAGCAGCCGCTTAGTTCGCTTATAGGGAGAGCCGGCTCTGCCCGCTGGCACAGGCCTGGTCTCTATTGTGCATTATTCCCCATCCCGGTCCAGCTCCACCAGCGTCTCCCGCTCAGCTCAATTAAAATGTAGGCCTACATACAAATGTTTTCTTCTGTTTTAGCTGTTAGTTTAAACTTCTGTTGTATCTGATGTTAAACTTAAGATATAATGTATGAATAGTTGTAAAAAGTAGCTTTCTTTATGTAATGTATAGACCAATTTATTTTAATTTACACATTTTAATTTACATGACAAGAAAATATATGTATGAACATATATGAATTTGTTTAATGTACAAATTATAACTTGCATTACAAAAATAAACAATGTAAAGAACAACCACTTCTCTTTTATTTAGCCTATAGCCTACACATTTCAAGTTAACGAAAATGAACAATAGATAGCAATTACTTTGATTCATTTACAAATAACTTGCTTAAAAAATAATAATAATAATAATATAGAGAAATTGTTCGGTGCATCACGGCCACGACTTTACATTAAGACTTTGGAAGAGACGTTTATTTGCATTTTGACTTATAGTTTTGAGTGACGTCGCATTTGATTTAGCCTATTTTTGTCTGTGATATTTTTTAGCTACGGTGTTGACAGTATGATAAGAAAAACAAAGAAATTATTACATGGCCAACATAGCCTATTACTGTTGTTATCCCCAATCTCTCTCTTTCTGTAGGGGAAATTTAAAAGAGAGATCCTGGAAACGAAATCTAAATTTAACTGGATCGGTCGGGTCGGGAATAAAATAATTTATAGCGCGTGAGCGCGGAGTGAATTTGAAGCGCGAGCGGGAGGGTGCGTTGCGCAATAGATCCTATTGCGGCAGTGGGACGAAAAAACAGCCCCGCGCAGATCTAATTTTACATTTACATTTACATTTATGCATTTAGCAGACGCTTTTATCCAAAGCGACTTACAACTTGGGGGTAATTTGTAGGCTATTTAAAGAAAGTGCAGAAAAAAGAAAGGTAAAAGAAAAAATAAAGAAAGAGCGAAAAGGGAGAAAATGGACTGATTCCTCTTCTTGAGAGAATGGTTGAGAAATAAATAACATTTATGCAAGTTAAAATTGGGAAATTAAAGTTTTGCCAGGTTGCTCAGGGCAGGGAACTGGGGACTGTGCGAATGCACTAAACGTTTTGTTTACTTCCAAGTTCAAGCGGTTGCAATGTTGTGTTCAATAGTATGCAGGCTAGACTTGCCGACCGCTACCGTCTTTCACTGGGAAATTTAATCCCGCGCCGCGAGAAATCTGATCGAGTGCCGCGGGAATGCGGACCAGTCAAATCCTGTAGTCACCAGTGTGCTATGAATTCTGGGATAGGGTAGGCTGCGAAGTTGTGGTAAGGTTCCATCTGCTGTACCCTTCCTTTGCCTGAGAAACGGAGGGCGCATTTTGAAGTCGCTTAGACTTGCGGGAGCCTTCGTCGCGCCGCTGTGACGCAATCGCACTTCAAATGTGGCCTTCGGAAGTGCAGCTTTCACATTGGGACACCCTTCGTAGTGCCGCTGTGACGCAATCACACTTCAAATGTGGCCTTCAGAGGGTGCAGCCTTCACATTGGGACACCCTTCGTACCCAGCAAGCAATTTTGCGTCTAAAAGACGTCTAATAGCCGTCAAAACACAGCCCAGACGTCTAGGCTAAAACAAGGCTAAATTTGGGCTGTCAGTGAAAATCTAATAGACGTCTAATCATAGCCCAAGAATAGACGTCTAATCATAGCCCAAGTTTAGACGGCTATTGAACGACTACATATATACGTCTAATAGACAGCAAATATGGGTCTAGGCTAAAACAAGGCTGAATTTGGGCTGTCAGTGAAAATCTAATAGACGTCTAATCATAGCCCAAGAATAGTCATCAATTAGACGGCCAACGAATGACTAGTGACTACTAGTACATATACATCTAAAAGACAACAACATGGCTAAAGGATTCTTTTCACTCAAATATAACAGGTTTTCATAAATAACAAAATACAAAAAGATCAAAACATAAAAATGACCAAATAAAATGTTAAAAATACAATTAAATATAAAATTAGGATAAGAAATATGGAATATTAACGACGTAAAATAATACAAAAAAATATAAAGAATGACAAAATATAAAGTTAACCCTTTTGTTGGTTTATAAAACATCATTGTTGGCTTTATTGCATTCCTTAACCCAAACTCTGTTGCCGCTGGGAAGTCGGTCATCACGGCATCTGCAAAATATTGCACAAGAAAAGCGTTGTTGACATCATAATGTTTTACTTTATTTACAGTAATTGTGACAAAGTCATTCTCTTTAGATACATGTGTGTGGCATGTTTAAAGAGAGAGCCATCCTTTTCTCACCCCAAGTTGTTTAAAACCTGCATGGGTTTCTTTCCTCTGTTGAACACGCACAAATATATATATATATTTTGAAGAATGTTGGTAACCAGACATTTGATAGCCATTGACTTTCATAGTAGGAAAATAAATACGTTTGATTACCCACATTCTTCAAAATATATTTTGTGTTCAACAGACGAAAGAAACAACTCGAAGGTGAGTAAATGACAGAATTTTCATTTTTGGGTTTAAAACATGTTTTAGCCACCAAGTTGCATTAACACAACGAGATAGACAATTGGGAAAGCTGATTTTATTCCTGTGTGTGTGCAATGTGCTGTGCATGTCAGTGTTCTGTATATTTATTGTTGTGCTTTGTTGACTGATTGCTGGATAATTTTCAATCAACCTATTGTCTTTAAATCCAAGAAAGTGGATCACATCACTCTAGTTCTGAGGTTTTTACACTGGCTTCCAGTCTGTCAAAGAATTTATTTTAAAATACTATTGCTGGTTTTTAAAGCATTGAATGGTTTAAGGTCAAAGTACATTTCTGATCTTCGGCTGCATTATGAACCATCCTCTCAGGTCATCTGGAACAGGTCTGCTTTCTGTCCCCAGAGTCAAAACTAAACATGGAGAAGCAGAATTCAGTTTTTTTTTTTTTTTGCACAATTTATCTGGAACAAACTCACAGAAAACTGCAGTTCTGCAGCAACTCTTAATTATTTAAAATAAAGGTTTAAGACTTTACTGTTTGCCGCTGCCTTTTATTAACTGGAAAAGGAATAATGATAAATTTCTTACACTCCACTGTAACGTTTACTCTCCTATTTTATCATGTTTTTATTTTCTATTGAACTATTTTAAAGTGCTCCTCCATGGACTGACACCTTAACGTGGTGGAGGGGTTTGAGTACCCGAATGACCCTAGGAGCTATGTTGTCCGGGGCTACATGCCCCTGGTAGGGTCTCCCAAGGCAAACAGGTCCTAGGTGACGGGTCAGACTAAGAGCAGTTCAAAAACCCTTATGATGACAAAAAGAAGGAGGACCGTGACGTCGCCCGGTATGGCGCAGCCGGGGCCCCACCCTGGAGCCAGGCCTGGGGTTGGGGCTCGTATGCGAGCGCCTGGTGGCCGGGCCTTCCCCCACGGGGTCCGGCCGGGCTCAGCCCGAAGGAGCGACGTGGGGACACCTTCCCGTGGGCCCACCACTCACGGGAGGGACCGTAAGGGGCCGGTGCAAAGCGAATCGGGCAGCAGTCGAAGGCGGGGGCCTAGACGACCCGATCCCTGGACACGGAAACTGGCTCTTGGGACATGGAATGTCACCTCGCTGGCGGGGAAAGAGCCTGAGCTTGTGCGTGAGGTTGAGAGGTTCCGACTAGAGATAGTCGGAATCACCTCCACGCATGGCTTGGGCTCTGGAACCACACTCCTCGAGAGGGGATGGACTCTTTACCACTCTGGAGTTGCCCATGGTGAGAGGCGGCGGGCTGGTGTGGGTTTGCTTATAGCCCCCCAGCTCTGCTGCCATGTGTTGGAGTTTACCCCGGTGAACGAGAGGGTCGTTTCCCTGCGGCTTCGGCTCGGGGATAGGTCTCTTACTGTCGTTTGTGCCTACGGGCCGAACGGCAGTGCAGAGTACCCGACCTTCTTGGAGTCTCTGGGAGGGGTGCTGGAGAGTGCTCCGACTGGGGACTCCGTCGTTCTACTGGGGGACTTCAACGCCCACGTGGGCAATGACAGTGAAACCTGGAGGGGCGTGATTGGGAGGAACGGCCCCCCTGATCTGAACCCGAGTGGTGTTCAGTTATTGGACTTCTGTGCTAGTTACAGTTTGTCCATAACGAACACCATGTTCAAGCATAAGGGTGTCCATCAGTGCACATGGCACCAGGACACCCTAGGTCGTAGGTCAATGATCGACTTTGTGGTCGTTTCATCTGATCTGCGGCCGTATGTCTTGGACACTCGGGTGAAGAGAGGGGCGGAGCTGTCAACTGATCACCACCTGGTGGTGAGTTGGATCCGATGGCGGGGGAGGAAGCTGGATAGACTCGGTAGACCCAAACGTACTGTGAGGGTCTGCTGGGAACGTTTGGCCGAGTCTCCTGTCAGAGAGATCTTCAACTCCTGCCTCCGGCAGAGCTTCGACCGGATCCCGAGGGAGGCTGGAGATATTGAGTCCGAGTGGACCATGTTCTCCACCTCCATTGTCAAAGCGGCTGCTCGGAGCTGTGGACGCAAGGTCTCCGGTGCCTGTCGAGGCGGCAATCCCCGAACCCGGTGGTGGACACCGGAAGTAAGGGATGCCGTCAAGCTGAAGAAGGAGTCCTATCGGGCCTGGCTGGCTTGTGGGACTCCTGAGGCAGCTGACAGGTACCGACAGGCTAAACGGACTGCAGCCCGGGTGGTCGTGGAGGCAAAAACTCGGGCCTGGGAGGAGTTCGGTGAGGCCATGGAAAAAGACTATCGGCTGGCCTCGAAGAGATTCTGGCAAACCGTCCGGCGCCTCAGGAGGGGGAAGCAGTGCCCTACCAACGCTGTTTACAGTGGCGATGGGCGGCTGTTGACCTCGACTGGGGATGTTGTCGGACGGTGGAAGGAATACTTCGAGGATCTCCTCAATCCCGCCGTCACGTCTTCCATTGAGGAAGCAGAGGCTGGGGGCTCAGAGGAGGACTCGTCCATCACCCGGGCTGAAGTCACCGAGGTGGTCAAGAAACTCCTCGGTGGCAAGGCACCGGGGGTGGATGAGATCCGCCCTGAGTACCTCAAGTCTCTGGATGTGGTGGGGCTGTCTTGGCTGACACGCCTCTGCAGCATCGCGTGGCGGTCGGGGACAGTGCCTCTGGGATGGCAGACCGGGGTGGTGGTCCCTCTTTTTAAGAAGGGGGACCGGAGGGTGTGTTCCAACTATAGGGGGATCACACTTCTCAGCCTCCCCGGGAAAGTCTATGCCAGGGTACTGGAGAGGAGAATCCGGCCGATAGTGGAACCTTGGATTCAGGAGGAACAGTGTGGTTTTCGTCCTGGTCGCGGAACACTGGACCAGCTCTATACCCTCTACAGGGTGCTGGAGGGTTCATGGGAGTTTGCCCAACCAGTCCACATTTGTTTTGTGGATTTGGAGAAGGCATTCAACTGTGTCCCTCGCGGCGTCCTGTGGAGGGTGCTGGGGGAATATGGGGTCCGGGGTCCTTTGCTGAGGGCTGTCCGGTCCCTGTATGACCGAAGCAGGAGTTTGGTCCGCATTGCCGGCAGTAAGTCAGACTTGTTCCCGGTGCATGTTGGACTCCGGCAGGGCTGCCCTTTGTCGCCGGTTCTGTTCATAATTTTTATGGACAGAATTTCTAGGCGCAGCCATGGGCCGGAGGGTGTCAGGTTTGGGGACCACACGGTTTCGTCTCTGCTCTTTGCAGATGACGTTGTCGTGTTGGCCCCTTCTAACCAGGACCTTCAGCATGCATTGGGACGGTTTGCAGCCGAGTGTGAAGCGGCTGGGATGGGGATCAGCACCTCCAAATCCGAGGCCATGGTCCTCAGTCGGAAAAGGGTGGCTTGCCCACTCCAGGTTGGTGGAGAGTTCCTGCCCCAAGTGGAGGAGTTTAAGTATCTAGGGGTCTTGTTCACGAGTGAGGGGAGGATGGAACGGGAGATTGACAGACGGATCGGTGCAGCTTCTGCAGTAATGCGGTCGATGTACCGGTCTGTCGTGGTGAAGAAAGAGCTAAGCCGTAAGGCGAAGCTCTCGATTTACCGGTCAATCTACGTTCCTACTCTCACCTATGGTCATGAGCTTTGGGTCATGACCGAAAGGACAAGATCCCGGATACAGGCGGCCGAAATGAGCTTTCTCCGCAGGGTGGCTGGGCGCTCCCTTAGAGATGAGCAGTCACTCGGGAGGAACTCGGAGTAGAGCCGCTGCTCCTCCACATCGAGAGGGGACAGCTGAGGTGGCTCGGGCATCTGTTCCGGATGCCTCCTGAACGCCTTCCCGGGAAGGTGTTTCGGGCATGTCCAACCGGGAGGAGGCCCCGGGGAAGACCGAGGACACGCTGGAGGGACTATGTCTCCCGGCTGGCCTTGGAACGCCTCGGTGTCCCCCCGGAAGAGCTAGAGGAAGTGTCTAGGGAGAGGGAAGTCTGGGCATCTCTGCTTAGACTGCTGCCCCCGCGACCCGGCCCCGGATAAGCGGAAGAAGATGGATGGAATATTTTAAAGTGTTAAAATGTCTTCTTATATTGTTTTTTTACAATACCCAATGTTGATTTTATGTTTTATGTAAAGCACTTTTGGCTTGTTGAAATGTGCTATACAAATTTGCCATGCCAAGTTAAAAACACAAATTTTCATATAATGATCCAAAGAGTAAAAGTATATTTGTAGCTTTCATAACAAATTATAATAGGTTGCACATGTTTCATGTTTATCCCCTTGGAGGTAGGCTACCTACAGGTACATGTAGCATGTTAAGCTAACCACGACATGACTTATATACTAAAATTACTAGCTAAAATCTCACGGTTCCTACACATGATAACAAATAATGTACTCAATGAACACGTCAAAACGAAAGAAAAAAAAAACATACTTACAAGGCCAAAGAATGTCCTTTAACGTTTGCTGTTGCCCGTTGTTGTTCTCCTCCTTCTTTGGTGTAAAAAAAACCCCATCAAACTGACACGACAGAAATGTTTTTCGCGATAGCTGCCGTTTGCCAGTAGTACAGGATACGGTTGCCATCTAGCGGTTGAGAGTTGTAATTGCATTTTTTATTTAACTTAAAATGGTAGAGAGACCAGTAATATATACAATATTATTTGTCTGTCTTACAATTTAAGTGAATGTTATGCGGGACAGCAAAGCTAATACTAATTCAAATGTTTACAAATGGGTGGGCTAAAAGCAGACTACACGTAGCCCGTCCAATTCAGAGCTAAATCGTGGCTACAGATAGACCATGTCATGAAATGACACATCTTGCAGATATTATTGACATTGCGAACATGATAGGATATCAACAATATCATGCGCTACATTGCCAAAAACTACAATTAATCAGTTTTGTCTTTTGACTAAAAGTGGGCTACAAATATCCGGTCTGTATAGGGGCTAAATCGTGGCTACGCACAGCCTACGCATAGAACATGTTAAAGAAATGAAACCAAACACATTGTAATCATGGTTGAGTTTGCTTACATGATGGAATATCATACATCTCACAAGTTATTTGGGCAAAAATTACATGTAACCAAATTCAAGGTTATTTTGGCTAAAAGTGGGCTACTCATAGCCGGACTATATCGGGTCTATAGTTAGCCTAGACGGTGAAATGACGGGTGAAATGAAATCAGAGGGTATTCCGCCATCTCAAGTGAGATTCCAATCCAAAGGGAGCGAACATGTTCAGTCTGAAGGGTACTGCGAACGGCGCAGGGAAGAAGGGAACATCGATACATCACTTCACAGGAAGTAGAGAGTGAAAATCACCAACTGTCTTTGCGCGTCGCGTGCATCACCTGTCTGAACTAATGATGGTGCAGAGCCGTTGGTTGGAAGAGTTTTTAAACAGCTCTGCGATTGAGGAGTTTATATATGCATTTGAATATTAGTTATTATACAAACTAGAGTATGTATGAATGGTTATGGCAATAACTGTTACATTTGTATATTATATTTTATGAATGTGTAAACAAATTAAAAGTGTTGAGAAGCACCTGAGGGCTGTCATGTTTTATATTTTACTTTATTTACCTCAGGAATGTTTACTGTGCAGCTGTACTTGGGAAAGAAAGCGCACGAGATGAGACGCTACAAAGCCCATTAAGAATAGCCTACAAACATAGTTAACCAAATCAAAGTATTTTCATATTGAATGACAGGTTCAGCTTCAAATCTGTTCATAGTCAATACAGGTTATAAGTAAACTAATAAAACTAATGGACAAAGTTTTGATTATATGTTTTAGATAGCCTATACTGTGTGTTTTGTAAATGTATATGCTTATTATATGGTTTTCAATTTGAAAGTAAAGTAAATTACAATATTAATTTATGTTAGGCTATATCATAATCTGCACCCTTCGTTGCCTTTCTTTGATGACGTTGCAGGGCGTTCCAAATGAGCGATTATTGTCAGCGAAGTCCATTTCAACTGATATACCGTGCTCAGGGAGTAGGGAGCAGTGAACAGTGCGTAGGGACCCTGTCGAATGGAATGCACCCATTGTGCGGTTCATTTGAACGTATTAGAACCACATCTCCTCGATCTTTGTTTGTGTTAGTGCATACAAACCAGTCGTCATAAAGGGAGTAGGCCTATCCTTCATGAGAGTATCCCTACCAGGGCCGTGCAGAGAGTTCTTCAGGGGCAGGGGCTCAAATGTAAAAAAGTATGAGGCGTCACGTATAGGATTTAAATCAAACTTCGCTTATCAATACATACAACACACGTGCATATACACCTATAAATTACTCGCATTTACATGTATACTATTGGATGTTCAAAATACATAGCCTATATGAAATCCACGTGCACACTAATATGAAATCCACACCAATATTATGTTAGTAATGAATGCATACACACTTGTGAATAACTTGCATATACATATAAACTTGACGCACGCATAGACCTATAAATACTCGCATAAACTTTCATGCATATACACTAAACACTCGCACATACATATAAACTTCCATGCATACACCTATACACACTCGCACATACATATAAACTTCCATATACACCAATAAACACTCGCACACATAAACTCGATGCGCGCATACACATCCATAAAACACTCGCGCACACATACAAAATAAAACGTGGATGCATGCTTTAGTTGTGTATATGTATGCGAGTGATTTCATATGTAGATGTGCGTGAACTTTTCAGTGCAAACGGAAGGCATTTCAGTGTAAAAGGAAGTCATTAATGGGGTCTTCCTCATGCAGATCGACATTTCAGAGTGAGCTTAATAGCTGTTACGTGTGATAGTGTTTTATTTGCTTGTTCAAGGTGCAATGAAGACGATATCAGGGCTCTCAAGTTTTGAACTGAGTTCAGAGTGAGATTTTGGAGACGGCAGCAGGGGTTTGGGTGGGGACGAGGTTCTGATCTGAAAAATGACACTAATTTGTATAAATAAATAAATAATGATATATTTTTTTTATTTAATTTAACATTTCTGTGTGTGTGTGTGTGTGTGTGTGTGCGCGTGTGTGCATATATTAATTCTTGCATTTCTCTATTTCCAAGAAATATGTCAGGGAAGAGGCAAATTAATAATCCATAATAATTTGGAATATTTCTTTTCAGAATTTACTGTGTTGTAAATATAATTTATTCTGAAGTCTCACCCAGGGCCGGCCCGTGGCATAGGCGGAATAGGCAAATGCTAGGGGCGCCACTCATCCTTGGGGGCGCCAAAATGTATTACCGATATTTTATTAATATTCATTTGAAATATTACCAAATAAAGCGCAAAAAAAGCGTCCCCCGCCTCTTCCCAGTCCGCCGCATCAATCTCCCCCCGCCGAGCTACTTGAAGTGCGTCAGAAATATAACGTGCAATCAGTTTAACGTTAGGGGAATTTGTTGTGTCGCGCCGCCTTTCGCCGCATCCAAAGCAGACAGGATTGCTTTTATTTTTTAGGGTGCTTGGCCGCTCGCGCCAGGTGTAGACTCAGTGAAAGTTGCCTGATCATTTATGACCTGATCATTTAGTGTCAAAAAAGACAGAAGCCCTCTGATGATGGGAAGATAAGGAATACACTGCTCTTCTTACTTAGTATTTGTGTCTTGTTTCTAGTCTAAATATATACAAATTCTTAAATAAAGATGCATTTACTAGATAAGTTAAATGGCATAAGATATGTTTTCTTGAAAATAAAATCAAAATGAAGTGAGTTTTTGCTTATAACAAGCAAAATGATCTGCCAATGGGGTGAGAAAAATAATCTTGTTCCTGATTGAAATCTTGTTTCTTTCCCAAACAGAAATAAGATTATTTTTCTCACCCCATTGGCAGATAATTTTGCTTGTTTTAAGCAAAAAATTCACTTCATTTTGATTTTTTTCCCCCAGAAAATAAGAAAAAATATCTAATGTTATTTTACTTATCTAGTAAAGGCATCTTGATTTAAGAATTTTTAGATTTTATACTGGAAACAAGAAATAAATACTAAATAAGAAGAGCATTTTTTTGCAGTGTAAAGACCGAAGTAAAGTGATGTAGGCTAATGAATGAACAGTGTATCTAATTGCACAGTGGTAAAATACTAATGTTCGCTAATTTAATTCGTTATTTTTACCTTAAACTATGCAAGCAGCTGTTCTGGGTTCTCCAGAGGCCACACAGCCAGTGTGATTTTGTACAAAAAAACAAAAAAAAAAAACATTTTTATATACCTATATATAAATATTATACGCATGTAATATGACTTTTTTTAATAGCTTAATGTTTTTACTCTGCAGTTGTGCAGTTTTAAGGGGATATATAGCAATTTTAAAATGTATTTGCCAAAATTAGTAATGATATTTATATACAGGTTCATTTAAAATAGTCAAGTCAAGTCAACTTTATTTATACAGCGCTTTTAACAATGTAGATTGTTTCAAAGCAGCTTTACAGTGTTAAACAGGAAAATAATGCAACATAATTTTATACAGCTGTATAGCCATTCTGGAAAAAACGCTGATGTCATCAGTTCATTTCAATTATCATACAGTAACAGTGTGGGCTTTAGATCAATAATTCGATCAGTAATTTAGTTTAAATGGTTAATTTAGTTTATTATTTAGATTTATTTCGATGTTTAGTTGAAAAATTGAGTGTCCCCAACTGAGCACGCCAAGCCAGAGGCAACAGAATAACAAAATAGCAACATTTTAGGTAAAATTCACATTAAATATCTAAATTTCACAGTTTAATTCCTGGTGAAAACATGAATGCTCATAGTCAAGTGTAAGATTGCTGCCATCTACTGGAAAACAAACACTTTTGCTAGTTCTCAATGAATAGTTTGTGCATGAATGCTAGATGCTATTACTCTTGCTCTTTGTGTTTAGGCTGTAATGTGGCGTAGGTGCTATTTTTGTATAGTTTAACTATCATCAGCCTTTAAAAAATAAAATAATAATAATAATATCATGAACATAATGATGGGGTAGAATGGACTGGACATCATATAAAACAACAACAATAAAAATAAAACATCAATGCATTACAAAAATAAAACTGTACGAGTGTTTCCACAACTTAGACTGATAACGTGTAGTGCTAAACCTTGATACAAGGGGCACCAAATAAAATCTTGCCTAGGGCAGCAAATTGGTCAGGGCCGGCCCTGAGGAGAATATGGTTAAAAGCTAAAAACCATAGAAGCTGATGTTTTGGTTTCAAAAGATAAGCTCCTGCTGAGCTGTAATAAAACAATTCGCTTATCTGAATCTGGCCCCACCATGTCATTTCTGGTGCTGTGGCTAAAATTGGAAGAGTAACTCAGACTCAATTTAGATGTTTGAAGTTTAAATTTATTGTTTGGGCAAAAGACAAATATAAAATTATGGTTATTTGGAACCGTCAATCCTGGCAAAAGATAGAGTTAAAAGGAAAATGTCTGTCGCTTATTTGAAAACAATTTTAATTTTTAGCCAGGTCTTACGCTGAGATAGTGTGAAGTCTGATGTTTATTGGAAGATAAATGTGATCTCTAGCCAAGTCTTATGCTGTGCTAGAGTGACAAGTTAAAAGTTTATGAAAATGCAATACCAGTCCTGAATGCATAGAAGTCTCTCTCTATTTCAAAACCAGCTCACGGTTGATATCTAAGCCTGTGCCACAGATGATATAGAAGATGATAGAAGAGTAAAAGCACATGGCATCACTTGAAAATAATAAGACATGTTTTAGGGAAAACAGTGTTTAAAAAGGTATGAGAATAAATTTAACATTGAAGTTAAAGTCTTAGAAGACTGTTAAAAAGGTTATAGAGAGAGAGAGAGAGAGAGAGAGACTGCTTGTGGTAGCAGGGATGGTGCAATTTGTTATCGACCTGCTAAAGCTGAAACAAAACAAAGAAATTATATCAGAACCAAAACAATCCAGCTGACTTTTGTAGAGACAAATTAATAATGAGCAGATGCAAAAACTGAGTTTAAAGGTCCCATGGCATGAAATGTTCATTTTATGAGGTTTTTCAACATTAATATGAGTTCCCCTAGCCTGAATATTGTCCCCAAGTGGATAGAAATGTTGATCGGTGTAAACCCGAGTTCTGGCTGTCTCTCTCTGCCCTTGAGAAAATGACAGGCCAGACGAGCCAATCCTGAAGTCTCCTGGTTTGACGTCCAAGCGGGAACGGTTTCCTCCCTTTCCTCCGCCCAGAGAATCTGGCACGCCCATGCAAACGCTCGAGAGATCATTGCATCATTGCTTGTGAACGAGTGAACGCTGGCAGTTTCTCAGTGTTTGGATGTACAAATGAAAACAGAAGTCTTTTTTCAGTTCCTTCTGATCTTTGATCAGTGATTTCTGATGTGTAGCTAATTATTTATTATTCGTGCACACGCAGCGGCTTCTCTCTCTCTCTCCCGACAGAACGGTGTTTTCGTGTTTTCTATCTTGTGAGTCAGTGTTTTTGTACGTCCTCGTCGCGTCTATCGGTTCTAAAATGTGCATACAGTCATGAGTTTCTGCTCAACATCAGCACATCTTTAGAGATAAACCTCACACACGCCGAAGCTCGGCCTTCAACATCCCCGACCCCCAGTACTGCATCTGGCCCACAGCGGAGGCACCAAACGCGGCGTGAGATTAAGCAGAAGGGGGGTAAGCGTGAGGGTATCCGGCTAGGCTAGCTAGCTTTCCCCACAATAAACTGGATTACATTCGATTACTGCTGTTGTGTCTTTGTTTGCGCTGTGTCCTCAACGCGCGTCACTGACGCTTTTATTTTATTTTAAAAATAATGCTATTATCAACACTTACTTTTAACTCGTTCATCTCGACAGCTGTAATGGTACTTTGCATGTGTTACAAAGTTGGTAATAATGATGAAGACGGACTCTGTGTGACTGGGACTCGTGTTTATTCAGAACTCTCAGATACAAACACAATAAACTCGCGCTGACTGACAGCGCTCTCATAACTCAGTAGTTACTATAAATAACTTTGTTAGCAATCGCTGAGCTCAGTCTCTGGTACATTAGTGATGTCCTGTTCGCGAACGATCTTTCTTTTGAACCAGTTCTTTTTAGTGAACCGAATCAGTTCACCAAATCGGACTGAATCGTTCTAAACGGTTCGCGTCTCCAGTCAGCGCTGATCCATAATTTACTAAAGTTACTAACTTTCTGACATGAGTGACAGTCCCTCCGACTAGAAATAGACTAATAACCTGAAGTATATGCAGTAACTACTACAGTTCAGACATGCTGAGAACTGATGTGAAGTGAACTCAGGTCCATCCGTCTCTCTGGCAGCAGCTCGTGCCTGCTCGTGCCTCGTTAAACCACGCCCCCTCCGCTCATTTAAAATGCAAAGATGTCAGCCAATCACAACAGTGGGCGTTTTTACTGAAGTCTCACAGCGGACACGCCTCTTGAAGCAGGGCATTCAGCCACAGGGCAAACAGCAGTATAGAAAAAATGCCTTTTATTTCTAAATTATGACATTTTATGATGTAAAAGTCATACTAACAATATAAGTACACCTCAGGAAACATTATAAAATAATAGAAAAATGCCATGCCATGGGACCTTTAAATAATAATTTGAGTAAACCCTAAAAGTAAAATTTGAGAATGAGCAATTCATGTTTAATGTGTGTGTGGGTGTGACTGCTCTTTATGTTTTGTATGTGTTGTATGTGTTCCTAGAACTGTTCTGTCCTAATTGGGTGTCATTAACCTCTGGAATGAGTATTTGACCATTACAGATGGGTTAAGGTAAACGACAAACTTTAGAGAAACTTATAATTTTGAAGGAATCTGGTGAAAAGATGATCCAGAACACGGGACGAGCTTTAAATGGATTGTTATCCAGCTCTGTCTGTTATGACGACTTTTGTCATTTATGATGTTGATTTGAATTACTCTCTGGATTAGTTAAAGTGGAATTGTAAAGTTAAAGATTGCCGTCCATCATGGGTTAAAACCATTGTCTAAATTCAACTGAGGGCTTAAATTTAATAATGTCAATTGATTAAAAATGGTAAGTGTAAATGTTATAGACTTGACGGCGGAGACAAAATGACAAATTGGCTGAAGTCACTATCTAAATTATCCAGAGACTCCCTCAAAATTCTGAAAGGCCGGAGGGCGACCAAAGAGATAACTTCTAAAAATGAAAAGTTTTATTTTTACTTTATTTTAATTTTTTTATGATATTTTGATTTATATAGAGAACCACAATTAATTTTAAAGAAGCAAGTGACTTTAAGTCTTTCTGTGTGACTGGGATTGAGATAAGAGGAATATAATATTTTGGTTTCTGCAGAGCAGTAGAGATAAGAAACCATAATGACGATATTGTGTGGCATCTGCAGATTGATAGAACAATAATGAGAAACAGCCCAAAGATTAATGATGTGAAATAGAATTTAGGAACACCCGTAAAGTTAAATGGAAAAACAGCTTTAAAGAAATTGATGATGACTTCTAGTCCAAATTTAAAGTAATATGGGAAATTATGAAATCTGTAAGTTCTTTGTAAAGTTATGACACGTTTGGGTGTAAGTGGCAAGATAAGGCTAGTGAGGTTTGATGAAGTATCACTACCAAGTGACATGAATTAAGAAGTTTAATATTTTGGTCATTTGGAGCTTACACCTGAAGAGTTTTAATGAACAAGACATTGAGAATAAAAGAAAATTAAAAAAAGGGTACTTTAAGGAAAACCCTGATGAATGATCTTAAATGTTTTACTAATAACATGGTGATTAATAATTTGGTATTTAGTATGATTAAGCATAATGTCAACAAGATAAAGATGTGAACAAACTTATTGAATGGAATACGAATTGATAATTAAGTAATTTTGATGAAAAGGTTAACATTAACTATTTTCTGTTTAATGATAAGTTCATCAACAGTTATGTGGGCTATGAGGGGTGAAAATGAGTCTGTTGGAAAAAGTAAATTTAGCAAAAGGGTTCTTGAGTAAAAATTAGGAACAAGTTTATGTTTTAAGGGGAAATAATGAGATGGATGATATGAATGTTTTATTTTATTTTGTTTTATTTTATTTTCTATTCTTTTGAGAAAGAAATGTATAAAGTGTTATGCAATTAAGGTGGTGCATGCTATATAAGACTGAATGCAATTGGATGGACTATTCTGTTGTTTATTTTTATTTATTTACTTTTTATTTTTATTTCAGGCCACTATTGAGTTTTATACCTGAAAAGGTTTTGAAAAAAGTAATTACAATCCTATTTTTGCATTGGAAATTAGGAACCAGCCTAAATTGGTAAACCATTAATACCCCAACATTAGCCTCAGAAACTTAAAGGGTGGGTTCTAGAATCCACTGCCTCTCCAATATAATTGTATATATATCTTAATTAAATTTATAATCAAAGACTCAGTCAATATTTATCTTTCTATATTATTATCATGAATTGAATGATCCTCCCTAGGTATGATTTTGTTTCTTCCTTTATATTCAGAGGTGTCAAAAGTATTCGCATTCATTACTCAGGTAGAAGTATAGATACTGGGGTTTAAAAAGACTTCTGTAGAAGTTGAAGTATCAACTCAAGCTTTTTACTCAAGTAAAAGTGTAAAAGTAACTGGTTTCAAAACTACTTAAAGTATAAAAGTAAAAGTAATGTAAGGGGAAAAAATGCCATTAAAGGGGTAGTTCACCCAAAAATGAAAACTCTGTCATAATTTACTCAAATTGTTCCAAACCTGTATGAGTTTCTTTGTTCTGGAGATTGAAGAATTTTTGTAACCAAGCAGATTATATGCAACCATTGACTGCCATATAGCATTTCCCCCTACTATGGCAGTCAATGGTTGCTCTATCTGCTTGGTTACAAACATTCTTCAAAATATCTTCAGAACAAAAACTCATACAGGTTTGGAACAACTTGAGGGTGAGTAAATGATGACAGAATTTTCATTTTTGGGTGAAGTATCCCTTTAAGGACAA
Organism: Gobio gobio; assembly: GCF_949357685.1. Lineage (NCBI taxonomy): Eukaryota > Metazoa > Chordata > Actinopteri > Cypriniformes > Gobionidae > Gobio > Gobio gobio. The sequence continues at coordinate 52,300,003 of NC_137102.1, read as the reverse complement.
AAGATTAGGCCGCGCCACAGTGCATACCCCACCTCCTCAAAAAAAAAAATTTCTAAAGGCCATAATGACTATAATGTTATATTAAAAAGTTAATGTTGAACATTTTTAGATGCACTTGACTACGCGTTTCAGCCGCATATATTCCCATTGAAAATGAACGCATTTTAGGACAATGCAAATACATTAAAGAACCATATTGTGTACTACTGAGCATTAACGTGTTTCATGGAGCGGAAGATTTGATGACTAGTTGCCTATAAATATTGTAAAGGAGCAAAAAGTCAAAATTCAGAGGCATGTTATCAATAACCATTTTTTGAATGTGTGATCAGTGTGGCCAGATTGGGTCAACAATTTCCAGCCCAAAAATCTCACCAAATGTACATTTATATTTTAAAAAAAATGGTTATTGATAACATGCCTGGTTATTGATAACAATTTTGCACCTCTTACAATACTTATAGGCAACTAGTCACTCCAAGAAAAAAACCCTAAACTTTAACTGCCAAAATAATGTGATATTATTGTATTGCCATACCAATCAATGTTGATAAGTAAGTTACCATTTTATCTCCTTAAAGCATAACATTGATGATTAAAAAAAAAAAAAATCCCAGTAAAACGGTTCAAATATGACTATATGTCCATGTAGAAACTGTCAAAACCGCAATCCCTTAGAAAAACACAAGATTTTCAATGTCAACAGTAAGAAGCCAATTTACGTGCAAAAAGTGCCCAATATAGAGATTGGAAAAAGCAATGTAATTAACAGGCATTTCACACGTTAATGCACACACCAATGTCAAAATGTGTAATTCATTGATACTGTACAATAATCCGTCAACAAATAAATAACAACAATGCGCTTACCCTTGTGTTGCACTTTGCTTTGACAAAACTACAGTACGTCTTTTGTGAAGTACATGGCACACGCACTTAGCACAGTCAACACGGATTAATCGTTGATTTAAACCTCTTTCAGCAGCTGTCGGGGTTGCAGATGTCCTAAGTGTGTATATGACGATGGACAGGAGTCACGGTTATATTTAAAGAGTCTTCGTGTCACAGGTGTAATTCACGTTTGAGAGTTGAGTCACTCTCCCACTCTTTACTGTAGATACAACTTACTGTGTATTTATGCCACTGGCATAGCGATCACTGGAATATACAGCTATGAGTTATCGCGCTAAAAACCCGGCTAAAGGCATGAATGCGGCTGAGCACGTCTGCCTGCTGATCGCTGATTGGCTGAAAGTGCGTGCTCGTCGGCGAGAACCCGCCCTATCTGGCTCATGGTGTGTGATTTGTGCAGGTGCAGGCGTGATTGATCGCGTACAACCCAATAGGGTGTCGGAATGGTTTGTGTTTATACTTCTCATCCAACCACAATCAAATTCACTCTGTCCGGATGGCGCGATTTATCTGGATATTTTTTTTTTTTTTACAAGCCGGAATGAAAACATGCCGAAATGGAATAGGAGTAACGAGGCTATTTTTAAAATGTAAGGAGTAGAAAGTACAGATAATTGCTTGAAAATGTAAGGAGTAGAAGTAAAAAGTAGGCTGAAAAATAATTACTCCAGTAAAGTATAGATACTCAACATTTCTACTTAAGTAAGGTAACGAAGTATTTGTACTTCGTTACTTGACACCTCTGTTTATATTTTCTAAAGTTTGTATTTGCTCTCTGAGTGGTGACTGAGGGTCTGTCCTAGGCGTGTGTGATGTCTCACGAGGACACTCGTATCAGGAAAACTGTGTGATCAGGAACTATTATTAACCTGTCTCCATGTTTTTACTCATTTGAAATCAGACCTGGGGCTCTGCTGACTCTTGAATGCACTTTCAAAAAGGTTCCAGAGAATATCGGATCCTGTTGAGGGTCAAAGATCTTAAGCGATGACCAATGAGCATGAGGTGATTCCCCGATGACGGGTAAGCTCTTCTTTTGGCCAGCGGAGGACAACCTAAGCCAATGGGGGTCACCGCCATTGGGGCACCTCCAAGAAGGGGGGTGTTTTTATGTGAGGTGTGTATGAGAGGTGAGGCAGATGTCTGTGAGGCCAGCAGCATCACTGTGGGGAGGGGAAGCTGTGTTTCGTAGGGGCCAAGGTCAAGACTGGACACAGCAGCCCCTGCCCTAATATTGGCCCCTCTATACCGCTCACCAAATACCGCATAAATTTAGAGCAAGGAAACACCTTAAAGATTGGCATTCAAGGGTCAGCTGAGATCATTCTGGTCACTTTAACCTTGCAAATTTCAGTCATGTGTTCAGATTTTAGAGGCATCACACACCTCTAACTTGATGGGAATGCAGCAACAGAGATTGCTCATTTAGCCCGGCTTCCAGAGATTAAATATGGATTTGTCTTTCATTTTATTTTATGTTATTTTATATTTCCTTTTACTGAAACCCTAAAGAATTGTATGAATACTATTGTACTATATTGTCTGTTCCCCTCTAAATGAGAGAAAGCACGTTATCAGCATGTTGATCAGGAGTTCTGAGAAAAAAAGAACATTGGGGCCCTGTTTGTGAGTGGAAGGGGTAAAGAGCCTCAAAATGGGGACTGGTCTTTTTAGTGGCCAGCATGTCCGTGATGAGGTGAAGAGACAATTGTGACCCTAAAGGGAAACATGCGTCACCACTTGACCTTCCGTAGTGACCTCACTTGTAGACCAGACGTGGCGGTATGGGACCCCCACATATGGTCTAAAAGGGGGGAATGAAGGGTCAAGGGTCAAGCCAAACATCACTTGTCTCTTCATCAGACACATATCCTTCATGAACGATTTTATGATCTAATATCAAAATAAGAATTAATGATAATCAATTTATAACCATTTCCTACCTTTACTAAATCAATTTACATATAACCTCTTTATATTTAATCCTCTCTGTATTCAATGAGTGTTTTTGATGATTGAAGTGTTTTTGCTGTGTGCTTTTGAATTCCTATTATTGAGGTGCTGCTCTGATGTCTGGGTCAAGACGTGCTGGCAGGCAGATGTCCTTGGTGCAGTAATAACACTCCAGGGAGTCAAACGAGATCAGCATATGTTAACTATATGTCTTCCTGAGGTGACCCCCCGGGGTCATCCCCGAAACATCTATGGGATTCTTTGGGGACTCAGGGGAAAATGTACCTCTTTGATATATCTTCTTTCTTTATAGAATAGAATAAAGTCACTTCTGAATTAGAGTTAGTATCAGCATGTTTTGGAGAAGGACTTTGTTGATAGTTAGTTAAGATGTCCCGACCTTGATGGAAACTGGTATTCTCTGGAGTATTGTGTGTGTGCGTTGTATGATTTGTGCAGATCCAGTATTGGAGATGGTCCTTTCGGCAGACGATTCTAGACTTGGAGGCGTCTTTTCTATGACCTCCGAGGTCACTGGAGACTAATCTGGGCCTGGGCGACATCAAGTCTACGCATTTTTAGAGATATATGCTCCTATCTGTCTACGTGTGGAAAGTTGCTTACAGTGCATGTTGTTAGAACCAATCAGAATCATTCCACATGGCAATAATGACGTGTCTAGACCTTGAAAACAGTATAACTGTTCAGAAAATTGTATGTACGTTAGACGGAGGCAGGGAGACTGTTAGAGGGAGCGCGGCCTACGAACTCCTCTTGAGCTGGCTTCTGCTGATGAAACTGCAAACTATTCTTCAGTAAAATTTTCTTTAATTAATCTGACTCCTGGTCTTCATTTTTCACTACTGGTCCTGGGTCCTAAGCTGTTACCCCAACAATATATATATATATATATATATATATATATATATATATATATATATATATATATATATATATATATATATATATATATATATATATATATATATATATATATATATCCTTATGCTCATCAAGCCTGCATTTATTTAAAGGGTTAGTTCACCCAAAAATGAAAATTCTGTCATTAATTACTCACCCTCATGTCGTTGGACACCCGTGAGACCTCCGTTCATATTCGGAACACAAATGAAGATATTTTAGTTGAAAGCTGATGGCTGAGAAAGGCTTCAGACAGGCCTCCATTGGCATTCAGTACATTGACACTTCCAAGATCCATGAAAGGCACTTAAAACGTCATTAAAAAGTCTATCTCACCACAGTGGCTCTACAATACTTTTACGATGCGACGACAATAGTTTTTGTGCGCAAAAAAAAAAATCAAAATAACACCTTTAACCAACTTGTTCTCGACTTCCGTGTATGCCTCCACGACGCATGCGCGAGAATATGACGCAGATCCGGCGTTCGGACATATGACCCAGAAGCGATTTGTTTACGAGCAGAGGAAGACGGTTAAAGTGTGTATTTCATGGATTCCCAAACGCCGGCGCTACGTCATATTCTCGCGCATGCGTCGTGGAGGCACACACGGAAGTCGAGAACAAGTTGGTTAAAGGTGTTATTTTGATTTTTTTTTGCGCACAAAAACTATTGTCGTCGCATCGTAAAATTATTGTAGAGCCACTGTGGTGAGATACATAATAGGCCTGTAGGTGCCGGTGGCACTTGGGTTTTGTTAACTTTGATAGTTTCATGAAATAGTAAACGGTGTATCAATATACATAAATACAAGTGAATTTAACACTACTTACCATTAATGCGACTTTTGCTGCTGCATGGTTTTGTACAGTGATTTGTTTGTTGTCAGTTAAAATCCCCAGATAGCACACGTACGTCTGGCCGACGTCGGCCGCAGAGTGGGACGTCGGCCTCCTATCTATAACATCTAATAAGTATCGGCCAGGCATAGGCGAATAGCGCTTTATTTCCAGCTCGTCGGCTTTGGGTCGGCACACTACTGGAGGCCGATGCCGCGCTTATCTGTTTGCTCGTGTCCGTTCATCGTGACCATGGAAACAAACGGGCAGAGTCGCACTGGCAGCAACAACACCACAGTAACGGACGGACACGCTCTCACTGTTGTTGTCTCTGCTTTCAGGTGAGATTAGTCCCTAAAATCACACACACATAATATAAAACTGTTCCTGACACATTTCTTACCTGTAATTGACACGCTTCTGTCGAATATTTACTTTATTGAAATAATTCAGTATCTTTGAAAAAGTCTGTTAGCATCTCACAACAGGTTTGCTAATAGGCTAACGTTATAATAACTTACTTAACGTTAACTCTTATGAAAGTTTGTCTTCCTAATCACGTCTTTATGTGCAGAAGAGAGGCTTTGAGAGTTTTGTTAGGTTTTGCTGATGAGTGGTAGGAACCTTGGGCACATATCCAGGCCGGGGTCTCAAGGTCACGTGAGAGTTAGCCGGCCCGAATTCTAGGCACGCTTCGTCAACTGAAAAAGCTTGCAGGTCCCGACCCTCTTAAGAGAGGCCAATGCGGTCAGCAGAGCCGTCTTCATCGACAGGAACTTAATATCAACCGACCGCAAAGGCTCAAAGGGAGGCCTCTGCAGAGCACTTAGGACTACTGAGAGGTCCCAAGAGGGAACGAGAGGAGAGCGAGGAGGATTCAGTCTTCTCGCCCCCCTCAGGAACCTGATGATCAGGTCGTGCTGACTTACCTTTTTGTCTCCCAAGAGGTCGTGATGGGCAGATATTGCAGCCCCTCTTGGAGAAACTCAAGCACGGACCCGATCGGGCAATTCCAGGGGTCTTCTTGGCGGGAAGAGCACCAGGTGACGAAGAGGTTCCACTTCAACGCATAGAGGTGTCGTGTAGACTCTGCCCTAGCGGAAGTGATGGTGGCGGCCACCGTAGGTGGCAGGCCACTCAAACCTGCCGCGTCCCGTCTAGAAGCCACACGTGGAGCTTCCAGAGCGCTGGACGCGGGTGCCATAGGGTGCCCCGTCTCTGAGAGAGGAGGTCCGGTCTCAGAGGGATAGGCCAGTGAGGGGCTGTCGCAAGTCAAGTCAAGTCAAGTCAACTTTATTTATATAGCGCTTTTAACAATGTAGATTGTTTCAAAGCAGCTTTACAGTGTTAAACAGGAAAATAATGCAGCATAATTTTATTCAGCTGTATAGCCATTCTGGAAAAATTTCAAGTATCATACAGTGACAGTGTGGGCTTTAGATCAATAATTTGATCAGTAATTTAGTTTAAATGGTTAATTTAGTTTATTATTTAGATGTATTTCGATGTTTAGTTGAAAAATTTAGTGTCCCCAACTGAGCACGCCAAGCCAGAGGCAACAGTGGCAAGGAAACCAAAACCCCATTAGGTGACCTAATGGAGAAAAATAAACCTTGGGAGAAACCAGGCTCAGTCGGGGTGCCAGTTCTCCTCTGGCCAATTAACAAACAGCGTATTATTATTATTATTCTGGCAGTTTTACAGCTCGGAGGTCATAATAGATCAGAATATTCGAGGGACCGGGGGCAACATGCTGGAGACGGGTTTATTGATGATGATGTTGATTAAATAATTATTAAAGTGCAATATTCGAATGATCGGAGGCAACACGCAGGAGACGGGTTTATTGAGATGCCGTGTCGATGAGGCAGTTTCAGGGGGAGTCTAATCACGGTCTCCCAGACACTTCGGGGTCCTGTGTTGGTCTTCTCTGGGCGCAGGTCCACCATCTGATCTGGATACGGCCCGGATCCAGCTGACTGCAGTAAACCTCGGGATAAAACAGAGAGACTAACATTAGCGTAGATGCCATTCTTCTGATGATGTAACGAGTACATCAGGTGTTATGGGAAGTGTTCCCGGTTCCGGCTGACCTAGTTAATGCAGCCTAACAATCATTTCATTGAAAAAGTGTTTTATGTGTATGCCACAGTAAAGAGATGTGTTTTTAGTCTAGATTTAAACTGACAGAGTGTGTCTGCTTCCCGAACAATGTTAGGAAGACTGTTCCAGAGTTTAGGTGCTAAATAGGAAAACGATCGACCGCCTGCAGTTGATTTGGATATTCTCGGTATGATCAACTGGCCAGAATTTTGAGACCGCAGTAGACGTGATGGAGTATAATATGTTAAGAGCTCGCTCAAGTATTGGGGAGCTAAACCATTTAGTGCTTTGTAAGTAATAAGTAAGATTTTAAAATTTATGCGATGTTTAATAGGCAGCCAGTGCAGTGTTGACAGAACTGGGCTAATATGGTCATACTTCCTGGTTCTAGTAAGAACTCGAGCTGCTGCGTTTTGGACCAGCTGGAGTTTATTTATTAAGCGAGCAGGGCAACCACCCAGTAGAGCATTACAATAATCTAACCTTGAGTCATGAACGCATGAACTAACTGTTCAGCATTTTGCATTGAGAGCATGTGCCGTAATTTAGATATATTTTTAAGATGGTAGAAAGCAGTTTTACAGATGCTAGAAACGTGGCTTTCAAACGAAAGATTGGTATCAAAGAGCACACCCAGGTTCCTCACTGACGACGAGGACTTGACAGAACAGCCATCAAGTGTTAGACAGTATTCTAGGTTACTACTTGTGGAGCTTTTTTGTCCAATAATTAAAAATTCAGTTTTTTCTGAATTGAGTTGCAGGAAATTACCAGTCATCCAATGTTTTATATCAGCTATGCATTCCGTTAATCTTGTGAATTGGTAAGTTTCTTTAGGGCGTGAAGAAATATAGAGCTGAGTATCGTCAGCATAACAATGAAAACTAACGCCATGCTTCCTAATGATATCTCCCAGTGGTAGCATGTACAGGGTGAAGAGTAGCGGTCCAAGCACTGAGCCTTGCGGTACTCCATACTGAACTTGCGATCGGTGTGACATATCTTCATTTACTACTACAAACTGATAACGGTCGCATAGGTATGATTTAAACCATGATAATGCAATTCCACTAATACCTACATAATTTTTGAGTCTATTCAAAAGAATGTTGTGGTCGATAGTATCAAATGCAGCGCTAAGATCGAGTAACACTAATAGAGAGATACAGCCACGATCGGATGATAAGAGCAAATCATTTGTAACTCTGACGAGAGCAGTCTCAGTGCTATGATACGGTCTAAATCCTGACTGGAAATCCTCACAGATACCATTTCTTTCTAAAAAGGAACATAATTGTGAAGACACTGCCTTTTCAAGTATTTTTGACAGAAAGGGTAGATTTGAGATTGGTCTATAATTGACTAAATCTGTAGGATCAAGTTGCGGTTTTTTAATAAGTGGTTTAATAATTGCCAACTTAAAAGTTTTCGGTACATATCCTAATGACAAAGATGAATTAATGATATTAAGAAGAGGATCTATGACCTCTGGTAGCATCTCTTTTAATAGCCTAGTTGGTATAGGGTCGAGCATACATGTTGTCGATTTTGATGATTTAACGAGTTTAGCCAATTCTTCTTCTCCTATAGCAGTGAATGAGTGTAATTTTTCCTCAGTGACACTACAATGCTCTGTCTGATGTGATGCTGTATTAGACGGCTGCATGGTTAAAAATTTTTTCCTAATATTATCAATCTTACATGTGAAGAAGTTCATAAAGTCATTACTGCTGTGCTGTTTACAATCATCAGAAGTTGAAGCTTTATTTTTGGTTAATTTAGCTACTGTATCGAATAAATACCTTGGGTTGTGTTTGTTTTCTTCCAAGAGAGTTGAGAAATAAGCAGATCTAGCAGTTTTTACGGCCTTTCTGTATGTGATCATGTGCTCTTTCCACGAATTACGAAATACCTCTAATTTTGTTTTCTTCCAGCTGCGCTCCATTTTTCTGGCTGCTGTTTTAAGGGCCCGGGTGTGCTCGTTGTACCACGGCGTTGGACTATTTTCTTTAATCTTCTTTAAGCGCAGAGGAGCAACTGTGTCTAAAGTACTGCAAAAGAGAGAGTCAATAGTTTCTGTTGCAACATCGAGTTCTTCTATACTATCTGGGATGCTGAGCAGATGATACTGATGAGGGAGATTATTTAAAAAGCAATCTTTAGTAGCGGCAGTGATTGTCCTGCCATTTTTAAAGCGAGGGGGCGGCTTTGCAACCTTAGCTAAATTAAGTATACATGATACTAAGTAATGATCTGAGATGTCATCGCTCTGCTGCAGAATTTCAACGGTATCAACATTTATTCCATGTGACAATATTAGGTCTAAAGTATGATTATGGCGATGAGTGGGTCCTGACACGTGTTGCCTAACTCCAATAGAGTTTAGTGTGTCTTTAAATGCTAATCCCAATACGTCTTTTCCGTTGTCAACATGGATATTAAAATCACCAACAATTAGTACTTTATCTACGGCCAGTACTAACTCTGATAGAAAATCAGCAAATTCTTTGATAAAGTCTGTATTATGCCCGGGTGGCCTGTATACAGTAGCTAACACAAATGTTGAACGGGTTTTATCATGTACACTACATAGCGTTACATAAAGCACCAAAACTTCGAAGGAATTATATTTGAAACTAGACTTCTGAGTAATACTGAAGATATAATTATAAATTACAGCAACCCCTCCCCCTTTACCTTTCAGACGCGGCTCAATTTTATAACAATAATCTTGGGGGGTGGACTCATTTAAGGTAATGTAGTCGTCAGGTTTTAGCCAGGTTTCTGTCAAACAGAGCACATCTAGATTATTATCTGTAATAATATCATTAACAATAAGCGCTTTTGGGGAAAGGGATCTAATATTCAGCAACCCAAGCTTTATCAATTGTTCATCTGTATTATATATTTTGTTTATTTGTTGGACGTCAATTAAATTTTTACTGTTGAATGGTTTTGATGTTTTTTTGTATTTACTAATTCGGGGAACAGACACAGTCTCTATATGATAATATCTAGGTGAAAGAGTCTCTATGTGCTGGGATTTATCTGACTCCGGTAACGTGAGACAGCTAGCAGACGGTCGGTTTAGCCAGTTTGTCTGCTTCCTGACCTGGGCCCTAGTGAGTCAAGGTTTAGCTCTAAGACTATGTGCCAGATTACTAGAGAGAAGAGCGGCACCACCCCAAGAGGGATGGATGCCATCCTTCTTCAACAGGTCAGGTCTGCCCCAAAAACTTTTCCAATTGTCTATGAACCCTATGTTATTTTGCAGACACCACTTAGACAACCAGCCATTGAGTGATGATAGTCTGCTAACTATCTCATCACTCCTTTTTACCGGGAGCGGTCCAGAACAAAAAACAGCCTCAGACATCGTACTAGCGAGTTCACACACCTCTTTAATGTTAATTTTGGTGATCTCCGACTGGCGAAGTCGAACATCATTAGTGCCGACGTGAATAATAATCTTAGAGAATTTACGATTAGCTTTAGCCAGCACTTTTAAATTTGCTTTGATGTCAGGTGCTCTGGCTCCCGGTAAACAAGTGACTATGGTAGCTGGTGTCTCTATCTTCACGTTCCGTGTAATAGAATCGCCAATGACTAGGGCACTTTCAACAGGATACTCAGTGGGTGCTTCACTGAGAGGGGAGAACCTGTTTGATGTTCTAACCGGAACGGAAAAGCGGTTCTTTGGTCTGCGACTATGCTGCCTCACTGTTACCCAGTTTCCCTGCTGCGAGGGCCCTGCAGCCGGAACCGAAGAATGTACAGAGTTCACTAAGCTATTCGCATCCAAATCAGTGTCTAAAGCTGTTACATCCTCACTACTCTCAGATAAAGTATGGATGCTTGTTTCTAATTCTGAAATCTTCTCCGTCAGCCTAACTATCTCCTTACATTTATCACATGTGAAGCCCTGTTCGCCAGCGGAGAAGCCTATACTGAACATGTGGCATGCACTGCAGGTGATAATGACAGGAGAAGACATGACTTACCGTGTTTGTTGATTAATCCAATTTACCACTTACCACAATCGTTTGCTGGACACAATTTACTAATCCAAGTTATGAACTCAGAAAAAGGGAGGCCCGGGTGCAGAGATAACAAGCTAACAGGCTAGCAAAATGCTAACGTGTGATGGTGATTTAGATTAAAAGCTAGCGATGTCAAATTTAACGTGATAGGCAATTTTTAAACAATGTATGGTGATGAGTAAGTTATATTTAGCAGTAGAACAAAGAGGAAATATCAAAATAAAGATTCAAACGTAAGCAAGGCTCTACAGAGCTACAGACTTGAGCTACAGAGCAACAGACACAGCAGGCAGACAGGAGCAATCGATCAGCGAGCAATCCTCGATCCGACAATCCTCAAATCACACACTACCAAGGAGTAGCAGTTCTGAGAACCAGGTCTGGCCGTGCCAATACGGGGCGACCAACATGACCTGCTCCTTTTCCTCCCTGATCTTGCACAGTACCCGTGCGAGAAGGCTCACTGGGGGAAACGCATATAAGCGTAGGCCCTGGGGCCAGCTGTGCGCCAGTGCATCCGTGCCGAGCGTGCCCTCGGTCAGGGAATAGTACAGGCTGCAGTGGGAAGAGTCGTGGGAGGCAAACAGATCTACCTGTGCGTCGCCGAACTGTTCCCAAATCAGCTGGACCGTCTGGGGATGGAGTCTCCATTCTCCAGGAAGTGGCTGAATCCGTGAGAGCTCGTCAGCTGCACGGTTCAGGTCTCCCGGGATGTGGATAGCACGAAGGGACCTCAGGTACTTCTGACTCCATAAAACGAGATGGCGGGCGAGTTGAGACATACGGCGGGAGCGTAGACCGCCCTGGTGGTTGATGTACGCTACAGTGGCCGTGTTGTCTGTCCGGACAAGCACGTGTTGACCCCTCAGCAACGCTCGGAAGCGGTGCAGGGCGAACCGTACTGCCAGCAACTCGAGGCAATTGACATGCAGAAGGCGCTGGGGTCCTGTACAGGAGCCCGCGGCTGCTTGTCCATTGCACATGGCACCCCAGCCCGTGGAGGAGGCATCCGTTGATACAACAACATGCCTGGAAACTCGTTCTAAGGACACGCCGGCCCGTAGAAAACTGAGTGTCTGTAAGCAGGCCTGGGTTATTTGGACCCGGAGCGTGCCAGACCGCCATGCCCATCTCGGGACTCGATCGCGAAGCCAGTGCTGAAGCGGTCTCATATGTAGCAATCCGAGCGGCGTTACCGCGGCTGCAGATGCCATATGCCCCAGGAGCCTCTGAAAATGTTTCAGTGGAACTGCACTCTTGCTCTCGATTTGACGGAGGCAAGTCAGCAGAGACTGCGCGCGCTCGCTCGTAAGCTGCGCGCACATGGCGACCGAGTCGATCTCCATACCGAGAAAAGAGATCCTCTGCACGGGGCAGAGTTTGCTCTTCTCCCAGTTGACCCGAAGGCCCAGACAGGCTAAGTGGTGGAGAACCAGATCTCTGTGTTCGCAAACCTGCTCTCGAGAGTGACTCAGTATGAGCCAGTCGTCAAGGTAGTTCAGGATGCGAACCCCGTGCTGCCGTAGGGGCGCAAGGGCTGCCTCGGCAATCTTCGTAAAGACGCGAGGGGACAGAGATAGCTCGAATGGGAGGACCGCGTACTGGTATGCCCGCCCCTCGAAAGCAAACCGTAGGAACGGTCTGTGTCGAGGTAGGATGGAGACATGAAAGTAGGCGTCCTTCAGGTCGATCGCTGCAAACCAATCGCCGGGACGAACGCATTCAAAAAGGCGTTTCGCTGTCAACATCTTGAACGGAAACTTGTGAAGGTAACGGTTCAAGATGCGCAGGTCCAGGATTGGTCTCAACCCACCGGTCTTTTTGGGTACAATGAAGTAGGGGCTGTAAAACCCGGACTTCATCTCGGCTGGAGGGACAGGTTCGATCGCACCCTTCGCCAGTAGGGTGGCAACCTCCGCTCGCATGACAGGGGCATTGGCACCGACCATAGTAAAGCGGACTCCCCGGAAACAAGGAGGAACCTGCGCGAACTGAATCGCGTAGCCGCGCCTGACTGTCTTCGCGACCCAGCGGGACAGCCCTGGAATCTGAAGCCAGGCTCCCAGGAACTGCACCAGCGGGGTCATTCGGACTACAGGCGTACCCGGTGTGGGGCAGCGATGCAGCGTTACCGACCCGGACAAGGGAGGCTGTTGGGCATCCCGGTGTGGGGGTGCGGTTAACTGCTGCGTCCTGACAGAGGAGACCAGGGAAGGACGCACGTTCCACTGGGGTCTGCTCTGCCAGGAGGCTGGCGACTGAGTGGGATGCGAGTGGCGGGACCCGTGGGTGGCGCGCACTGACATCACCGATCTCTGGGGGCTCAGTGATGGGAGTGTTAATTCTTTCTTTGACCAGATTAGGGTGCTGCTGACCCGGGGGCCAGCAGCTAAACAAAGGATTCTCCCCCGGCCCTCCACCGGGGGAAGGAGTGGTCCTGCTACCATCTCCTCGAAAGAATTTCCCATCCCTGAGCCGTCCGTCTCAGGAGCGCCGCTTGGCCTAGCGCTTAGCGGGGCGCGGGGCGGCCTGAGGGGACTTGGACGCCTTCCTATGGCTTCCTCCGCGACCCAGCCCGGGTGAAGGCTGCTGCTTGGACCGGGTGGGAGGGGCGGGAGCCTTAGGAGGGCGTCCTCGGCGGCGAGCAGGCTGAGGCGTCTGTGCCGGCGGCTGGGTGGAAGCAGCAGCTGGCCACCGGGGCAGTACATTTTTAGAGCCTCAGTCTGCTTCTGGGCGGTTGAAAACTGTTGGGCGAAGTTTTCAACCACTCCGCCGAAGAGGCCAGCCTGGGATATGGGGGCATCGAGGAAGTGTGTTCGCTCGGTGTCCCGCATATCGGCAAGGTTTAGCCACAAATGTCGCTCCTGGACCACATTTGTGGACATCACTTGACCCAGGGAGCGTGCGGTCACCTTCGTCGCCCGGAGAGCGAGGTCGGTGGCGGCACGCAGCTCATTTAAGAGCCCCGGATCAACTCCACCCTCATGTATGTCCCTGAGGATCCTGGCCTGGTAGACCTGGAGGATCGCCATGGCATGCAAAGAGGCGGCAGCCTGCCCCGCAGCTCTGTGCGATTTCGCCACCAAGGTTGATGTGAATCGACAGGCTTTGGAGGGGTGCTTAGGGTCGCCTCACCAGGTCGAAGCGCTCTGAGGACACAGTTACATCGCAACAGAACGTTCAACCTGGGGGACCCCAGTGTACCCTTTGGCCGCGGCCCCATCAAGGATGGAGAAGGCGGAGGAGACTGCAGACCGGTCACGGGAAGACAACGGGGACTTCCAGGACCGGGCAATCTCCTCATGCAGCTCGGGAAAGAAAGGTATTGAGGGCGGGGACTGACGTGAGTCAGCGCGGGCCCCCAAAAACCAATCATCGAGCCGCGAGCGTTCGGGACAGGGCGGAGGGTTCCACTCTATCCCTAGACTCGTGGCTGCCCGAGACAGCATGGCTGTTAGCTCTGGGTCCGACTCGGGCAATGCTGGCGTGCCCGAAGGCGGCAGCACAGCCGAGTCATCATCCTCAGAGGACTCGAGCCCACCTTGTGATGCGGTGACCGACATCGCATCATCCTCTGGAGCGCCAAACGAAATGCGCGGGGGAGCCGGAGCTGGCCCCGCGATTTCAGCCTGAACGCTCACGGGTTGCGGAACGCTAGAGGGGGGTGTGGCCCGAGGCATGAGCGTCGGGGCTTTGTTCCACACCATAAGCCTCAGATCACGCTGACCACCAGCCGAAGTACCGGCCACGGGGGGCACGGTAGATCGGGGTGTGGTTGAGGGGACTCTCACTTCATTACGAAGATCCTTGAGTCTTGACCGCAGGACCGCGATGGTCATGTTCCCGCAGTGGGAACATGACTCATCCACGAACGCTGCTTGAGCATGCTGAACGCCCAAGCATACCAAGCAGAGATCGTGCCCATCAGAAGAAGTCAACGACCGGCCACACCCAGAAGTACACGGGCGAGACATCCTGAAAAGGACGTGCCACGTGTAAGCTCTTTTATGAGAGGAAAGCTTCGCAGAGACGCCGAAGCGCCCAGGGACCACACACCAGCTGTCAGACGGACCACTGCGCAGATCAGCAGGCAGGCAGTATGCGATCACTGGAACGCGCCGTAGATCCAACGCCTCTGGAAAGCTGCTCGTCTCGAAGGCTTGACAAAGACTCAGTTGTAGGCTTGAAGGAGTGAAGAGGTACTCTTGGCTCCAAAGCAGAAACATAATGCGATGTTGCCAGCGTACTTCCTTATATACCCACGCGATGGGGCGGAGTTACGCATGCAAATTCCGCACGCCATTGGGCGCTGTTAAACACCTCGAAGGTAATTGGCTTCTAGGCGAAACCCCCATTGGTTAGTCACTAACGTACGTCGTAGTGACTGAACGAAAGGGAACGAAATTATCTTTCATGGTAAATAAATTATATCGATTACATTTAATGTTTAATTATTTAATAACATTACATTCAATAATTGTTTTTTCTGTAATTTCAGGTAAAAAATATGATTCTACAACAACGGAGGCAAAGGAGGACCCATGGGCTGCTGACAGAGAAGTAGGAAACTCAGGTGAAGGAGCTCATTAAATAGCTTCATTCGTATTGTACAAAAGTAACACTTTAATAAGGGGAACAATTCTTAGCTTGCATATTTGCTGTTTATTAGTATTATAAAGCACATATTAAATCCTACCTGATACCTAAACTTAAACAACTAATGTTACCTTACTATCTATTAAGCAGTACATTAAGAATTTGAGGCAAAGTTAAAGGGATAGTTCACCCAAAAATGAAAATTCTGTCATCATTTACTCACCCTCACGTTGTTCCAAACCTGTATGAGTTTCTCTGTTCTGCTGAACACAAAATAAGATATTTTGAAGAATGTTTGTAATAAAGCAGATAGAGCAACCATTAACTACCATAGTATTTTTTTCCCCCTACTATGGAAGTCAATATTTGCTCTATCTGCTTGGATACAAACATTTTTCAAAATATCTTCTTTTGTGTTCAGCCGAACAAAGAAACTCATACAGGTTTGGAACAACCTGAGGATAAGTAAATGATAACAGAATTATTTAATTTTTGGGTGAACTATCCCTTTAATAGCGAATATGTTTCCCATACTAAAGTGTTACCCCACAAAATATATTATCTATTTCACCATGCATGTTATTTTCTTTTACAATTTGCAAGGTTCTGACATCCAAATGTAAGTAACACTGAGCAATGTAAAATCAAGTAAGCCTAAAACAAATTCTGTTAAGAAATGATTCTATGTATACTCTGTATATTCTACTTTCTCTTATCTGCATTTCACCTCTGCTCTAGCTTGTTTCCTTCTAATAAACCTGACATTATATAGGCTCTGTGGTAAATTGTTTATGTTTCTAGATTCTTCCATGCTGATGGGCTGCACTCCTGTGGAAGAAAATCTCCAGATGTCTAGTAAGCAAAACCTCAAACATGCACTACTGTTCAAAAGTTTCATATATTAGTCATTCATATATTTTCTCTAGGTCTATTTTGAGTTATGTTTCTCAGAAATATTATTCTGCAGTGCTCCACTCAAAGTTATTTATTTGTAGGGCTGTAATCAACCAAAGAAAATCTTGGTCGACTGAAGTCCTGAAATTTTCGATGAAAAATCGACTAAAATGACGTTAGGAAAAAAAACGTTAAATTAATAAGCTGCACACTGTGCGCAGTACTTGGTAGCCTTGTTGTCTGCCTAAATTAATTATAAATAAACATAAAAAACTAGTAGGCTATTTGCAGAATATTAAATCGTTTTTGAGCTGATTATTTTGCACTGAAATGAGTCTGAGACACGAGTCTGACGGCTCTGACAGCGTTGCATCACGTGCACCTGTGCAATATCATAGCCTATGACTTTCGAAAATATAGTACTATGTTGTCAACTAGATATCATCACAAGAACTTTTGAGGAATATGCAACATAATTTAGACAATTGTTTTTGTCATATGTATTATAATAACTGACAGACAGTATCATTTCAGCCGCTCTGTGCAGCTCGAACATATGGAACTCAGCTCCGCGGCTGAGACACGAATCGACTATTAACTTAAAGCTTTTACTCTTAAACACAAAAGGCACGTCCACTTTAATACAAAAGGAATATTTATTAAACAAGCCAGATCAAGAGCAGAAAAAACGCTCACAATTAAATAAATAATATAAAAGAAAACTAGCTTTCTTCGATCTGTCTCTCTTCTCCAGTGGGTTGGGCTAATCCAAAATAAGTGGAAACAATGGGGGTGTTCTGAAGGCAGACTGTTACCTGTTAAACAGGGGTGCTCTGAAAACACCCCCATTAGCAATTAGTGCTTTCCACCTGATGAAAATGAACGCGGCGCGGCAAAACTGATGAAATGAACGCAGCAAAACTGATGAAATGAACGCGGCAAAACTGACAGTACAGATCCACTTAGCGCGGTGTTGTGACGCTTCCCCTCATGTATATGTTGATGGGCGTTCCTCAAGTTTACCGCTATGGGCGTGCGTTTGAGCCAGCGCCCAGCGGGGAATGAAAAACAAATGACCCGCGAGAGACTTCTCTTCGCCAGTTGGCTGGGCTAATCTAAAAGAAGTGGAAACAATGGGGGTGTTCTGAAGGCAGACTGTTACCTGTGAAACAGGGGTGCTCTCAAAACACCCCCATTAGCAATTAGTGCTTTCCACCTGATGAAATGAACGTGGCGCGGCAAAACTGATTAAATTAACGCAGCAAAACTAATGAAATGGACGCGGCAAAAAATCGACCAATCAGAATTTTGGTCGAGCCAGAACGTATCGACTAATAATCGACTGGGAGATTACAGCCCTATTTATTTGTGTGTATTTTTTTTACTGATAAATTCTTAAATACTTTTTACTAAATACTTTAAATGCTAACTTTAGGCATTTAAGTGATTTTTCACTTAAATCTGGTCAGCTTACTCACTGCTCATACTCTTAGCCTCTAAAATGTTTGAAGTATATCACCAATACAATATCGGGGTAAAGATTTCTTTAGAGTTCTTACAGTTATTCTTACAGCGCGTTGTTTGTGTTAGAGCTCCGTCAAATTGATTCATAATCCTTGATTTTCTTCTTAATACTCGCTTACAAACGAATACTTTCTATTATTTACAGCGTGTGAACATATCTCCGATACGATTCTCTATAAAAAACAATCGGATTGCTTTGATATCGCTACTTATATCCGAACTTCCGCTACTAGCCGTAGCCCGCTAGCCTTGCACGCGTGGTAACTTGTTTAACGTTACACCCGGTAAACACTGATAGCTACTTCTGCTACAATGGCGAATAACTCGGATGTGTGTCTAATGTTACCTTTGAGTGCAGGTGAGGACACGTTCGAGCTGCATTCGGTGCAGTTGGAGTTGGAGTCGTTGGAGAAACAGATTCGCGGCCTTCTAGACAGACAAGCTGTGCTGAGAGAGCGGCGAACGGCGCTTGAAACATCACGCGCCGATGCGCACAAGTCAGTGGATACTAACATTTTGACTCCGACCTCGTCTACTCCGCGTGTTTCTCTGCACAGGACCCAAGCACCCAGGACGCGATCATCATCCCTGGTTTCGTTCACTCCGGCACCGACACAGCACTATGGACCCTGGGTGTTTCCACAGCGGAAGACGCGAGCCAGGACCAGAGCTAGGACCTCTCCGCCCCTCCCGGTCTTCGAGATTTCCACCCGGAACCGCTTCTCCCCTCTTCGCGAGACGGAACGCGACGCTGTGGTCATCGGTACTTCCATCGTCCGGCATGTCCACGCTACCTCAGGTAAAGGCAAGGTTATCACTCACTGCTTTCCTGGTGCTCGTGTTCTCGATGTCGCTGCGCAGGTTCCCGAGATCCTGAACGGCGACGAGCGCATCGGAGCTGTCGTGCTGCACGCGGGAACGAACGACACCAGGCTGCGACAGACGGAGGTTCTGAAGAGGGACTACAGGAGCCTGATCGAGACGGTGCGCAGAACATCGCCTGAAGCAACGATCGTCGTTTCTGGACCGCTTCCCACGTACCGACTAGGACATGAAAAGTTCAGTAGATTATTTGCTCTAAATGAATGGTTAATGTCATGGTGTAATGAACAGAAGCTGCTCTTTGTAAATAATTGGAATCTGTTTTGGGAGCGACCTAGGCTCTTCCGTCCTGATGGCCTTCACCCCAGCAGAATCGGAGCGGCTCTTCTGTCGGACAACATCTCCAGAGCGCTGCACACCATCATATGACTAGTAAGTCAAAGTCCAAATCACAGTATTTGCTGTCCTAACTTAATTGACATAAGTACCAATGTAGAACATTATATAGAAACTGTGTCTATTCCTCGTTTAGTGAGGTCAAACATTAAATCTGTAGGATCTAGGAAAAATCTAATTGTGATTAAACCAGAAAATCGCAATATTAGTGAACAAAAACAATTTCTAAAACTAGGTCTTCTAAACATTAGATCGCTCACACCTAAGGCGGTTATTGTAAATGAAATGGTCACAGATAATAGTTTCGATGTACTTTGCCTTACTGAAACCTGGCTTAAGCCAAATGATTATTTCGGTCTTAATGAGTCTACTCCACCAGGATACTGTTATAAGCATGAGCCCCGTCTGATTGGTCGTGGCGGGGGTGTTGCAACAATCCATAGAGATATTCTAAATGTTACCCAGAAAACAGGTCACAGGTTTAATTCGTTTGAAGTAATAGTGCTAAATGTTACGCTCTTAGATGTAAGAAAGAAATCCGTATTATCTCTAGCCCTGGCTACTGTATATAGACCTCCAGGGCCCTATGCTGATTTCCTAAAAGAGTTTGCAGACTTTCTCTCAGATCTATTGGTCAACGTCGATAAAGCATTAATCGTTGGAGATTTTAACATACACGTAGATAACACAAATGATGCGTTAGGGGCTGCGTTTACAAATCTATTAAATTCCTTTGGGGTCAAGCAAAACGTCACTGGTCCCACTCATCGTCTTAATCACACACTAGATTTAATTATATCATATGGAACCAACCCAACCGATATAGATATTATACCGCAAAGTGATGATGTCACTGACCATTACATGGTAACTTGCATACTGCGTACTGCTGAAATCTGTCATGTTGCGCCACGTTATCGACCAGGCAGAACAATCCTTCCAACCACTATAGATAGATTCTCAAATACCTTACCTGATCTGTCTCAGCTGCTAAGTGAACCCAAACAAACAGATGAACTAGAGGAAATGACTAGCAGTATGAGCACCATTTTCTCTAGTACATTAGAAATTGTAGCACCAATTAGATTAAAAAAGGTTAGAGAGAAAACTAAAGCACCATGGTACAACAGTGCTACACATGTTATCAAGAGAGAAACTCGTAACTTAGAGCGTAAATGGAAACAAACTAATTTAGAGGTCTTCAGAATCGCGTGGAAAGATAGTATGTCACGTTATAAAAAGGCCCTAAAAGCAGCCAGGGCTGAGCATCTCCGCAAACTAATAGAAAATAACCAAAATAATCCAAGGTTTTTATTTAACACTGTGGCTAGACTAACAAATAAACAAGCATCGCCTGAACAAAATATTCCGTTACAGTTTAGTAGTAATGATTTTATGAACTTCTTCGCTGACAAAATAGAAAGCATCAGAAACAAAATTGTAAATGTACAATCATTAATGATGTCTTATGATTCAACCGCAATTATCGCCCCTCAAGAACTACTACACCGCTTTACAACCATAGGACAGGAAAAGCTAAATAAACTTATCATTGCATCTAAACCAACAACATGTTTATTAGATCCAATACCCACTAAACTACTGAAAGAGTTGTTACCTGTAGTGGAAGAGCCTCTTCTCAATATTATTAACTCGTCTTTATCTTTAGGTCATGTTCCAAGAATATTCAAGTTGGCAGTCATAAAACCTCTCATTAAGAAGCCACAATTAGATCATAATAACCTAGCAAATTACAGACCAATTTCAAATCTTCCATTCATGTCTAAAATACTAGAAAAAGTTGTGTCCACTCAATTGTGCTCTTTCTTGCAAGAAAATGATATCTATGAAAAATTTCAATCAGGATTCAGGCCGCATCACAGCACAGAAACCGCGCTCGTTAAAATCACAAATGATTTACTTCTAGCTTCTGACCAAGGCTGTATCTCAATACTAGTTCTACTCGCGAAGGACGCGAATTGAGCGTTTTGAACGCGCAAATCGCGTGAATCGCGCGAAACGCTCAAGTTGAAAAATCTGAACTTTGGCGGATATTTCGCGCCACGTTAACCAATCAGGAGCTTGCTCTAGTAGTGACAACAATGAGGAGAAAATCTGTATATTAATATCTGGTTCAGACAATATGATTATCACTGTGATAACATTAAATGACATGAAACACAACCCAGTCTCTTTTTGTTAAATGCAAGTTTATGTATAATCAATAATACAAAAGTATCAGTAATGTATAACAAGCTATACATGAAATAAAGCAAACAATGCAGTCAAACATTCAAAGTCAGTGCTAGTAGGCTAACGTTACAACTGCAACGTACAGTTATAGCCTAAAAATATAAAGTAATGAAACTTATCTTTGCCCTCAGCCTAAACGATTTGCCAGGGAACAAATTATAGATCCATGAGACCAAAGATCGGCCGTTACAAGACGAATTATAGCTCGAGACACACCACAGAGACATCAGAGCCAGCGGTAGACGGCAGAAGGACTGGCCGAGGAAAGGTTGCCCTCGCCGGCTTTCACGTGCGCTGAGCGCGCTGTCCGCTGGAGCTCACAGCTCCGACAACGGTAGATAAAATGTTCAAATAGGCACTGTTTATGTAAATAAACCACAGATTTGAGCTTTAAACAACTACATTATCGACTGAAAAAGTCTTAAAACTACGTTTTGTCACACATTAACAGTAGATATGAACAAAAAAAAGACATGTAAACACAGCCCATGTCAGCCATTTCTCAACGAGACGAGCTGCTGGCGGAAGCCCCGCCCATGACACGAATTCGCATCTGTTGTGCAGTGAATGTCACGCGCGATTTGCGCGAGTAAGCTCAAAATGTACACGCGTCCGGTGTGAACGCCACATTAGTGCTGCGTTCGATACTATAGATCATAAAATACTATTTGCACGTATTTATCAGACCGTTACCATTTTGTCTGTCTAAATGGGGAAAAATCAAAGATAACGTCAGTAGACTATGGGGTGCCGCAAGGATCCATGCTAGGCCCTCTGCTATTCTCTATATATATGCTGCCACTTGGTAATATTATAAGAAAACATGGAATTAATTTCCACTGTTATGCTGATGACACTCAATTATATATTTCATCACGACCAGATGAAAACGCTAAATTATCTAAACTGACAGCGTGTGTTGATGATATTAAACACTGGATGACGTGTAATTTTCTGCTATTGAATTCAGATAAAACGGAGGTATTACTTATTGGTCCAAAAAACTGCCCACAACCTCTCACAATACAACTTTAACTTGGAAGGATGTCCTGTCGCTTTATCCACTACAGTAAAAGACCTGGGTGTTATATTAGACCGCAACTTGTCTTTCGAAAATCATATTTCATATGTTACAAGAACGGCATTTTTCCACCTTAGAAACATTGCTAAGCTACGTAACATGCTATCTATCTCTGATGCAGAAAAGTTAGTTCATGCATTCATGACCTCGAGACTAGATTACTGTAATGCTTTATTAGCTGGTTGTCCTGCATTGTCAATAAACAAGCTACAGTTAGTCCAAAACGCAGCTGCTAGAGTTCTTACTAGGTCAAGAAAATATGATCATATAACACCAATTTTATCATCTCTACACTGGTTACCTATTAAGTTCCGTATCAATTACAAAGTATTGCTACTGACCTATAAAGCCCTAAATGGTTTAGCTCCAGTGTATTTAACGGATCTTTTATCGCCCTACAATCCATCACGCTCTTTAAGATCACTAAACTCGAGGCTTCTGGTCATTCCTAGGATATCCAAGTCCACTAAAGGAGGGAGGGCATTTTCACATTTAGCTCCTAAACTCTGGAATAGTCTTCCTGATATTGTTCGAGGTTCAGACTCGCTGTCCCAGTTTAAAACTAGATTAAAGACGCATCTCTTTAGCCAAGCATTCACATTATAAATACGTTTTATACAACAGTTAAAACGCACCAACAGCATTAATATTCTGAACAGCAGCTATGCTAATTATTTCCCATCTGCTTTTCTGTTGTTATCTCGGGACACTAGTCCCGAGGTAACTAGTTCGTCAGCTCCAGTTTGTATCCAGCCTCAGACTTCAGATGCCCCTGTGATGAGACGACTCGACGCCTGTGAAGAGACGACTCGACGCCTGTGAAGAGACGACTCGACGCCTGTGAAGAGACGTCTCGACGCCTGTGAAGAGACGACTCGACGCCTGTGAAGAGACGACTCAACGCCAGCGTTGTTATGGCCTAAAATAATACATGATTGATTAACTTATCCTAACATTTTTTCTTTAACATTCTCTTTCTAACATTTTTCAATGTACATTTATGAAATGCACTTTCTGTGAAGCTGCTTTGAAACAATGTGTATTGTGAAAAGCGCTATACAAATAAATTTGAATTGAATTGAATTGAATTATGGCTGTGCTCTTGTTACCAGATGAGATATAATGTCCAGCGTTTGGTGCTGAGATTCTTCAGGACAAGGCCTTGATGCCATCTACACTTGGTACATGAAGAGGGTGAGTTTCCCAATAGCTACCACTATCTCAGATCAAAAGACTGAACACAACAGGCTTCAATCTGTATTCATCTATTTGGATAGGTTTAATGTTACATTATTAGCCTGGAAAATACACTCAAAAAACCCTATTGAACGAACTTAAATTAAGGAAAATTTTTCCACAAAATTTAATTACATTTTTCCAACAAAATCTTGTTTGAAATGATTTGTTGTAATCTTGTTGTATGAACTAAAAGGGTTAGTTCACACAAAAATGAAAATGAACCCATGATTTACTCTCCCTCAAGTCATCGTAGGTGTATATGACATTCTTCTTTCAGACAAACACAATCAGAGTTAAATTAATAAATGTCCTGGCATTAAAATGGCAGTGAAAGGATGTTTCTGTTTTGAAGTCCATAAAAGTGCATCTATCCATCATAAACGTGCATTTATTCATCATAAACGTGCATCTATCCATCATAAACGTGCATCTATCCATCATAAACGTACATATCCATATTTAAAACTTTATAGACTAAAATAACTAGCTTCTGGCAATCAGCTGTACACAAGTTGACTTACACAAAAGAGTAACCCATGACACGATGTACAGGAGCATCTCAAGTTTGGACGCCTCTCGCTGAGAGTGCTGGACAACAAACTCAAGCCCCTCTTCTCTTATATCGAAATCCTCTGCCATTTCTCTTTAAAAATTCTCGTTTTAGACTCTAATTCATGACCGGTGTTTTGTTTTGCTCTATCCTCCGCACTTCTGTGTTTGTCATTACGCATGCGTCAAGGGTTACTCTTTCGCCGTAACTCGACTTGCTGACCACCGCAAGCTAGTTATTTTAGTCTATAAAGTTTTAATGGATATGTTTCTTACACAAACTTGCAACTTCAGATGAAGACATCAGATGTAGGCCTGGACAGATGTACCAACAGTCCACCACACTGACCTTTGATTACTGGATTGCTGATTACTCTTATGTTCTGTGAGGGCATCATTATAGCAAAACTGAGCACCTGTGACCGTGGGATTTTTAGTTGTAAAGAATAGTCACACATCACTTAAAGTCAGAGAGAAAAGGTGTTTTTTAGAAGTTGCAAACTGTTTTCTCTTACAAACAACACAACAGTTAAACCTTTTCAAATTCTTTTCTGGTGGTGCACAAGTCATATTCTACAAATAACAAATTAAGAAATTCATATGCTCACATTTAAGCTGCGGCAAATAACTTTGACACTGTAACAGTCATGATATGACATCACTCTGCAGTCTTTTTATAAACATGAATTCAACATTTAACAAATAGTATATTCAAAATATATATTCTGCCCCTACTAGGATGAGTGCTGAAGTACTAGCTTGGCAGATAGCTAACAGGTTCCTCCAAGAAAGACTCAGATGCCAGACTTTGATTGAGTTTGATTTACTTGAAGGAAGCACTATAAAACTGAACATACAAATAAAGAAAATGTCAAATAATGTGTCTTTGCATCATAAT
Organism: Gobio gobio; assembly: GCF_949357685.1. Classification (NCBI taxonomy): domain Eukaryota; kingdom Metazoa; phylum Chordata; class Actinopteri; order Cypriniformes; family Gobionidae; genus Gobio; species Gobio gobio. The sequence goes on along the minus strand of NC_137102.1, from coordinate 52,274,983 downwards.
TCAGTTGTTACATTCAGATTATAACATTTTGAGCATGTTCACTTCCATACAGACGGTCTTACAATCAGCACTTCAATACTATATTACTGGAAACACAATTTACACACATCTTTCTTAAAATAGCATTTTACTCTATTAACAACAAAAATATTAAACTAAATACTCACAGACATATATTTCCAAGGCCTTTGTAACACGAAACCGCATGGCAGGGAAATACAGCGTTCTGTTGAATTTTCTTCCGATGCAACACCAACTACGGTAACTCAAGAAGGACAAACTTAATTTAAAATGCAATTTCACTATGGCCACTAGGTGTCGCTATGGGATTATATTACTGAGGTCAGCACACTCCCCGTCTGGTATGTTCTATACCACTGTCTCTTTGCACAACAACACCACCTCCGAAACTGGTCTTGAATATACTTTGGGTGTGCCTTGTTTGATAACTTTTACCTCCACTTTACGTACTCTGAGATCTTGACTAGGGATGGCATTTACCACAACCCCTGTAGGCCATTCATTCCTCTTGAGTAACGCATCTTTTAGAAGAACAACATCTCCGACTTGCAGGTTTGGTTTGTCTACCTGCCACTTTCTCCTTTGCTGAAGTGTTGTTAAATATTCTTGACGCCAACGCTTCCAAAAGGAATCAGCAAGGCTTTGAACTTGCCTCCACTCTTTGTTGTAAAGGTCTTTAAGATCATACTCTCCTTTTGGTGCGGACACAGTCTCCAACTTTTGAGTTAAAAGTGTCGCAGGAGGGAGAACATTTGGCATCTCAGGGTCAGATGAGATAGGGACCAGAGGCCTGGCGTTCATTATGGCCATGACTTCTGACATTAGCGTAACTAGGACCTCATGTGACAACCTTGTAGAATCTGTCTTGAGAAGTAAGCCATCTAAAATTCTCCGTGCAACCCCTATCAACCTTTCCCACACTCCACCCATGTGTGAAGAATGGGGAAAAATTGAAGACCCAAGTACAGCCTTGATCCTGTAGATAGCCTTTCAACTCTGGATCCTCTGCAGTTATCTTGAGCTCTTTGCAGGCTCCAATAAAGTTAGTTCCACGGTCAGACCTAAGTAGTCTGACGGGCCCTCGTACAGCAATGAATCTTCTCAATGCGTTTATAAAGCTTGAGGACGACAGGGACTCAATCACCTCAAAATGCACGGCTCGCGTTCCCAAGCATGTGAAAATAACTGCCCATCTCTTACTCTCTGCAAGATCTCCCCTGGTTCGTCGAGAGTAGATGTTCCATGGACCAAACACATCAACGCCGACATTAGTGAATGGAGGATCTGGGTTAACTCGATCAGAAGGTAAGTTGGACATTTTTTGCTCCTCCAGCCTTCCCCTGAGCCTTCTACAGATCACACAGTGGTGTATGACACTTGACACTAGTCTTTTGCTTCCAATTATCCATAGTCCAGCTGACCGGAGAGCACCTTCTGTGAAATGTCTACCCTGGTGTGCAACTTGCTCGTGAAAGTGTCTGACGAATAGAGTAGCGATGTGATTGTTTTTGGGAATGATGATGGGGCGATTCTCTTCCCAACATGTTTCAGCTAATGATGAACGTCCTCCAACTCGTATTACTCCATCTTCATCCAAAATGGGGTTCAACTTTCCTAAGATGCTGCTCTTGGGCACGACTTCATTTCTGACCAGGCACTTTAGTTCCTCTGAAAATGTTTCTTGTTGAACAGTTTTGATCACTACAACTCTTGCTTGTGTTAACTCATCTGTTTTGGAGTTAGGGTTTCCAGAACAAGATCTGGCCCTGCATACAAGCCTAGCCATGGCTCTGGTGAGTATTTTCCAGCTGGAGAAGCGTGTAAATCGCTGTGAATCTAGCTTCTTTTCAGAGGTTTTAGTAACTAAGGCTGACACATGTGGCCGTACCTCTGCATCTGTTTCTGGCTCAATAAGGTTGTAGGTCTCTGCCTGGAATGTGTCAACGTTTAGGTCACCTTTGTGCAAAAACTCAGGGCCTTTAAACCAGTTTGTATGGTTCAACAGATCGAGGGGATATGGGACGTGTGCCATGATCAGCAGGATTTTGGTCTGTACTGATGAAGTGCCACTGTTCTGGGTGAGTAGACCTCCTTATCTGAGCAACTCTGTTGGCAACATACACATAAAACCTTCTGCTTGTGTTGTGAATGTAACCTAAGACAATTCTACTGTCAGTGTAGAATTTCACTCTTTGGAGTTCAATGTCCAGTTCAGTGGTTAGCAAGTTTGCCAATTCCACAGCCAAAACCGCAGAACAAAGTTCAAGACGTGGAACAGTCAGAGAAGTACGAGGGGCTAACTTGGATTTACCCAGGAGAAAGCCAACGTGGCTGCATCCCTCTGAGTCGACTGCTTTAAGGTAAGCTACAGCTGATATGGCCATGGTGGATGCATCTGCAAAGATACAGAGTTCTCTGTATTGTGTAGAGCACAGAGAAACAGGAAGGTATGGTCGTTTAATCTGTATCTGCTCAAGCTTCAAAAGTGAATCAAGCCATGTTCTCCACTGATCTTCTCTTTCAGCTGGAATGAGAGAATCCCAATCACATTGATCATTGGCTAGTTCTCTGACCAAAGCTTTACCCTGGACTGTTACAGGGGCCAAGAAACCCAGAGGGTCATAAAGACTGTTAACCACAGAGAGGATGCCTCTTCTGGTAAACGGCTTCTCTACCCTTGACACGTAATAGGTGAAAGTGTCAGTTTGTAGATTCCACATGAGTCCCAAGCTTCGTTGCATAGGTAAGGGATCTGATGGTAACTCAATGTCTTGCAAATCTTTGGCCAAGTCCTCATGACAGAAAGCTTCCATAACCTTTCTACTGTTAGATGCGATCTTGTGCAGTCTGATGTTTGATTCTGCTAGTATTTCTTTTGTCTGTTTCAGCACTGTGATAGCTTCTTCACTGGACGGAAATGAGGCAAGTCCATCATCCACATAGAAATTACGCATCACAAATTGTTTTACCTCTGTGTCATGTTTGTCCTCTCCCAGCAGAACAGCTCTTCGCAATCCATATATGGCAACAGCAGGCGATGGACTATTACCAAAAACATGCACTTTCATGCGGTACTCTACAATCTGTTTGTCTGGATCATTATCTTCAAACCAAAGAAATCTGAGGAAGTCTCTATGGTCTTCACGGACAATGAAGCAATAGAACATGTGCTGTATATCTGCTGTGACTGCCACAGGTTCCTTGCGAAAGCGGATGAGGACACCTAACAGTGTGTTGTTCAAGTCTGGCCCACTCAGTAACACATCGTTGAGGGAGGTACCTTCATTTTTAGCACTTGAATCGAATACAACACATATCTGGCCCTTCTTCTGTGGATGGTAAACACCAAATATGGGCAAGGACCAACATTCCTGCTGTGTTTTCACTGGGGGTGCAATTTCAGCTTGATCATAGTCAAACATTGTCTGCAATCTCTGCATGAACTTGAAGAAGTGTTCTTTCATATCTGGTTTTCTTTTCAGAATGTGTCGCAGAGATTCAAGTCGTTTCGCAGCTTGGCATCTGTTATTAGGTAGGCGAGGCCTATTTGGTTTGAAGGGCAATGGTGCTACCCATGAATTTGAGTCATCCATGTAGACCTCTCTGTCCATAATGTCAAGGAACACTCTGTCCTCGATTGACATTCCTATTTTGTCATCATGGGAAGTATTTTGGAACACACTACTTCCAAGTTTCACTTTATCAGAAACAGCTGTAGCAACATTGTTTCGAGGATTGTAATGCAACATTGTGTTGTCAAACTTCTCTTTCACATATATGCTACTAGTACATGGTGAAAGGATGGATGAGCGACCATTACTCAGAATGTTGGTTCTGAAAACACTTACATCAGCAGTTTTGTGTGTTCTTCCAAGACACACCTCTCCAATAATCACCCAACCAAGATCTAGACGTTGTGCAAATGGCGCGTTGTGAGGTCCACTGCGTTGTTCTAGAACCTTATGCACTCGCAGTATGTCTCGGCCAAGGAGCAAGAGTATAGCTGCACAGGGGTCGAATACTGGGATCTCGTCTGCCACAGCTTTGAGATGCGGATGGTGTCTAGCAATCTCTGGTGATGGTATTTCAGACCTGTCATCTGGAAGCATGTCACATTCAATTAAGGTGGGTAAGGAGATTTGGGTTTTTCCATCAAATGACTCCACAACAAAGTTACTTGCACGTCTGCCAACTGTTTCCATCACTCCAGAGCAGGTTTTCAATGTGTATGGCATTCCTTTTTCTTTAATGCCAAAATGATCAAAGAACTGGGTTTTGGCCAAAGACCTGTTGCTTTGTTCGTCAAGGACAACATAAGCTTTGATAGCCTTCTCCTTTTCTCCTGCTGGATATACTCTGACAAGACAAATTTTGGAGCATGATCTTGAGCTCATACCATTTACACAAATTTCAGTGCATTTGGATGTCACGGACAAGAAATCAATTGTTTGTTGCTCCCCGCCTTGGTCTTCAGTCGAGGCACGTTTGTTAACTTTCCAAGGAGCTGGACCTGGATGTAAGGCAGTGGAATGCTGATTGCTGTAACATTCTTTACATTGTACAGGTCTATCACAGTCTTTGGCAAAATGGCTGGATGACGCACAGCATCTGAAACAGATGTTCATGTCTTTGAGGTAAGTTTTCCTCTCCTCTAACGTTTTACCTCTGAAACTTCGACATTTCCTCAATGGATGGGGTTTGTTATGCAGAGGACATTGCTTATCAGGATCATTTACCTTATTCTCTGAAGCTTTTGAATAAGCATTTCCAGGATCTGTGGAGACTTCTGTTCTCCTGGCAGCTACTGTAGGTTTTACATATGGCTTATATGGGGGACATCTCTCTGTTTTAACAGCAGTTGAACTACCAACTGCGATATCAGCGAAACTTGGATCGTTACGGACTTTAGCCTGATCACAGACAAACTTCACAAAGACTGAAAATGGACGGTAAGGCACACAATTTTGTTCTTTATACTGAGCTCCTGTTGTGATCCATTTCTCTTGCAGGTATAATGGAAGTTTCTGCACAATTGGATTGACTCCACGTGATGTATTGAGATAGGCGAGCCCCGGTAAGTATCCATCAGTTCTTGCTGCTTCAAGTTCCAACAGAGTATCACCCAGTTCCCTCAGTTTAAGGTTGTCTCGGCTTGAGATTTTTGGGAAATGTTCCACTTTTGTAAGCAAGGCATTTTCTATTACTTCAGCTGAACCATAAATGTCTTCTAATCTTTGCCATACCATTCTAAGGCCAGCTTTGGCGTTGTGAATGTGAACTGCTCTGATTCTCCTAGCTTGTTCGGAGGATGATGGTCCCAGCCATTTACAAAGCAAATCAAGCTCCTCTGTAGGTGTGAGATTCAAATCTTCAGTGGCACTAAGAAAGGATGCCTTCCAAGCCCAGTAGTTCTCTGGATGATCATCAAATTTTAATAAGCCTGAGCTTACCATCTCACGTCGCAGTAGATATTTTGCAAAGTCCATTGAAGTTGAAGTGTTTGCTTGCCACCGATTGGACTGGTAATCATTATGCTGGAACCTTGCCCCATGTGGCTGTTCACTGTAGTGGTAGGGTTCTCTTGAAGAGCTTGCAGTAAGGGGATTGTTAACAGACTTCCAGTTAGTGCTCTGTTTTACAGGATGCTGAGCAGGTAACTCACCAAACTCATAGTCACTGATTTCACTCGACTGTACATTACTCTTTCTCATATAGCTTCTTGCTGTCTCACCACTGTCCTTTTTCTGCTGCTGCACTGGTGGGCATGAGAGATCAAGTGTCTTTAAGTCTGGAAGTGGATTGGTGACTGAGTGCTGCACGACAGGAGTGGTTACATTTTCACTAGAAAACTGAGCTAGGTTCTGCAGCGACAACCTAACAGAACTTTTACGGTCTGTCTCTCCAAGCTGTTCATCAGCGGCTGCCTCCAACACATCTGCTTCAGCGACAGCAGCTGCAGCTGCTCTTTTTAGCTGCAGCGTGTGTAAGTTTGCTTTAAGCTCTGCTTTCTTTCTAGCTGCTTCTTCCACAATGTATGCTTCTTCTTTCATCATCTCTGCTTCTTTCTTAGCGAATGCCAGTTGCGCCTGTGCTGCTTCTGCCTTTGCACATGCTCTGATGGCCATTCCACTGGCTGATGAAAACTGACTTGAACGTGAGGACCTGGAGCAACATGATCTTGTTTCTAATTGTTCGCTTATGTCTTCTTCATTACCAGGTTGGGACATTGTGACTACTTGTCTTAAATTTAAGCTAGAAAGCTGAAGATTGCTGGTAGCTGGAGCTTGTATTTCCCGTTGAGTTCTGAAGGCCGTCTGAAGCTTTGTCTTTTTACTATTCTGCCCCTACTAGGATGAGTGCTGAAGTACTTGAGCCTGACTAGCTTGGCAGATAGCTAACAGGTTCCTCCAAGAAAGACTCAGATGCCAGACTTTGATTGAGTTTGATTTACTTGAAGGAAGCACTGTAAAACTGAACATACAAATAAAGAAAATGTCAAATAATGTGTCTTTGCATCATAATTCAGTTGTTACATTCAGATTATAACATTTTGAGCATGTTCACTTCCATACAGACGGTCTTACAATCAGCACTTCAATACTAGACAATTGGAAAAGTTTTTGGGGCAGACCTGACCTGTTGAAGAAGGATGGCATCCATCCCTCTTGGGGTGGTGCCGCTCTTCTCTCTAGTAATTTGGCACATAGTCTTAGAGCTAAACCTTGACTCACTAGGGCCCAGGTCAGGAAGCAGACAAACTGGCTAAACCGACCGTCTGCTAGCTGTCTCACGTCACCGGAGTCAGATAAATCCCAGCACATAGAGACTCTTTCACCTAGATATTATCATATAGAGACTGTGTCTGTTCCCCGAATTAGTAAATACAAAAAAACATCAAAACCATTCAACAGTAAAAATGTAATTGATGTCCAACAAATAAACAAAAGATATAATACAGATGAACAATTGATAAAGCTTGGGTTGCTGAATATTAGATCCCTTTCCCCAAAAGCGCTTATTGTTAATGATATTATTACAGATAATAATCTAGATGTGCTCTGTTTGACAGAAACCTGGCTAAAACCTGACGACTACATTACCTTAAATGAGTCCACCCCCCAAGATTATTGTTATAAACATGAGCCTCGTCTGAAAGGTAAAGGGGGAGGGGTTGCTGTAATTTATAATAATATCTTCAGTATTACTCAGAAGTCTAGTTTCAAATATAATTCCTTCGAAGTTTTGGTGCTTTATGTAACGCTATGTAGTGTACATGATAAAACCCGTTCAACATTTGTGTTAGCTACTGTATACAGGGCACCAGGGCATAATACAGACTTTATCAAAGAATTTGCTGATTTTCTATCAGAGTTAGTACTGGCCGTAGATAAAGTACTAATTGTTGGTGATGTAGACAACGGAAAAGACGTATTGGGATTAGCATTTAAAGACACACTAAACTCTATTGGAGTTAGGCAACACGTGTCAGGAGCCACTCATCGCCATAATCATACTTTAGACCTAATATTGTCACATGGAATAAATGTTGATACCGTTGAAATTCTGCAGCAGAGCGATGACATCTCAGATCATTACTTAGTATCATGTATAATTAATTTAGCTAAGGTTGCAAAGCCGCCCCCTCGCTTCAAAAATGGCAGGACAATCACTGCCGCTACTAAAGATTGCTTTTTAAATAATCTTCCTCATCAGTATCATCTGCTCAGCATCCCAGATAGTATAGAAGAACTCGATGTTGCAACAGAAACTATTGACTCTCTCTTTTCCAGTACTTTAGACACAGTTGCTCCTCTGCGCTTAAAGAAGATTAAAGAAAATAGTCCAACGCCGTGGTACAACGAGCACACCCGGGCCCTTAAAACAGCAGCCAGAAAAATGGAGCGCAGCTGGAAGAAAACAAAATTAGAGGTATTTCGTAATTCGTGGAAAGAGCACATGATCACATACAGAAAGGCCGTAAAAACTGCTAGATCTGCTTATTTCTCAACTCTCTTGGAAGAAAACAAACACAACCCAAGGTATTTATTCGATACAGTGGCTAAATTAACCAAAAATAAAGCTTCAACTTCTGATGATTGTAAACAGCACAGCAGTAATGACTTTATGAACTTCTTCACATGTAAGATTGATGATATTAGGAAAAAAATGTTAACCATGCAGCCGTCTACTACAGTATCACATCAGACAGAGCATTGTAGTGTCACTGAGGAAAAATTACACTCATTCACTGCTATAGGAGAAGAAGAATTGGCTAAACTCGTTAAATCATCAAAATCGACAACATGTATGATCGACCCTATACCGACTAGGCTATTAAAAGAGATGCTACCAAAGGTCATAGATCCTCTTCTTAATATAATTAATTCATCTTTGTCATTAGGATATGTACCGAAAACTTTTAAGTTGGCTATTATTAAACCACTTATTAAAAAACCGCAACTTGATCCTACAGAATTAGTCAATTATAGACCAATCTCAAATCTACCCTTCCTGTCAAAAATACTTGAAAAGGCAGTGTCTTCACAATTATGTTCCTTTTTAGAAAGAAATGGTATCTGTGAGGATTTCCAGTCAGGATTTAGACCGTATCATAGCACTGAGACTGCTCTCATCAGAGTTACAAATGATTTACTCTTATCATCCGATCGTGGCTGTATCTCTCTATTAGTGTTACTCGATCTTAGCGCTGCATTTGATACTATCGACCACAACATTCTTTTGAATAGACTCGAAAATAATGTAGGTATTAGTGGAATTGCTTTATCATGGTTTAAATCATACCTATGCGACCGTTATCAGTTTGTAGTAGTAAATGAAGATATGTCACACCGATCGCAAGTTCAGTATGGAGTACCACAAGGCTCAGTGCTAGGACCGCTACTCTTCACCCTGTACATGCTACCACTGGGAGATATCATTAGGAAGCATGGCGTTAGTTTTCATTGTTATGCTGACGATACTCAGCTCTATATTTCTTCATGCCCTGAAGAAACTTACCAATTCACAAGATTAACGGAATGCATAGCTGATATAAAACATTGGATGACTGGTAATTTCCTGCAACTCAATTCAGAAAAAACTGAATTTTTAATTATTGGACAAAAAAGCTACACAAGTAGTAGCCTAGAATACTGTCTAACACTTGATGGCTGTTCTGTCAAGTCCTCGTCGTCAGTGAGGAACCTGGGTGTGCTCTTTGATACCAATCTTTCGTTTGAAAGCCACGTTTCTAGCATCTGTAAAACTGCTTTCTACCATCTTAAAAATATATCTAAATTACGGCACATGCTCTCAATGCAAAATGCTGAACAGTTAGTTCATGCGTTCATGACCTCAAGGCTAGATTATTGTAATGCTCTACTGGGTGGTTGCCCTGCTCGCTTAATAAATAAACTCCAGCTGGTCCAAAACGCAGCAGCTCGAGTTCTTACTAGAACCAGGAAGTATGACCATATTAGCCCAGTTCTGTCAACACTGCACTGGCTGCCTATTAAACATCGCATAAATTTTAAAATCTTACTTATTACTTACAAAGCACTAAATGGTTTAGCTCCCCAATACTTGAGCGAGCTCTTAACATATTATACTCCATCACGTCTACTGCGGTCTCAAAATTCTGGCCAGTTGATAATACCTAGAATATCCAAATCAACTGCAGGCGGTCGATCCTTTTCCTATTTAGCTCCGAAACTCTGGAACAGTCTTCCTAACATTGTTCGGGAAGCAGACACACTCTGTCAGTTTAAATCTAGACTAAAAACACATCTCTTTACTGTGGCATACACATAAAACACTTTTTCAATGAAATGATTGTTAGGCTGCATTAACTAGGTCAGCCGGAACCGGGAACACTTCCCATAACACCTGATGTACTCGTTACATCATCAGAAGAATGGCATCTACGCTAATGATAGTCTCTCTGTTTTATCCCGAGGTTTACTGCAGTCAGCCGGATCCGGGCCGTACCCAGTTCAGATGGAGGACCTGCGCCCAGAGAAAACCAACACAGGACCCCGAAGTGTCTGCAGAGACCCTGATTAGACTCCCACCGGCAACTGCCTCATCGTCACGGCATCTCAATAAACCCGTCTCCGGCGTGTTGACTCAGATTGTTCGAATATTACAATTAAATAATACTTAAATCGATATGTCATCCTCAATAAACCCGTCCCCAGCGTGTTGCCTCCGATCATTCGAATATTGCACTTTAATAATTATTTAATCAACATCATCCTCAATAAACCCGTCTCCAGCATGTTGCCCCCGGTCCCTCGAATATTCCGATCTATTATGACTTCTGAGCTGTAAAGATGCCAGAATAATAATAATAATAATAATAATACGCTGTTTGTTAATTGGCCAGAGGAGAACTGGCACCCCGACTGAGCCTGGTTTCTCCCAAGGTTTATTTTTCTCCATTAGGTCACCTAATGGGGTTTTGGTTTCCTTGCCACTGTTGCCTCTGGCTTGGCGTGCTCAGTTGGGGACACTCAATTTTTCAACTAAACATTGAAATAAATCTAATTAATAAACTAAATTAACCATTTAAACTAAATTACTGATCGAATTATTGATCTAAAGCCCACACTGTCACTGTATGATAATTGAAATGAACTGATGACATCAGCGTTTTTTCCAGAATGGCTATACAGCTGAATAAAATTATGCTGCATTATTTTCCTGTTTAACACTGTAAAGCTGCTTTGAAACAATCTACATTGTTAAAAGCGCTATATAAATAAAGTTGACTTGACTTGACTTGACTATATTACTGGAAACACAATTTACACACATCTTTCTTAAAATAGCATTTTACTCTATTAACAACAAAAATATTAAACTAAATACTCACAGACATATATTTCCAAGGCCTTTGTAACACGAAACCGCATGGCAGGGAAATACAGCGTTCTGTTGAATTTTCTTCCGATGCAACACCAACTACGGTAACTCTTCTTCTTCTTCTTCTTCTTCTTCTTCTTTGGTGTTTATTGGCGGTTGGCAACCTAACTTATTGGTGCATTACCGCCACCGACTGGAATGGAGTATGGATAAGGATATTATTTGTATACGTCATATAAATAAACAAGCAAACAAACAAAACGTTATATTCTTTTGTATAATTTACTTACTTGCAAAAATGTAATAATATCATCATACAACTTGCTTTCTGTTTTCCCTAATAAACCTGGCAATGTAAAGTCATGATGTTTTGCTATCTTAAGTGACTGAATAAGGTGATGTCTCTCATTATTATATTTCATACAATGAAAAAGTACATGCTCAACTGTTTCTTGTTGACAACAGTATGTGCAGTTGGATGCTTTCCAATCTTATATAGTGTACTATTAAGTCCTGTGTGACCTATTCTCATCCGAGTTATAATACTTCCTTCTCTTCGATTCCTGCTCTCCCTCCTCCCAGAACCAACTTGATTTTGTATATTATATAAGTGTCTGCCTAATTCAGTATCATCCCAATGTATCTGCTATACTGAATGCACATATTTCCTAATGTATGCTTTAGCTTCCATTTTGCTTAATGGAACTTGTAGATCTATCCGTTTTAATTTTAGAGTTTGTTTTGCCAGAATATCCACCTTCTCATTCCCTTCCACACCAACATGAGCAGGAACCCAAATAAATTGTATTTCTTTGCCTTTAACCTTCAAATTATATACCTTATGGAAAATTTCATTAATTATGTCCATTCTAAAAGATGACCTGCCAGACTTTATACTTTCCAGTGCAGAATAACTATCAGATGCAATGACTGTGTTATTTAGTTCTTTCTCCTCTAACCACTGCAAGGCCAATAATATCGCTAATAACTCTGTTGTATAAACTGACAAATGATTGGTAACTCTTTTCTTGATATAAAAATCATATGTTGGAATATATACAGCTGCCCCTGCATATCCTGTATCCGGATCTTTTGATCCATCTGTAAATAAAACCACTGAATCTTGGAAATGCATCTCAAAATAATTCCTCACTATATGACACACTGGAGTTTGTTTAGATTTATTATTTATTTCCTGCTTTATATTGAGGTCAACAGCAGGTGAGGGGAATAACCATGGAGGGATGGAGGATATTGATACTGTATTGCTGTACTGTAATTGACATAAACCTATATTCCTAGCCTTTGCATCACCTATCCACCCAAAACGTACAAAGTTTGTTTCATTATGTTCCCAGCACTCTTTCAATACACTTTTGACAGGATGCGAAACATTTTGTCCCTGGATATTAACCCAATATGTCAACATCAACTTCATTCGCCTGATGCCTAAAGGCATTTCTCCCATTTCCACCTGCATTGATGACACTGGGGATGTTTTAAATGATCCACTGCAGATTCTTAAGGCTTGAGCTTGCAATACATCTAATTGTTTGAGATTTGATTCTGCTGCCGACATATAAGCTATACATCCATAGTCAAAGACAGACCTCATGAGTGCCCAATATATATTTTGTAGAGATGTTCTACTTGCTCCCCAGTCCTGTCCTGACAAACACAGAAGAATATTAATAATCTTTTTACATTTGTCCTTAATTTTATCCAAATGAACTTTCCATGTCAATTTTTCATCAAACCAAACCCCAAGAAACCTTACTAATTTGACTTGCTCCAGAGTATTCCCATACAATTTTAAAGATAGAGGTGTGACTTTATGCCGCCTTGAAAAACAAATGACCTGAGTTTTTGCTACAGATAATTTAAAACCCCATTTATTAGCCCATTTTTCAACTTCAACTATTGCTCCTTGCATTTTTTTATTAATATAAGTTATATTACGACCTCTAATCCACAAAGCCCCATCATCTGCATATAAAGATTTTCCAATATTTTGTTCAACTTGAGAGAAAATATCATTAATCATTATATTAAATAATAACGGACTACATACACTACCTTGTGGTGTTCCATTCTCCACTGTATACACACTGGAGTATTCTTCTCCTACTTTAACTTGTATTTTCCTGTTTAATAAAAAATCTTGAACCCAATTATATGTTTTACCTCCAATTCCCAAAGATTTTAACTTTATTAATAATCCTTCTTTCCAGAGCATATCATATGCCTTTTCCACATCAAAAAAGACAGCTATTACTACTTCTTTGTTAGTTTGTGCTTTTCTGATGTCTGACTCTAGACATAATACAGAGTCCATTGTATTCCGACCCCTTCGGAATCCACTCTGATAAGGAGATAATAGATCTTTACTCTCTAAGAAGTACGTTATTCTTTCTGTGATTATTCTTTCCATTACTTTGCATAAATGAGAAGTTAAGGCAATAGGCCTATAGCTAGTAGGATCTGATGAGTTTTTCCCAGGTTTAAGAATAGGTACTATTGTTGCTTGTTTCCAAACAATAGGGAGTTGACCAGTCTCCCAAATTAGGTTAAATAATTTTAAAATGATTTCCAATGTAGTATCTGTCATGTGTGCCAACATTTTGTAACATACTTCATCTTTTCCAGGAGTAGTCTGCCGAGCACTTATAATTGCTCTTCTTAACTCAAACATGTTTAGAGGAAGGTTAAGTAAACTATCTGACATCTCATCTTTCTCTAATAAATTTGGGTAGTCCATTAATGTTCTACTCCTACTCTTCCTAGCTTCTTCTGAAAGATTATCTGAGCTATGAACTTTCTTAAAAATTTGTACTAGAAGTTCGGCTTTATCTAGATTACTGACAGCCATTCTGTCTGCACCGACCAACACTGGTAACTCATAATTCCTTCTAATCCCCCCCATTTTCCTGATCATATTCCATATTTCTGACAGTTGCACTTCTCTTCCAATACTATCACAGTACTGCCTCCAAAAAATACGCTTTTGTATTTTTATTGTTTTCATTACTAATGCCTGGGCACATTTATACTTGATCATGGCATCCATAGAATGCTGTTTTTTAAGTTGCCTAAATGCTTTATTTCTTGCTTTCACAACTACTTTACAATCATCATTCCACCAGGGTACGTTCTTGATACGTCTAATTCCTGTAGTTTTGGGTATTACTTCCTCCGCTGACTGAATTATTTCACTTACTAGCTTATTATTGAATTCATTTACATCCATCTGGTTCTCCTCTAGTAGAGTCATACATCTATTTCCACATATTACTTGAAAAACTTCCCAATTTACCTTCTCCAATTTCCATCTAGGACTTCTCTTTTCTTTTTCATAACATATCTTAAAACCAACTGTAGTCACTACAGGATAATGATCACTCCCTATTGTAGTATGTTTGATCACACTCCATGTACTTATCCCTGCTATTATGGTAGATACAAATGTCAGGTCGAGTGCCGTTTCTGTATTATGTAAACAATTATATCGCGTTCCCTCTCCATTATTAATACACACCAAATCATTATCATCAATAAATTCTTCAATAAGTTGGCCATTCACATCAGTTTTATTATTTCCCCATAATGAATTATAAGAGTTAAAATCACCACACCATACTGTATTGTCATACAAAGGACCAACAACAGCTTCTAAAATATTTTGACTTAATTTTCCACATGGATTATAGTAATTTATGATATCTATACACCCTCTTTCAGTCCATATCTTACTTATAATTGATTCATTATCTTTATTTATTTGTACTACCTTATATTTCATTCCATTTTGTATAAATGTAGCTATTCCTCCCCCTCTACCAGATTCTCTATCTCTTCTTATTACATTATATCCTTTTATTAAAAAATCCAATTGTGGTATAAACCATGTTTCCTGAATACATATTACATTAGGTTTCTCTATTAAATTATCTATATATTTCTTAAACTCTTGACCGTTCGCAATTAAACTTCTTGCATTCCACTGTAGTATTGTCAAAAACATTAAGATGATCCAGCACATGCCTGAGAAGATTGTGTCTCTACATTAAGGGTATCTCTAACGGTCTCCCATAGCAGCCCTTTAATATCTAGATACTTCTCCGCAGATTTGTCAATTATTTTAATTCTTTCATTTCGGCTTTTTGTCTGAGCAGAACAGTTTATAATCTCTGCCATGAACATTACAAAATAATTTTTTTTCACTATCAGAGTTTCCTCTTTCAGCTTATCACATCCTTGACACATATTCATTTCTTTGCTCCTAATTTCTGGTTGTCTAACCTTCGTCACAATTCCTGGAACCTTCCTTGCTTCTTCTGCATAGCTAATTCCCTGTACAGCCATGACACGTTGCACTTCAGCTTGCCTCTTGCGAACCTCACATCCTCTGTAGGCAGAACTGTTCCCCACCACAATTACAACACTTCAGCTTTGTACCCTCTTGGCATTTTCCATACTCATGCTCACCACCACATTTACCACATCTTTGCTTGCCCTTGCATACTGCTGCCACATGTCCAAATCTCTGACATTTAAAGCATCTAAGTGGAGGTGGTATGTAGAGCCTCACATCATAACACATGAAACCAATATACACTCTTTCCGGGAGTTTTTCCTGATCAAAATTGATCATAACTGAAAGGCTATCTTGCATATTTCCGTTCCTGTTTATTTTTAGTCGTCTGACTTCATTTACTTTTACATTTGTTATGTTTTTTTTCACCTCTTCAACTGATACGTTTACCGGAATCCCTGTAATGACTCCTTTTGCGAATTTCCTATAAGTCATAGAACACTCCACTTTCTTTTTGTTTATCATGTTTATTTTGATTGCGTTCCCCTGTTGTCTTTCATCCTTACACACAACCAGCAGTGCTCCATTTCTAAATACTTTAGCACTCTTTATTTCCCCTATTTCCTTATTAAGAGATTTCGTTAGCTGTATTGGATTCATACCTCCAAACGAGTCCCCTTCATCCACAAGTTTTGCAAAGACCACATACTCCTCCCTCCGCTTATCCTGTATATTCGATCCCCTATCCGAGTCACTTTCATCTGTTTTATCTTTCCTTTTCTTTTTCCGTTTATTATTCCTAGTCATCTCCCATTTTTCATACATCCCGCCACCTACTTCCATCTCTCCTCGTTCATTTCCTGATCCGTCACTTCCCTCCATACTCTCCTGTCCACTCACAATCCAGCTGTTGCCAACCGCCTTGGGAATCAACATCCCGAGTCCTGCCTCCTACGGTAACTCAAGAAGGACAAACTTAATTTAAAATGCAATTTCACTATGGCCACTAGGTGTCGCTATGGGATTATATTACTGAGGTCAGCACAATATATCTTCTCAACTTTACTACAAACATTTCTTGTCAATGGAATGTAAAGTGTAGTGTGACCATACCTTTATTCTGCAGTTGCTGCACACCTGCATCAAAAGTATGAAGTCGTGGAAATTTAATTCGTTAACTGATATGCGAGATCTCACATAATATTTTTAATGATATGACATATCAGTATGTGACACTCACACACATGCTCTATCCAGTGATAAACATGTTCTTGTCATTATTAATCAATCAGTAATAATTTATTATAAATGCTACTATTTTACTATTAATATTTAAGACTGTTATAAAGGGATATTTTTGTTGTTTTTCATTCAACTTTATTTGAACGATCTAAAAAAATCTCTTATTTTGTGATTTGTAGAATGGGTACAAACTGTTGTATTTGTGATAGAGAAAAGAAAACTACAAGTTTACAAATCCTAATACATGTTCTTGTGACTTTTCTGAAATATTCTCTACAAACTCCACTGTCACAGGTGCTTAGTTTTGCTACAATAATACTACATATTATACAGCACATGCATAATTTGAATCGATATTCTGATTACATTTTTTACAATTTACCAATGCTGAACCACATCTAGCTTATTAATGACTGTGTGGGTTAAACCTCTTTTTTGGCCCATAATATGCATTTTATTTTTAAAGTAATTAAAAATATTTATCTATGCTATTGAAATTGTGGGTTACATCTTTGTCACCTTTTTCACCTAAGGAGTTTACATTTGCTGATTTGTACACTAGTTGCAAAGGGTAAGATTTCTTTATAAACTATCTACTCAACCATATGCACTTATTTTGTGGAACACAAAAGGAGAGTCACTTAGTCTCAGTCACCTTTAGAAACAAACCTGTGATTTGTGACTAAGGCTGTCAGTCTCATTAGGTTCTGCCTTACATCTCCTTTTTGTGATGTACTCCAATAAAAATAAGAGATTTGGTACAAAACAACATGATCAGTTGTATTCTTGAGTAAGTAGCCTATTGCTTTTAATTTTTTAACTTGAGACTGTTGATATTAGTCTTTAATTTAGGCTACTTGTATACCTCTTTGTGTATTTGAATGTAAATGCCTTTTTCTATTAGTCATATTGAAGATTGTATAGATGGTTTATTCTTTAAACATATATTATATCTGTAACTGCTTTGTAAATATTAAAACAATGTTAACTGAATGTGATGTGTGATTATTACGTAAACAGGCTAATTTATCTTATTAGTATTAAGTATTTGAGATTTTTAAAACAGAAAATGTGTTAACTGTATACAACTTTAACCAAATCAACGTCGTTTCAGCATAAGGTAAGCAAAACATCTGCGCAGATTTAAGTTAGTTTTGAATGGCGTGCCTGACGTTGGTCTTTGATGCCGTGAGTAGCCTAACGTGGATTTTATGCCAGTGCTATCTGGGTGTATCCCGAAAGGTTCAGCCTAAATGAATAAAGGTCCTAGAAAGCCCATGTAGAGCGGACAGGATTTGCATCGTCCACACATCGGCCGGAGAGCACTCGCGATCAGATGCCGATGTCGCGGCGACATTTTCCCAATTAGCAAACGCTCTCTGAGCTACATCTTGCAGATGGAACTTTGTGCATCGGGTCGACATCGGCCCGACGTACTTGTGCTATCTGGGTCCATTTTGTCAGTGATGCAATTTATAAAATGAGACAAACCGCAGGAAATCGTTCCACAAACGTTAGTTCGTCTGTCCACCGATTTATGAATAAGAACAGAAAATTACCGCTCCAATTCACATCGCCCAATGGAATTTGAACTTGCTTTGCCAGATCACGATTGGTTGGTGTATTTGTGTAATACTTTAAAATATATAATATATAGATTTGTAATTAAATCAACACATTAGCTCTGATTATGAAAAAAATATTGGTTTACTTTTTTCCCGTAAGGCCACACACAGTTTCCGAACAGTGGAAAATCAGCAGTCAATCAAAACGCACGCAACCCATCGCAACGCGTTATGGCAACGCCTCAACAGAAATTGTCCGACTTTTGAGCCGTCCGTTACTATTGTATACATTGTCATGTTATAATAATCACATTTATTTAGTTTTATTGACCACGATATTATCATTGATATTTGTCTGAGAGGGGCACTTTTGATTCATTTTGAAAAAGGGAAGGGGCTCGAGCACCCAAAACCCCAAAACATTTTTTGCGCTAGACAATGGTTGGCATTATAGCACTTTCTAATTGATTGTTTAGATGATTTTTTAATTTACTATTAATGTGGGATGTTTTGGAAATATGTTAGGAATGATGTGGATATTGTCATTCTATTTAGTCATTAATATATTTACTGTAATGTCGCCATCTGGTGGAAAACAGCTATTTTTACATACTGAATTCAGCAATAATATATCCATTTTGTATAACAGCAGAATTCATGGAGAAAAACTACATTACCCATAATGATGTAAAGAAAATCCCCCAATCAGAAAGAAGAAAACCTTTCATTTAGATTTGCCTTAACCTCGCACATGCATTTTGACAGATCTAGAGTCATGTTTATCAGATAGGACCCACAATATCTTCAAGACTAACATACTTTTAATATTAGAAGGACTCATATGACCATGTACTATAAATCTTATATTGAATCTGTTCTTTGCTTCTCTATATACTGTTGGTATGGCAATGTGTTAAACATTGAAACTCATTGAATGGTATTGTCAACCAAGCTAGTAAGATTATTGGCATTAAGCAGACTGGGAAAATAGTTTGAACGGTTTGTCTAACAGAAAGCTAGAGCTATTCTAGGAGATTATACTCATTCACCGTTCCCTATTTAAAATGCTTCCCTCTGGTAGGGTGAATGGTCCTAATATGGGACTTTTTTTTTTGCATTTCAGACTTCTGCGACATATTGCGATGTGTAGCCAAAACATTAAATCCACACCCAATACCATTTTAAAAACCACAGGAAGTGTCCTAATCAAATCAAAAGAGAAAATGCACATTCGCACAAATGCACAATAACACATTCATAAAAGAAATGATAGAGATATTGGTGCTCTTAGTCCAAGTCATCTGAGAAGATCTGCATCTCCCAAATGGGACACTGAAAAGTCTATGATAAAAGGCCAAAATCACCTTGAGTCATGCAGAATAGGAAGTAAACATCTTCTTAATTTAGTAATTCTCTTGGTTATGGATGAATGAAACATGGACATCATCAGACAAACAATACAACAGGAAAGTTTTGATGCATTTATTATAAAGACATTAAGCAACTTTTATCATGTTATGTAGAGTTAAATGTAGAGTTAAATCCTAACTGTTCTCTATTTCATTTTAAGTAACAACAAATACAAACAAAAACATACAACCACAACAGACATAGCAGGCCTATTTGAAGGCAAAATATAAAATCTTGCAACTTGAAAAACAACAACCCACAGCTTTAACAGACTTTAGGCTAGATTCATCCTTGAGTCAGAATTCATGAATGTGCTATGAACTGCAGTTCTAATATTGCATAACAACACCCTGTAAATAACCATTTTTGTCCCATCAAACATGTCCCACCATATATTTTTGACTGATTTAAGTACTGTCCCAAATTAGGCTAATCATACTGTCCGAAACCACATTCCTAAAGTGGGACACTGGGATATTTGATAAAAAATATAAAAAAGTTTTTTTTTGATGGACAAACATTTCATAGGGCTAAAAAGTTGCAGGATTGTTTCGTTTAAAATTAAATTATGACAGCACAACTACTAAACTTGAAGGGATAGTTTTCAAAAATGAAAATTAGCCCATAATTTCGCCCTCAAGCCATCCTAGGTGTATATGACATTCTTCTTTCAGACGAATACAATCATAGGGTACAACAGGGCTAAAGGCTCCTTTGATTTTTATTTTCCTCTAAACCACTAGATGGCACAAAAACATGCCTCAGCCCTTTCCAAAACATGCTTTTCAAGGTGCATGTGGAGATTTGTAAAAGGCACCCCTGCTGTTGGAGCAAAAGACACCATATTTAATATGATAATAAACAGCTGGCTGACTTTTCCATTTGTTGACATGACATGGTTAGATTCAGATTGTAAGTATCATATATTAAGTCGGGTGTCCAGCTTAGAGATAATCACCATATTTATAATGAAACCATCATTTTAAAAATGTGATATTAATCATATCATATCTTATATAGAATGTATTGTCGTTACTGCTGTAAATCTAAATTACATTATTATGGGATCTCCTTCAATGCTTTCAGAATCTTTACTTTTTTAAATGATTTTGTTTCTATATTTTTCAGATAATTTCTATATTAACATATTTAAAATGGCAGCATATTTATTGATAAAAAATGAATTATTTTATTCCTCAAAATAAACAGAAAATAGTTCAAACTATGCTAAAGTGATTGTTTTGAACAAGTATTAACTACTGTATGCCTTTTGCCCTATGCTGGTGAGCCTTTTACCCCATGTGTCGGGTAAAATGCCCCCCTCGACACCCCATACATTTTTAAGATTTTTAAATAAAATAAATGTTGCTCCATAAATGTTTGATACAAACCTATATTTTTTTTTTCTGTAAATCATACATTATATGAGTAGTGAAAAGCAATTTTTTCTTAAGGTGTGCCTTTAGCCCCATTGTACCCTATTAAAAAATGTCCTGGCTCATCCAAGCTTTATAATGGCAGGGAATGGCTGCCCAAAATTTGAAGCCTAAAAAAATGCTTCCATTCATTATAAAAGTAATTCATATACGTAGCTCTAGGGGGTTAATAAAGGCCTTCTGAAGTGAATTGATGGATTTTTGCAAGAAAAATATCCATATTTACTTAAAATAAAGTAAAATATCTAGCTTACAGCGGACCGCCTTCTGCATTTCTGCATCCACAACGCCTCTCGCAGTTCAAAACACTTTGACTACGTCCAACGTCATCGGAAAACTTAATACACATATACAACAGGAGATTTTAAGGACATATATGACTGATGGTGGATATATATAAAATATATATATAAAAAAAACATGGCTACCAGATCCTCACCAAACTTTGCACAAATCAGCCATGCTGGCAAAACATTATACATTTTTTGATCCATTAAATTGTTTCGCAGGAGCCTTTGAAGCCCCCAAATTATTCAATTTATTTACTTTTTCTAATATGCTATCTCAAGTAATATGGCATTTTGTTCTGTGTAGTTTCTGCATTCCAGTATTGTACTATATTATAATTTTAAAAAAAAATTACATGATTCATATATTTATTAAAGTGTTTAGTTGGTTTTAGTTTCAGTTCTACAAAACATTTTAGTTAAAACACAACATTTCACACAAATACAGTTTAAAAGGTTATAAGGCTACACACATATTATAGAAATATATAATAAAAAATGAAAAGGGCCTTAAGATAAATGCGTTAGATAAGCATTAGTTTTAAGCTGCAAATAATATTTTCACATTCTTTTGATATTGTCCTGTCTATGGCGTGATTCATCAAATTAAATGTTGGATATAGGAGTCCACATACACCACATGAATTATGCTCACTGTAAGACTTTCAGTGAAGATTAAAGATGGAATTGCTGTAAAAACCACATCATAAGATACATTTTTATTGGATTGCTAATCATCCACATTGTCCCTGACTGCAACGTACGGCTATATAACAGGATTTGTATTTGTACTATAGCTTGTCTGGCTTTATTGTTTACTTTGAAATGCATACTTGTTAAATATAAAATGGGAGGTGAGGTCAATATTATATCCATATGCTGTTTTATAACACTGATTTTCTTGTGGGGCAGACCGGGGTTAGTTGTCACACAGTTTAGCTGATGTTATGTGTACAACAATCAAATTTAGAATAGAATTAAAGGGGACATAGTATGCCCCTTTTCACAAGATATATAAATATAAATATCTGGTGTCTCCAGAATGTGTCTGTTTCAGCTCAAAATACCCCCCAGATCATTTATTATAGCTTGTCAAATTTTCCCGTTTTTGTGTGTGTTCCTTTAAATGCAAATGAGCTGCTGCTCTCTGCCCCCCTTCCTGCAGCTCCTTTACACAAGCTTCGGATACAACGTCAACAACAAAACGAATCTCACTCAGCTAAAATGTCAGAAATAACCAGTTGTGGAGTGCAGCCGCATGTTTGAACTGGAGTCGGACACAGATGAGAGACTCAGGAAGAGGTTGCAAATTTTAGTCTGCACCTGGACGTTTCTGAATGGTTAGTTGATACATTTATGTAACGTTAGTTGTTGTGGAGTTACCTTGAGTCAGCTCATCGACTAGCATGTACCGTTATGTTAATCTATAAATGTTGTATAGCTGCTTGAGTGAGAACGTAACATCCATCACCTGACTCTATACAATGCATAATAAATGTGCATTTATGACTTACGCAGACGTTTTTGGGTTAAAACTAACGACATAGCTCTAGTCTCTGTACATACAGTCAGAGACTATGGTAATGTAAGACCGCATGAATTCGCTCCAAGGAACGGTAACGAAACACGGTGAAGGCCGTACGCGTGTTCAGTGTTTCAGCTGGAAAAATGGATTTGATTATAATATTCTTTATCTGACTCCATTTATCATAGTTGTCGCATCTAGAAGAGAATGCCAACTAGTTGTTTGGTCATTTATATTTGATAGTTAATCATACATTTAATCATTCCGTTTTAACCCTTTGTTGCAAATATACCGTTCCACATTGGAGATAGTTAATAGTTACAGATTAATTCAGAAAGGATCAAAAATGTAACAATTTATTAACAATCAAGTAAATGTAAAATGTCAATTACATAATAGGCAGAAATCTCTTTTAAAAGGAAACACAAATTCTAATTATGGTTACACTTAAAATAGTTTCAAATAGATGTAAACATAAACCCTTAATTATACTAGGTAGGCCTCTGTCTAGAATGTTACCTGTGAGATAGAGAGAGAGAGAAAGAGAGAGCCAAAGAGCAGCTCTCTCTAGAGAAAGCCAGAGAGTCCAAAAGAGCGCGAGCTACAGTTGAAATCCTCTTTCATCCTCTTCCCTGATGTCACAAAACTCAAATATGACTTTTAAAGCTGACCAATCAGACCAAACCGTAAGACGTTTGAAAGTAACCAATCAGACAAAACTTCCCCCATTGTATCAAAGGTGTGAACTTTGTTCTTCTAACTCCAACTGGCCCTTCTGATGGCGTTAAGGGGGGAGGGGGTTGAGTCAATTTAAAATCTCTTGGTCACGATGATGGCTGCTAACAGCAAAGCAGATGATTTTGTTCTATTTCAAATATCTTTGATTATTTTCCACCTTACAGTAACTTTAGCCATATTAGCCGTACAGCTCATTCAGAAAGGACATTTGCAAACATTTACTAAATATGAAGTGCCATTCTTACTTGTTCTGGGTATGAAGTTAGAGCACAAAGCGTTGGTATTGACCCAACCTTTAGAAACAACTTTTTCGCAAATCCAGCATTGTACTGACACTCGCTGGTGAAGCAGTCATGGGTAAAATGATTTGCGCAAATATAAAACATTTTACATTTACATTTAATCATTTAGCAGATGCTTTTATCCAAAGCGACTTACAAATGAGGAGAGCAATAGAAGCAATCCGACAAATAAGGGGCAACAGCATGCAAGTGCTGTAAAAAGTTTCAGTTAATCTTGCAAAGTACACACTTTTTTTTTTAAATAAACAAACAGAAACATGAATAGACTAGTTAAGTGTAATTGGTTAGGTTCTGCTGAAAAATATGTATTTTTGAAAAGGCTACAGACTCGGCTGCTCGAATTGAGATGGCAGGTCGTTCCACCTGGTGGGAACGGTCCAGGAAAAGGTCTGTGCGAGTGATTTCGTGCCTTTTTGGGATGGCACCACGAGGCGTCATTCACTTGCAGAACGTCTGAACAAGCGAGTTTAGGTATATTGGTGCAGCGCCTGTGGTTGCTTTGTAGGCGATCATGGCTCAGATGCCAGGAGTCTACGGAGACTCATGTGTTCATTGGTACATCCAACAACAGAACACTTGTAATGTTTTTTTTGGCGCAGACATTGTAATACCTAACTGATACAGCGAGTAAACATAAATGGCGGTCCCTGTGCTTCTCACTCAGCGGTGTGTCTATGCTAAAAGGGCAGATCATTAACAGTCATGGGTGGGGTTTCCCTACTCTTACACAGGAGTAGAGGGAAATCTGGAACAGCTTGTTATGAGAGATTGATAATGATTGATGGGGATAATAAAAAAAGAAGTATTGGGTTGATTTTTACCATTATAGGCTGGTTGTTTACACACTGTGTTCAAACACCTTATAAAAGAGAATTTTGATTGAAACCATTAATGCTAGAGAAAATATATATTAATTGGACAACGGCATTGGCTGAATTTCAGAATAGCATACTATACTTTTCTTATTATTTCTACCATAGGCAGATATGGCAGAGATGGTAAGATTCAGATCCTATTTTGAGATCAGCCCTTGTGAAACTTCCCCATGTGACAAACAGCCAGCGCTTCATTTTATGCATCATCAGGTGAAATGGTGGGTGGTTTTGGTTGTTTGCACACTGTCGAATAAATTGTACGGTCTGTTTCGACGGTGACTGCTGGGTTTTGGTGTTGTCCTACTGTGCAGTAGATTGTGTTGGGTCGATTATCTTCCGTTTCCTGTTGCGTCTGGTCTTGAGCCTTATGAAATGCATATAAAAAGTGGCATTTTCAAAATGTCCCCTGAATAATCATGTTTAGCTGAGCAATTACTTAACTAAAGACAATTAAATAAAACATCCACTAACCTACAGTTTATAGAACAAGCATTTTATATAAGCCTTTTTTATATCTTTTTAGATTATTCTCACCCATTCCTCCCAAAATATTTCTAACATGAATAAAAAGAACTAGACAGCATGACAACATATCCATTATGTCTGTGAGCAAAATTATGAATAGCTTACCTCATTTTGAGCAGAGACTGTATTTTGGCCACCTGCAAGGTTTAAAATGTACAAATAAAAAAGAATATGTTAATTTATTCCAAAAAGTCAAATGGCCACTTACATTTAGCATGCAGTTTTGTAAGCACAGAAGATATTTTTATATTGGCTGTTAGTTCCAAAACTGAATCTCTGTAGTATGGTCCTGCATCTTCCTCATATACTATATAAGATAATGATTACATTGGTTTTTAGTAGTAATCATTTGCATTGCATTTGATTCTTTTGCTGCTTCTTTTGCTGAACACTTTTGAATTATTATTGCCATTCCTTCTTTTTTGGCACCATCACAAATACATTTCTGTCCTCATCCTAGTATGTGGAAAACGCTGCATTGTATTCAGGTGAATATAGGATCTAAAAATTATATATTTAAATGATGTGAAAATAAGTATTAAATGTGTGATGTGTGTAGTATTCTACAAAATTAAACTTGGCCAAAAAGAAAAACAATTATGTAATCCTAATGTGAACTTACTTTTTAATGACTTATTTTAGTGCAAAAGTACTTGATCAAACTGATGCACATCGATCAGTTTTTCAAAGAAAATATTTATGAGGCAACATGGACGTACCTTTTTTACACTTGCTGTAGAGAAATAGAATTGTTGCAATTGCCAAAATACCCACTGCCACCGAAACAACATATGGCCAAAACTGGAGAGATGATTGAATCTTCTCTACACCTTTGTTGTCCTCTGCAAAAAGATACATATCATTAAGAACAGTTGTCAGTTCAGGTATTCTGAGATCAATCAAATCAGCAGTTAGACTAGATTTAGTAAACCAAAACGAGATATTTGATTCGACAGATGCTTATTTGCAGTTTGAATGTGTTGTGTGTGTGTTTGGCCAGATACCTTTCTTATTGACACAGAGCTGTGTAATGTTTATTCTGTCTTCATCCCAGCTAACTGGGTTGCTATGGTTACAGACGATGGATTCCTCACTGCAGTTCAGGATGAGAGTGTAGTTCTCATGTGATGTCACTTCCTCTGGAAAGCATGTGTTGTTCTGATAGCTAGAGTTTATTGTGAGGTTTTGAGCTCTGCATGTGAAGTTCACAGTACAGGAGTTACTGCTGAACCAGTTTGAGTTTTCAGTCAGGACAGGAGCCTCCACTGCGTCTAAAACACACATTTGTTTTTTAACAATATAATACTACACCCTCACACTATTGTAAGCTGTCAAATTTTGAATGTAGTCAAACATAGTTACAATCCAATTACTGCAACTGATGCGCAACATATAGAGTTTATAGCTAATGCTAATTCTCAACTCCTATCCCTGTCTTTTCTAAACACATTATAAAACATATTGCAAGTATAAAACATTCACATTTCTTCAAACATACACTCACTCACCCATTCACTCACACAGACTCACTCACTCACAAAAAAAGGAATAACATTTAAAAATGGTTACAGTTTTGGTTTGTCTTTAGCCGTAACTTAAGCCTAGAATTTAGAATTCTAATTTCTAAATGCTAAATTCTAATTCTGTTTACAGAATACTGTACATGACTGTGCATGACTGAAACTGTACACTGAAACTTTACAGGTCATGGAGTGGTGGATGATGAATACAAGTTTTTATATATTTAATAAATGTATCTTTTATTTAAAACATATAAACATTTAATTTCACTACTTGTACTGTATAACATTGCTCAAAATATAAGACTGAACATAAGTGAGTCTTGTGATCTGAACAAGTAAAATCACTCTCACCTATAACAGATACTCTGTATGTAACAATAATGTTATCTGATGCTCCAGTTGTTTTTGCTGTGTAGAGTCCACTGTCTGTCTTCTGCGTGTTCTTCAGTGTGAGAGAGAAGGTTTCAGTGTTGAAATCCACTCTGTCCTTATAGTTCTTTGCTTTACCTCCATGTATAAACATAACTATATTCTCTGATTTATCTTTTGTCCAGTATAAAATATCAAACTCTGGTAGTTTCTGTGTCTGAATATCCAGTTGAACCAAATTTCCCGTCTTCACAAACACAGAGATCTCAGCACTGTACCCTGAGGAGAGACAAAAATACAATATTGTTTCTGAGTGTACACATTTTTTGGAAATGGGCATGGTCAAATAAATAATAAGTTTGACATTTAAAAATACTGCATACAAAACTTTTATTAAAGAGAGAATAGCATATTAAAAATGTGAACATATCTGGAGGTATTTGCCACTGATTACCAAAATAAAGAATATAGGGAGAAAAGTAGGCATATACCATGTATCCTGTTTCATACTGATTGTCCCACATTTCTTGTTATAAATATTAATGCAGGTGTCATATTTATGAAAAATAAATAACATATGCTTACTTGTTATATTTTTTATTACGATATCTAGATAGGCTAGATATCAATAATTCAGCATTAGAGTCAAGTAACTGGTTGTTGTTTATTTTTAGTTTAAACAATAATCTAGAGCAGGGGTTTTCAAACTGGGGTCCGGGGACCCCCAGGGGTCCTCCAGAGGGTTCTAAGGGGTCCGCAGAAAAGTTCAGAGAATAAAAAGACAAAGCGAAAATGGATAAAGTCTAACGAACATTCTAACCATTTCAGTTCTAAATGTTTCTCTCCTTTCTTGCCGTGCACATACTTTCCAGAATTGTGTATGTTTGGACATTTGGTCATATTTGGACATTGGTTCGGCAATCGCACACCGAAAACCGGACTTTAAATTCTCCAGTGACGAACCGCTGCTTACAAACACAGCAGCGGATCCTTTTGTTTGGGCGGCCCGACCACGGAAACGCCGCCGGAGAAGGGGAAGCAGAGCCGGCGTGCTCATCAGATTAAGACGCCGCGCAAACCGACCCCCGCTTCCCAGTATTTTACTGGCAAATGTTCAGTCTCTGGACAATAAACTCTGCGAGCTGAGAGCACGGATCTCTTTCCAACGAGAGACGAGGGACTGCTGCATTATCTGCCTTACAGAAACTTGGATGTCCGCTGAGATTCCAGATTCGGCCATCGAAACCACGGGGTTCTCCGTGCATCGGATGGACAGAGAAAAAGATCTCTCCGGGAAAAGCAAAGGCGGGGGTGTATGTTTTATGATCAACCGATCCTGGTGTGATCAGAGGAACGTACATTCTATCAAGTCTTTCTGTTCTCCTGATCTGGAATTTCTCACGGTTATGTGTCGACCATTCTGGCTACCGAGGGAATTCACAGCGGTCATCATCACAGCGGTGTATATTCCCCCACAAGCCGACACAGACCGGGCACTGAAGGAACTGTATAGGTCAGTGAGTGAGCAGGAAACCGCGCATCCTGAGGCTGCGTTTATTGTGACCGGGGACTTTAACAAAGCCAACTTCAAGCGCATCGCACCCAAATACCACCAACATGTTAGCTTCAACACACGAGGGAACCGAGTTCTGGATCATTGTTACTCTCCCTTCAAGGATGGTTACAAATCACTCCCGCGCCCACCATTTGGCAAATCGGATCACGCTTCCATCATCCTTCTGCCCGCTTACAGGCAGAGACTAAAACAGGAAGCACCCGCCCTCAGAACCATCCAGTGCTGGTCGGACCAATCGGACTCTATGCTACAAGACTGTTTTGATCACGCGGACTGGGAGATGTTCCGGTCGGCCTCTGATGACGACATCGAGGTCTACGCCGATAGCGTAACGTGTTTCATCAGGAAGTGCGTAGAAGACGTTGTTCCGACCAAAACAATACGGCTGTACCCCAATCAGAAGCCGTGGCTAAATGTGGATGTTCGCGCGGCACTCAATGCGCGGACCTTCGCCTTTAACTCCGGTAATGCGGAGGAGCATAAACAAGCAAGTTATGCCCTCCGGAAAACCATCAGAGCAGCAAAACGCCAGTACAGGGACAAGATTGAAGGACAGTTCAACACCACCGACTCCAGAAGCATGTGGAGGGGAATTAACACCATCACGGACTACAAAGGGAACACAAACTCCACCGTGAACACCGCTGCCTCTCTCCCGGACGAGCTAAACACCTTCTATGCTCGCTTTGAGGGAACTAACACCGCCCTCGCGGAGAGAGAGCTCGTGGCTGAAGATACAGAGGTTAGTGCACTCTCCGTATCTGTAGCGGATGTTACCCGATCCTTCCGGCGGGTGAACGTCCGTAAAGCCGCGGGTCCAGACGGCATTCCGGGCCGCGTCATCAGAGCGTGCGCGCGCCAACTGGCTGGAGTTTTCACGGACATTTTTAACCTGTCCCTCTCCCTGTCTGTGGTCCCCACATGCTTCAAAACGTCCACCATTGTTCCTGTACCGAAGCAAGCAAAAACCACCTGCTTAAACGACTGGCGTCCTGTTGCTCTGACCCCCATCATCAGCAAATGCTTTGAGAGACTAGTCAGAAACCACATCTGCTCTGTTCTCCCCCCCTCACTGGACCCACTGCAGTTTGCATACCGCAAAAACCGCTCCACTGATGATGCCATTTCATCCACTATTCACACTGCCCTCTCCCACCTGGAAAAGAGGAACACATATGTGAGAATGCTGTTTGTAGACTACAGCTCAGCATTCAACACCATTGTGCCCTCCATACTTGACACTAAACTCCGGGCTCTCGGCTTAAACAGCCTGTTATGCAGCTGGATCCTGGACTTCCTGTCAAACAGACGCCAGGTGGTCAGAATGGGCAGTAACATCTCCTCACCACTGACTCTCAACACTGGAGCCCCTCAGGGCTGTGTTCTCAGCCCACTCCTGTACTCTTTGTACACACACGACTGTGTGGCAACCCACAGCTCCAACACCATCATCAAGTTTGCTGACGATACGACGGTGGTAGGTCTCATCACTGACAATGATGAAACGGCCTACAGAGAGGAGGTGCACACTCTGACACGGTGGTGTCAGGAGCACAACCTCTCCCTCAACGTCAGCAAGACCAAGGAGCTGGTGGTCGACTTCAGGAGGAATGAGAGAGAACACCGCCCCATCACCATCGATGGAGCACCGGTGGAGAGAGTCAGCAGCTTCAAGTTCCTCGGTGTCCACATCACAGAGGAACTCTCATGGTCCGTCCACACCGAGGCCGTTGTGAAGAAGGCTCATCAGCGCCTTTTCTTCCTGCGACGGCTGAGGAGGTTTGGAATGAACCGCCACATCCTCACACGGTTCTACACCAGCACTACAGAGAGCCTGCTGACTGGCTGCATCACCACCTGGTACGGCAACAGTACCGCCCGCAGCCGCAAAGCCCTGCAAAGGGTAGTGCGCACGGCCAGCTGCATCATCGGAGGTGAGCTTCCCTCCCTCCAGGACATTTACGCCAGGCGGTGTGTGAAGAGAGCTCAGAGGATCATCAGAGACTCTAGCCACCCGAGCCATGGGCTGCTCTCACTGCTGCCATCAGGCAGGCGGTACCGCAGCATCAGAACAAGCACCAGCCGACTCCAGAACAGCTTCTTCCCACAAGCAATTAGACTCCTGAACTCTTGATCCATCAGGATCATAACACACACTGGACAGAATATCACTCAGCACAACCCACTGTCGATACACACACATTATATACACATTATATAATTTATTATTTATCATATAGCACCTATTGCACATTGGATCTCTACTGTGAATAATAATGTATACTGTACATTGTATACTATTATTATTATTATTATAGCGTAATGTATATTGTTTAATGTATGTTTTAGTGTGTATATTGTTTAAAGTATATTGTTTAAAGTATATTGTTTAAAGTATATGTATATTGTAAGTATGTGTATATTGGTTAAAGCTGTGAGAACCACACTCACATTGTGTAAATTATTTATTGTTTATTGTAGAGTTTACTGTGCTGTGAGTAATTGTGGGCGCATCAGTGTAATCTGATGCTGCTCTAAATGTTGTACATGTCATGTCGTGACTACTATGTTGCTCGGAACTGCACCAAGAATTTCACCTGCTGTTGCACTTGTGTACATGGCTGTGTGACAATAAAGTGATTTGATTTTGATTTGATTTGATATGTTTGCTTTGTATCTTTCTAGTGAGTTCTCTCCCTATAGTCCCATTTATCTCGCTCACTGGGGTTGTAAAGCAGTATTCTTAACGCAGTACGTAAGTTGCTTGCATACATTTATTGTGAAAGTTGCTTATACAAAAATACTTTTTAATTGAAAATGTTCTTCTTCAGGTTTATATATCCAACATTAATATCCAATTTAAGTTTGGAAACAATATGTTGTATTTATAATGTCACACTTACTATTTATCTAACAGTTTAAATGTTTTTTCATGCATAAAAATAGATGGATTTTAGGAAGGGGGGTCCCTCATAAAGGGTCATCAAATTTGGGGGTCCTTGGCAACATAAAGTTTGAAAACCCCTGATCTAGAGAGCCCATTGTTTCATGCTTCTGTACCAATATAGGCTCATAAAAAATATGGACGACACCACTTTTCTTCAGCGGAAGAGAATGAAGTTAAGCCTCTAGAGGTCCGAATATGGCGCTGACATCTTGGTCAGATTTGGGACAGAGTCTGCGCAGTAGTGACCTCGGGACCGGAGTCTGCGTAGTAGAGAGCAGGAAGTAGAGCCGCGATATCAAAAGCCCGCCCACAATCTCGCAGATGAAGAGCAACTCATTATGTCGGTGTGAAATAAACAGTTATGGAAATGTAGGAATTAAAGCTAAAGCTCCAATCTCCTCACGAAAATCCAGAAAAAAGTCAGTTGGTGCCTCAGTGACAACTTCACTCAGAGAAGTGAAGTGACGTGTGGCCAAGTGGTGACCCATACTTGGAATTTGTGCACTGCATTCAACCCATCCAAGTGCACACACACACACCATGGACACACACCCGGAGCAGTGGCCAGCCATATTGCTGCGGCGCCTGGGGAGCAGTTGGGGGTTCGGTGCCTTGCTCAAGGGTCTCAGATCAGTCATGGTATTGAGGGTGGAGGAGGGCGCTGGTTATTCACTCCCCCCAACGACAATTCCTGCCGGACCTGAGACTCGAACCCGCAACCTTCCGGTTACAAGTCCGACTCTCTAACCATTAGGGTACGACTGCCCCGTCAATCTCACGAGAAGCCGTCAATCTCAGCTGTAAATTATGATGTCACACCCCCCGTTTTTATAGCATCAAATAACTAACTAAAACTAAACTTATTTAAAAAAAAAACACTTGAAATGAAATCAGCGTGATAAAAACTGCTTAAAATGACAGAAACCAACTTTGGGAAAAAATTATATGAAGTGTAATGTGATTGTGTAGTTTGTCTCGCGTCCATTAGAATACACGGAGGGGTGGGGGTTATGACGGCGATGCCATAGGAGAACCATTTTTGGTTCCCTGAAGAACCGTTTTGGGAAAGGTTCTTTTAAGAACCTTTTTTTTTCTAACCATTTTATAGTCTAAAGAACCTTTCTACATTATAAAGAACCTTTTGTGCAATGGAAGGGTTCTTTGGATATTTACGGTTCTTTATGGAACCATACACCTCGCCAAATAACCTTTATTTTTAAGAGTGTAGTAAGAAGTTGTGAATATTACTGTTCTACTGAGTAAAAACAATTACAGGTTGTCTTGTCACTGATATGAGACTTTCTTTTTACATAGAAGAAATTCCCTCAGTGTGCAACCAGGCTACATGTTTTGATGGTGATCAGAACTGCCAAACATTTTGTGACTAGAACCATCAGACACCTACACAACACTCTATGATTAAAAATAACACACAAATAATTTCTTGTAATAGAGGTCAATATAAAAAGGAAGTATAAACTACTGTCACGTTTGAAAAAGTTTAGAGATTCCTCTCAGGAGCAAAAAGATATTAACACTGGCACAATCGTTCTAAAATTCACTTATTGCTAGATGGTGGAGTGTATATTTCAACAGCATGGCAAAACAAGGGAGTACAAATGAAGATTTTACACCAGTGTTTTAGTTAGTAGTAAGAAAACACTAATTCTAAATTACCTAAAAACAAGCACTAGCATGTAGTTAATTTCTTACAGAATATTTTAACATATAAATAATCATCAACAGATAATTGACAAAATAATTGTATAAAAAATGTATACAAAGAGGTATTCTGAACCATGTGCAGTCATCACAACAATCATTAATAATCAATCAACATAATGAACATGTGTTTTTACCTGTTTTGAAGGTCAAAAGAAAAAGAAGAAATATGAGTAGATGATGAACTGCCATTGTCACAAAATGAAAAGATTAAAAACAGAACTGAAAATGAGTGCTGTGCCTTCCTATAACGGAAATGGAAAGTTCCTCAGAAGTTCTGTCTTAAACGGTGCAAGCACATTTGGTCTTCTCATTTAACAAACATATGTATCTCCATCTCATTCATATATGATGGGCCATATGAGTGTGTGTTACTCAAGTGGTTTTTAATAGTTTTTTAACACAAACATTTTAAAAGACATTCTATATAACAGGTTGCATTCTTCACCACATCCTGTGGCATCAAATGATGCTAGATCTTTTCTCAGAACTAATTTTACTTTTCTAGGCCTTTTTTCTTTCCACAACGCTATAACAACACCAGACATTCTGTAGCTGATGCTTCAAAGCAGTTGATCTCAGTTCATTGGCAAATTTTTGTTTGTTTTAACCCTTTTTCCACCTGTATTTAGCACTGATCACTTGTAATCAAACCACCAAAAATGCATTTTAACCTGGTGGAATCAGCAGGGGCGGGTCTAGACAATTTTTGGTTGGCACAGACTGAGAGAGGGGTGGCACATTTAAATACATGTAAACAGTGAACCAGTATAAATAGCCCTACACTGGAGGTAATAATACTGTATATTATTCATAACACAACTATTATTCTGTGTGAAAAGGAATTCAAAATGAGTAACTTGAAATGTGATATGAAATAACAAATAACTCAACAGTAGTAGAAGCACATGGCCTGTGGTAAATGTAATGCAAGCAAGATTTTGTTCCATCATATAGTTGTAAACATGATGAAGAAGCTGTAGAAGTATTTATTCATATTTATATTACATTATAAATATATTATATTATTCAATGTTTCCCACAGGATTTTGTGAGACTGTGCTGGGTAGACATTGGTCCCTCTAAGGGGGTCCTGGGGCGTGCTCCCCAGAAGAAAATGTTGTTCATTTTAATTTTAAATGCATAAATCTGGTGCATTTTGGGAGCAAATTTAAGTGACTAGATCCATGATGAATTTTTTTTTATAAATAATTTTGTACTCTAGTAGTAATTTATTTATTAGTTGCATAGATATGAATGATGATGATATATTGAAAAGAAAATTAGAAAAAGAGGTTACCTTTGTTGAATTAACTTATTTCTAGATTAATTAGTGGGGGCCTGTAATACATATTTATTATGTACATATTTACTAGGGGTGTAACTGTTCAAATGACTCATGGCTCAAGGAGGAGCGACGACAGTGAGGGACGAGAGAGGACCAGGCCTGGATTTTATGTTGTATTTTATTTATGTTTTGTTATGTGTTGCTGCAGTCGACCGTGAGGGGCTGCAGCTTATTATTTTCATTTTGTGTTTATTTGTATGTAGGCGACAGTCGTCCGCGAGGGGCTGTCGCCGCCATTTTAGTTTGTGTTTGTTTAATTAAAAGTTATTTTGAATGTCCGCCGGTTCCCGCCTCCTTCTTCCCGTACAAACAACGTTTACTACAACATTAAAAACACAGACAGCATAAATATTATTTTGCTAGGATACTGAAGACGGTCATGTTGACAATTTTTGTGAGACTTCACAAAAAGAGAACTCAACAGTTGCGCGCTATCTGAGATGCGGGTTTGCAACTTCTCATTCGCGTCTTCTGGCTCCTGAATGTGTAAATTGGAGTTTATTTTTGTGTGCAAAAGCTTTAAAGCAGAGAACCCAATCAACTACCGCACTTCGCCATCCGTTTGCGCCCACTATTAACAAGTCTCAGATAACAGGGGGGGTTGGGCACTTGGGGTGGCCAATTAAATTTTGGCCACCCCTCTGGCCCTGCTCCTGGGAATCAGGACAATATAGTCTTGAATATATTAGGTGGCCAATGACAGCCATTTTGTCATACTGAATTAATGACCAATAAATGATCAATGATCATTCATATAAAATATAATGTAACGTTGTACTGCATATAAATTGTGTACAAAAGTACAATTCTGTCATTACTTTTATGAGTTTTGTTTTTGTCTGTTTTGTTAAAAACAGACAAAAATATGACTGAAAAGAGAAAATCTTCTCCTTTCCAAATGTGACAAAAGACTGTTAATAATACTTAAATTGCATTTAATCTAAAACATTCCTTTAATATACAAAGAATTGTTTCTCAAGAGAGAGATATGATACATCTAATACAAATTATGAACTGTATTCATTGCAAAATATGTAATAAGTCAGAACACAGTTAATGACACAAACATTTTAATGGCAATCAGGCAACTACAACAATACAATTATCACTCATTACTATTGACTTAAATTGTTGCTAGTGCGTGGTTTAAAATGTGGTAAAATATTATTTTAAGATATCTATTGATGAACACAGCATCTACTGCTTGCAGCCACATTTTTACATATTCATCCTTAGTTATGAATGGCCAGGTTGTCTCCCTTGTGAGGATTTACACACTATTGAATAAATTGTGTGTTCTGTTTCCGTGGAAAATGATGTTTTTTGGTGTTTTCCTATTGTACTGTAGGTGGTGCTGGGCTGATTTTCTGTTTGCGCCTGTGTCCGTATCTGTGAATATACAGTAAATACATAAAAATTAAAGTACATGTATTCAACTAGTCTTCTGATCTATCTGTCTATCTATCTATCTATCTATCTATCTATCTATCTATCTATCTATCTATCTATCTATCTATCTATCTATCTATCTATCTATCTATCTATCTATCTATCTATCTATCTATCTATCTATCTATCTATCTATCTATCTATCTATCTATCTATCTATCTATCTATCTGTCTGTCTGTCTGTCTGTCTGTCTGTCTGTCTGTCTGTCTGTCTGTCTGTCTGTCTGTCTGTCTGTCTGTCTGTCTGTAAGGCTTTGTATGAAAGTCTCTGCACAATGAAGCAATTTAAATGTATTTTTCTCTTTCTTACCTCAGGACAGGGCCTGTTCTGACTGGTATTGTGAGTTTGTTTGTGCTCTCCTGTAAACCCATACACAGTTTGAGGATTTGCCGATCTCTCCAACATCTCCAGGGGCCTTTGCTCTTTCTTCTTTGGCTGCAGAACAATCCAATCAAACAATCACAAATCCTTCTGTAGATGCACATTTATATTTACACTATGTGGACATTGAAGATGTTTCTACAGCATAAATTGACATTTATAGAAAATGATGCGTTGTGTTGGGATTCATTAATTCGGCATTTAATATCTATGATGGCTGCACAAAAAAATGATGTGAAGCTTACCTGAACTTGTGCGTAGATTGTATGATCAGTCTCTACTTGGACACCTAAGAGATTTAGAATCGTATCATTTTAAAGAATCATCTGACCATTATTGTTGACACAGAAAGTGCAAATGTGACTTGTGTGTGTCGATTTGAGTATCATACAGTCATACAGTCCTTTTTATTTCATTAAGACACAAATACCTTTTTTATGCTTCTTGTAAGAGCAGCGTATTACAGAAACTGCTACAAAAACCAACAGTGTAACAACAGCGATGATCAACAGCCAATGGAGAGGAAAAGAACTGTTGCTTTCTTTGGGATTCTCTGCTGAAAAGCAAGACGTCACATTAGTATTAAGACTTTGTAGTATTGAGATTAAATAGCTAAGAAATGAATGATAGATTATGTAAATTATTTACTTGAGGTGTGCTCATGAGGTGTGCAAAGTTGGTTAATCTCTATGGTGTCATTCCTCCAGCTGACTGGGTTACTATAGTTACAAACAACTAAGTTCTCTATGCAACGCAAGGTTAGAGTCTGCATTTCAGAAGATGTCTCTTCCACTTGACTGCAGTTGTTGCTGTGGTAGCTGGTGCTTAGAGTAAGGACGTGACCACTACATGAGACATTCACAATACAAGAGTTAACACTGATCATGGTAGCGTTCCAGTTCAGAACAGGAGAATCCACTGGATCTGAAATATTTAAGAAAACTTTGCATGAAGATATAGTTAAAGGATTTTTCAAAGAGCTAAGCTAAGCTGAAGCTAAGATATGCAATAAAGCAAATTATTCTAGTGTTTTTCTGTTCTCTTAAAGGTCCAGTGTGTAATATTTACTTAGGAGGCTCTATTGACAGAAATTTAATACAATATACATAACTATGTTTGCAGTGGCGTATAAAGACCTTACATAATGAATCGTTATGTTTTTTATTATTTTAGTCATTTCTATCTACATACACCGAGGTTCCCCTTACAGTGAAGTCACCATTTTGCACTGCCATGTTTCTACAGTAGCCGTAAATGGACAAACTGCTCTACAGAGCGCAAGTCACCCTCTGCTCTCTCCAATGACAACATTTTTGTCCTGTGTCAGCCTCTGTAGTTTCTTTATGTGCTTCGGAAACTAAGGGTGAGCGGTGGACTGAGCCGTTGGTTGCAATTCACAACCTCACCGCTAAATACACACTGAACCTTTAATGGTGAGTGAGCAGATTTTCTATAACACTTTCTTAGATTATTTTTAATCAAGTGATCTGATTTATGCTTGCTTATGTAATAATGATAATCTTTGCCATTGCAGATTTACTTGAGATAAAAAAAAATACATCGTAAACTTTTACTCTGTAAGTAGATGCACAACTGCAAATATTTTCCATATTCTGCTGTGTCTGCTAAAGGACATCATAACATCATATCTCTTGATATTCTGATCTGAAAATGTCATAGCAACAAGAAAAATAATGAAAAATTGTCCAACAATCACCTATAACTGATACGTTGTGTTCAGCAACAATAATTTCTTTTGGGTCTGTTGCTTTTGCTGTATAAATTCCACTGTGTGTCTTCTGCATGTTCTTCAGTGTGAGAGAGAAGGTTTCATTGTTAAAATCCACTCTGTCCTTATATAAACTGAAAGGTTTTATCTCTCCAGTTTGATAAAAAAATCTGACTACATTTTCTGATTTATCATTTAGCCAGACAAATCTAGAAAAGTGTGGCAGTGTTTTATTTGTTATGTCCAGTTCAACAGAGTCCCCCGTCCGTACAAACACATGGTTTCTGGATGCTGAGGAGAGAAACAAAAAGAAGAGATGTTATTTTTAAAGAATGTATCATTATATGATTCATATATTTGCTAAATGTTTAACCCTACAACCTCTATTAACCTTCAAATGTTTTTATATAGACCATTTGGGGGCAGATGTCAGTTATGTCACTGCATGCACATTGTGGTGGCAGAAAAACAGTGCAAGAGGAAAACAGGCGTAATCCCCTGAATAAGAGAAAAACATCTTGTGCATTTACGTCAGAATCGGAATGCAAAAAAACTGAATATAAAAGATGTCTTTAAGATTCAAGATTCAAGACACTTTATTGTCATTCCACCATACATTGCGGTTGCACTATACAGTGAAACGAAACAATGTTACTCCGAAGACACCCTTTAAAGGGTAGTTCACCCAAAAATGAAAATTAGCCCATGATTTTCTCACCCTCAACCCATCCTAGGTGTATATGACATTCTTCTTTCAGACGAATAAAATTGGAGTTATATTACAAAAGTCCAGGCTAATCCAAGCGTTATTATAGCAGTAATAGTTGTTCTGTTTTTGAAGTTCATAAAAAAATGCATCTGTCTGTCAAATAACGTGCTCCATGCAGCTCTGGGGTGTTAATAAAGGCCGTTTGTGTAAGAAAACTATCCATATTTAAAACTTTATAAAGAAAAGTTTCGGCCGATCGCCTTCCATGTTCAATTTATGGAAAAGTGTTGAAAGGTACTCTGCCGACTGAAAGACTAACGCAACCAGGTCCACTCGTCATGACGTCACGTACGCATCTTGAGTTTCACTTTCAACTTTCAACACTTTTCCATGGAAGGCGATCGGCTGGAACTTTACTTGATAAAGTTTTAAATATGGATATTTTTCTTACACAAACCCATCAATTCGCTTCAGAAGGCCTTTATTAACACCCCGGAGCCACGTGGAGCACGTTTTTCGATGGACAGGTGCATTTTTTATGAATTTCAAAAACAGAGCAACTATTTCAATTATAATGCTTGGATTAGCCTGGACGTTTGTAATATAACTCTGATTGTGTTCGTCTAAAAGAAGAATGTCATATACACCTAGGATGACTTGAGGGTGAGTAAATCATGGGCTAATTTTCATTTTTGGGTGAACTATCCCTTTAAGCTAAGCGCAGATGTTTATGATCGCAAGCCATTAAACAGACAGCCCTTACAAAAAAGAAGTCTATTCAAGTTTTATTAGTATTTATTAGTATACTTCTATACTTCGTTATTAGTTATTAGTATACTTCTTTTAAACAAAAAAAAAGATAAGAAAAAAAGAAGAAAGTCAACTTTCAGTCTACTTTTTATGCACAAACTGAAAGCAACTCAGGCCCAGTTCTATGGGGGTGCTAAAAGCACCCTTAAATGAAAGCAAAAGCACCCTCAGTTGATACTGTAATAGTATTGGTGAAACAGATTCAGCAGATTTGCGCATTTGCATCTGCGTCAAATTGCGTCAAATGCATCTATTTACAGTGTGTTTTTGCAGCAGTAGTAATGTAGCCAATCACAGATATAGTTGTTGATCTCTCGAACGTTATCAGAATCTCACCGCTCACAACCGCAGAGTTTTTAATCAGTGCTGAGTTGATTCAGCTTCGCGAAACCTCTCATTAACAAACAAAGTCAAGACACGATGTAAGTAAGAGATTTATTGTTGACAAATCCAGCATATAGCGTTAGTTCTGGCAGGGCACGTTAGTCAAGCTCGCATCAGCTGACTGTCAGCTGATCACGTCTACTTATAGGAATACGATGCCTATCACAGCATGCATATTAGCTCCTTCAGTATCATCAGCTGCTATCGCGTTCTCCAGAGCTAATTACCCTCATCCATCCCCAGCTCATCCACTCGTCAGTCAGGATTTGGGATTCTGATTCCCCCCGAATCAGACCAAATTCCCGAATTAGGTTGTACATTTTAATATTGACATTAATGCTATCTGCAATACATTGTTGCTTCTGTTCTGTTTACCCTAAGGGGGGTTTATCACTGCTCTCCCTGCTCTTATCCATGCTAGGCTGCATGGATGCGCAGGGAGTTCTTGCCCAGATCAGAACCATACCGCCAATCTAAACTATATGCTACACTCTAAAAAAAAAAAGGTTCTATATGGCACCAAAAATAGTTCTTGGCTCGTAATCATAGGGGAACCTTTTTTAGTGCTATATAGCACCATTTTTGGTGCTTCAGTGGTTCTTCAGCGGTTCTTCAGAGGTTCTTCACCGGTTCTTTGACTAAGGTGCTATATAGCACCTCTGAAGAACCGCTGAAGAACCACTGAAGCACAAAAATTGGTGCTATATAGCACTAAAAAAGGTTCCCCTATGATTACGAGCCTTTTTTTTTAGAGTGTAATTGTCTATCACTTTGACGATAGTGATCCTGACAGAACTTCATTTTTTTTAAACGAACTTTGTTAGAATTTGACAAAGCAACATCATTTTAGGGTTATTTTACACCTGACTCATTTAGTTCGGTTGAATCGTACTAGAGTTCTTTTTCCCGTTTGGTGCGGTTCGTTTGGTCAGGCGTGAAAGCTGCAATCACACTCGGATGCGCACCAAAAGCGGACCAAACAAGCGTACCAAGACCTCCTTGAAGAGGTGGTCCCGGTACCTTTTCAAAAGAACTCTGGAGTGGTTCGTTTGTGGTGAGAATGTGATCCGACCTCGAACAGACCCAACTGCAAAAAGTAATGATAATTTTTGGACTGAACCAGCTGCCTTAGTCAGCTGCGCTGTGCATTATGTGATGAGGAAGTGTTTGTTGACAGTTTGCACTTTAGCATGGTAGCTCGCAGACAAAGTTGGAGTAGTGAGGAGGTGCGGAGCCTCATAGAAATTTG
The DNA here is from genome assembly GCF_949357685.1 of Gobio gobio. NCBI lineage: Eukaryota > Metazoa > Chordata > Actinopteri > Cypriniformes > Gobionidae > Gobio > Gobio gobio. The sequence continues at coordinate 52,233,685 of NC_137102.1, read as the reverse complement.
GTCTGATGACCATATTAGGTCCCAACTTTCGAGAACTTTTACAATACAACTTTTCAAGAACAGCGTGATCTTCGCTTGAAGTGACGAGCGATGCACGCTCGCCATTTGCAGTGCATTAGAACGTTGTTTTCAAGCCGCATCCGTGCTTCATTATAGAAATGTATTGTTTGCATATTGTGGTGTATACAAACAATGTAATAGATTATGGCCAGGGACAAAACCAGCCCGCACAATCGCAATTTAGGAAATACACCATTGCCAATGAGTGATGTGGATGTTGTCATGTGACTGCATTTTGGTTCGTTTCAACTTGTTTGGACCAATGCAATCAGTGTGGTGTGAAAAGGAACCAAAAAAGCTGAAAAATGCTACAATGTATAATTGTTTTCCCTTGGTTCAGACCAAATGAATTGAACTAGAGATGTGAAAGCATCTCTAGTTCAAATCACCTCTTAGTGATCGTATAGCGATCTTGGCTCACTTTCGAGGCTAGTCATTCATTAAATAAAACAAAAAGAGGACCGACATGCCAATTGCATGCAGAAAAGTTTCGGAAGTGACATCTAAATATAAATGCCACTGCATGAGACAGAAATATCCTCCTGAGAGACCCAGAATAGAGGTTTTTCCTCTGTAGAGGACATTATTTAGCGTATTGCTCTGACAACATACACAGTTTTAAGTCTGAATATTCGTATGAAATATAAGAGATTCTTATGAAAATATTATTACATGTCTTTTTACATTATATATTGTCCCAAAACACTGCCTAAAATTGTAATGGCATTTGGCCGCATGTTTAGGGGAGCGTGGGGCACAACCTAACGTGGGTTTAGTTGTAACATGCATGGTTTAACACTTTCCACACATGCCAGGATGACGAAACTTAGTGTATTTACTAGTTGCCACAACATTATTTAAAGAAAAAATTCCGCCAAAATTTAAAAATCTCTGGAAGATATTACTGAACATTTGTATAACCATAGCAAAAGTAAAATTTAAGCAAATTTTTCATCTCTGTTTTTTTGTGTTTATTCAAAATAAGACAAATCTGATATTATTGTAATCTTATATTAGTTATTTAACAGTTGAGATTGTTCTATAATGCTGATCTAACCAGCAGAAGACATGAGCAGTGGTTTACATCCCAGTTGTGCAGGTGGGGTGCGTTGTAACACTGCGTTACAATGAGCCCCTATAGAACTACGCTATTATATTATACTCAGGGGCGTAAATTTCATCTAAAAGTTGGGGGGGACAATAAACATGAAATTTCTCAAGAGCAATTTTTGAAGGGGACACAAATAATACAGCCAAAATCGTACTTGTAAGGATATGTGTAGCCTACCACAAAAAAACAAAAACAAAAAAAAAACATTTCGTACTTATTTGGCGTTTTGGTGCACTGAAAAATTATCTAATGTCCGTTTTTCTTTTCTCTGTCATTTTATCTGACCAACAAAACAAAGCGATAGTAGTTTAAATACGATTAAGGTTCACCACGCAGTCATATTATAATTAGGCCTATTAAATTATCTTGCGTCCTCCACATAGTATTTTATACTATGATATTTAGATGTTCAGGTATTCAACTGCAGCAAGCCTCTGATCTGCCCCTTATTATCATATTGAGCAAAACCCAACACAGATCTGACTGATCTTTCGGTTTAGAATTTTGGGTCGGATTGCTTGAATTTTGTAGCCTGGATGCCAGCCGAATTTAGCCCCGCCGCTCGGGCAATTCGGTCTGGACTCGCTCCATAGAGGAGTAATTATGCCCGAACAGAAACTGTTCGGACCAATGAAATTGTCAGGGCGGGCTTTAGACGATGATGGACAGATGATAAACAGTAACGTAATCATCCACGTCATCGAAGGCTCTTGGGTTGAATTTGCTCTTATCCTAAACGGAGAACTTGTTCGTATATGCATTCACCTTCACTATTTCTCTCAGAAATGATGATCGTGTTGGTAAGTACTCTGTGTATCCTTAAATTATTTTATACTGGCAAAGATTGTTTACACTCATCTTTTTCTTGTAACGTTACTTAATCCAGCGTGCGTGCAGACAGGGTTTCCAAGTGTTTTTGCAATGTCGCGCACAATTGCTACTCTAAACTCTAGCCCAAAACAATAACTTTCCGGGGTGTTCTCCTGAAAAAAATGGCGTTTGGTTGGCAAAATATGTTATTTTGGCAAGGTTGCCTGCTAAAATTCGCATTCCTGGGTTTATATAATCACATAATTGGGGTCGTTTCAACCCGCGGACATGGAGAAAAACACGGACTTGGCAACACAGTGCAGTTGAGTTCTGTTGACATTTGACAACTAACGTTACGCGTCGCTCCGTTGCTCTGATTGGTTGTGGGTCTATCCAATTGAGGTCTTTCCTGGCTCGGTTGAAACACGCCCCATAATCAAAGCTCAATGGAGCGGTACCAGACTCAAATTCTGACTAGAATTGAGTATGGCCACGCCGGGCTATGAATTTTGGGTTCATTAGCCTATTATTCGTAATGAAAAACACAACAACAAAACAGTACAATGACACATTGGGCCCTATCTTGCACCCAGCGCAATTGACTTTGTACACCGACGCATGTGTCATTCCTATTTTGCACCCGCGCAAAGCGCGCTTTTCCCTCCACAGAAGCACGTCGCTAAACTAGTGAATGAACTTGCGCTCCCTGGGCGGTTCAGCGCAAAAAAGGAGGCGTGTTCCGGCGCAAACAATCCCTGGTGCTATTTTGCTGTTCCATTAAACAATTGCGCCACTGACCAGAAAAAACCTAGTCTAAAGTCAGTGGCGCGTTGCGCGTTGTTCATTATGCTATTTTAAGGGCGCATGCTTGACCATAATGTATAGCGTGCACAACGCGCATACACTTTGCTCATGTAGCTAATCTACACAGATGCAACAGTTATTTTTGCAAATCATAAATTGTTACACTAAAAAAATATTAACACATGAGATGACGGAAATCATTGTGGTGTGCCACGAAGATGTGAAAAAATAGGCATAAATCTAGCTTACAAATGATTCAGGCTAATTGTAATAATTAAGGATAAGACCTGTTTGCCCAATAGTGGTGAGACATATATTTATATAAGGACATCTGACAAATTGGTTTGTCCGTCAAGAACCAGGAAAAAAAATCGACTGAAAAACTGAAAAAAACTGAAAGACTGAAAAAAAAAAGACTGTGAAATCACCTTTACCATAATGTACAACATTACAACTTCACTTCTCTGTCTTTCACTGCTCTTACAAGCACATCAGTCTCCTCGGCTGTGAACCGCTCCTGGCGTGCGCCTGGTAAATACGCCATAATAATAGCAATCCATAATGGAACTTGCGCACCTGCTTTTACAGGGAATGTTGGATGACGCTCTGATTGGTTTATTCACGTTACGCCCAAACCACACCTATGAATAATGAAGCTCCTTCAGACCAACCCATTTTAGATTTGCGCCGGGCGCAAGAGCCATTTATCCCGCCGGGAAAATAGCAACAGCGCCGAGACCCGCCCACAAAGTTACTTGCGCTTCGCGCTTTACTCTTGCGTTTCAGATCGTTAAAATAGGGCCCATTCCCTTAAATAGGCGCTTTTACGCTTTGAAACCAAATCTTCGATAATCTTGTCTGTCCGCTGTTTGCTCGTTCGGCTCGTGCTGTATTGAGCAGACACGTTTAGTTTTTAATTGTTTTGTCAGTTCTCTAACTGAACTAAATGATTTTATTACTATACAGCGGGGCGGGGCGGCAGTGGGCAAGTGATGTTAACAGTGTTTTGCCTAATCTGTATTAAAGAGAAAAGAATCACTTCATTTGATGTTTAAAGTGAATAAAATAGCCTTGACAGCTACTTACTGGTGTTTCACAACTGCTGTCTGAAGAGCCTTGTTCTCTCCCCAAACTTGTGTGGTAGTTTCTACGTTCTATGGGTAACGTTAGTTGAGGTGCACGGTGGATCAAACCAATGTGAGGCAAAGGGGGCAAGACTCAAAATGTTTCGAAACTTAAAACAATTTTTTTTGTCCCGTTTGCGTTTGTATTGTTTTACTACTTACACATTTATTTTAAGTATATATTGTTATATTATTTACAATACTCAGCATGGTTTTTAAGGGGGGGGCAGCCCTCAGATTGGGGGGGTCCTGTCCCCCCTTTCCCCCCCGCGATTTACGCCCCTGATACTTTTATGAATTCTTTTGAGAAACCATGAGAAAAGGGTGAATAATGACTGAGAGTTAATGTTCAGAAATTATTCATCATTATTATGTTTTTAAATATGCTGTTTAGCTGTATTTAGCGATGTGTTTGTTGTCAAACTCAAAATGTTTTATATTTTTAATGATTAAAAAATGCCATTATTTTATTATATATATATATATATATATATATATATATATATATATATTATATTATTATATATATATATATATATATATATATATATATATATATATATATATATATATATATATATATATATATATATATATATATATATATATATATATATATATATATATATATATATATATAATATATTATATATACCCATAATTGTACTAGACATGTGTGAAATTAATGTGGGAAAAAATAAATACTCTGAACCTACAAACTGAGACCCATTTGTGTAAATTCTTGAAAAAGGTTGTGCCCCGCTCTCCCCTACACGCATATTGCATAAAGTAAAATGGTATATAAAATTATTCTGTATATTGCAATGCAATGTAAAGGATGACTAATAGATTAATAGACAATTTGTAGCAAAAAAAATTGAAATTCCAATTATTGGTAAAAATGATGAATTGTAAATAAATAATCATAAGTTTCTCACTGTACACGGCTATGGTGGAGCCGTTGCTTAGCCTATCTTTTTCTTTACTATCTTGCACCCTCAGTGATTTCAGAAGCACCCTCAGTGATTTAATTCTGGAACCGGGCCTGAAATCTTAAAATATGTCGGTGCCATTGTTTTGTCTCAAGATACACTTCAGTAATGTTTTTTTTTTCTAAGGCACATTTATAAAAGCTACGTAGATGTCCTAATTAGAAGGCCTAACCCTGGCTTAATCTAAGCCCTTTCTGTGAAACCAGCCTATAAGTATGATGTTAAGTTCCCTTAAAGAAAACTTACAAGTATACTTGAAGTATAAAACTACTAGTAGTTTGCTGAGAGTATACTTCAACTAAAAGAAATGTGTATTAAACAAGTATTAAAGAATTCTAAACTGTCAGTAGGTACAGTATATACCTATAAATTCACTTGTATAGTTTCAGAAAGACGTAGTGGTAAACCAGAGTTTGCTACTGTTACACTTATACTTTTATACACTAAAACGTGGGCCACTATAGTCCCAAGTAGTAAATAGTATACTTACAAGTATACTACTAGTACATTGATCTTAGTAGTATACATAAAGTAGGCCTATACTTAAAAATAAACATGAAGTATACTTAATAAAATTAACTTGAAGTATACTATGAAGTATTTTTTGTGGGGTTTTTGTGAGATATAATATAATATTTGATATAAATGTTAAATCAAAAACAAAAACACAAAGTCAGAATTGTGAGGTATAAACTCATAAAACAGTCATTATATTTGCAAACACCCAAATGGTCTATTATGTATTTACTGTGCAAATGATTTCCACTGGGTGGAGCTGTTATAGAGCTGTTAGACATGGCATATTGTAATATGGATTTGACTCACTTTTGTTTGTTCCAAAAGAGGATTTTCATAGAACAACTATTTTTGGTTCCCCAAAGAACCTTTCAGTGAACAGTTCTTAAACCATTTTTTCTTAGTCTGAAAAACATTTAATAACCCAAATAACCTTTCCCCACCACTTTTGTGCAATGGAAAGTTCCCATGAATGTTAAAGTTTCTTCATCGAATCATCACCAAAAAAGAACTGTCATGTTTTCAATGGTTTATTTGAGTGAACAGAAAGTTTCTACTCTTACAGAAGCAGCTGTTTTCTCTCACAATTCTCATGTTCGTACACAAAATTCTAAAGGTGTTGCGATTGGGACTAAATATAACGCAGATAGTGGCAATATGGGAAGCTGTGAATGTTTTAATTGCTATGAGGCCGGGCACCTCATTGCAGCTTGACCTGCTTTGAAACGGAAATCTAGAAGAAAGGCTAACTCTTCAAAGAGTGTGGCCTAGTTGACAGTCATGTGCGTTCAGCAGAATGTGCATCTTTATCGACTTCTGAACCCGCATTCAAGCTGTAGATGGAACAGTCAGTGTCAGTTGCGGAGTTGAAGTCTGAAGACTTTACTCCTGAATTTGATCCCTTTGTTTCACTGTTTCTTGTTAATAAATCCACTTTTGCTTGACAGATAGTTGTAAATAATTTATATTATTTATAACACAAATATATGCAAACAACCTACTCCTTTTGCAATGGACGTCATGAATACTGTAATGTATTGCATATAATTATAATATGTGAAATAATAATTAACCATTAATCATGTGAGTGGCTTTTACCTGTGCAGGAGATCAGAATTGTCATGAAGAGCATGAGAAGGTGAATAAATTCCATTGCAGACAGATGGAGTCAATCCAGCGGTGGTGATACAGCTTCTATACTTGTCAAGAAGTTAATTGTTTTGTCTGAAACACTCAGTGAACCTGTAAAACTGAACTCAAACTAGTGATGCTAGCACGACACAAACCCCTCTAAGAGATCAGCAAAGGAAGACCTCACTGCTTTATGGTTATGGCTTTTTTTTTTTTATAAACCACTAGCCCTTAGCAGTGTGTGAGTGCAGACGAAAGTAGGCTGCACTTGTCAACCTATCAAGATTGTTTTAGACACCCGAATCTCACCTCATGATCTCATATGTTTGATGTATTTCATCCCAATAGCTTGGACATTTTAAGAACATTAAGATCAAACACATAAACAAGTCCGCTCAACTGACAAAACAAACCATTTATGATTATCACAACAGGTCAACAGGGAAGTACAAGTTGTTCTCCACACCACACAAACGAAACAAACAAGCAAACAAAACAAAAAGGTAAGGGCATTTGATATAGCTAAATAGGAGGCCAGCATATTAGATCAGCTCATTCATCCTTAGTCAAATAGTCTTTTTCACATGCATAAAAAAATGTTGGATATACAGTAGGTCACCATTTAAAGAATTTAACTTCGTACCGAGAATACATTTGTAAAGCTCATGATTTTGCAGCTCTTGCGTAACCAGACTTAAAAGAGTCTGGGTTGTTTTTTCTTCTGTTCCAGTAAGTAGCTATTCTTTTATCTTCAACTTTGCCTTACATGGTGGCCTGTTTAGCTTATAGGCAAATAGAGAGAGAGAGGTTAGACAGATGAGATAACAGAAGCTGAAGCCCACATATCCTTCCTCTTTCAGTGAGGACATCTGCTTCTTAAAACTCCTGTGATAGATCATGTGATTTTAGTTTAAGAAACCTTTGCCTCATATTTTCTGTAGTTATACTTGGCTTCTTTAATAGGGGTCTTTTTAGGGGGTTTTGCTCCCACACGCATCTTTTGTGAAACTAGTCTTGTGATCTGAGCTTCTCCTTATTTGGATATTCTCTAGCTCACTTCCTCCTTTTGATCTGCCTGACTGGCTTGAGTTAATGCTGATATAACCAGCAGTTGTGCAGGTGGGGCATGTTGTCACACTGCGTTACATTGTGCCCCTATTAGAACTATGATATTATACTCTATACCAGGGGTGTCCAATCCTACTCCTGGAGGGCCGCTGTCCTGCAGAGTTTAGCTCCAACCCCAATTAAACACACCTGAACTAGTTAATCAAGGCCTTACTACTAGAAACTTTCAGGCAGGTGTGTTGAAGCAAGTTGGAGCTAAACTCTGCAGGACAGTTGCCCTTCAGGACCGACTTTGGACACCCCTGCTCTATACTTTCATGAATTCTTTTGAGAAACTATGAGAAAAACTGAGAGTCAATGTTCAGAAATTATTATTTATTAATATGTTTTGAACTATGCTGTATAGCTGTGTTTTGCAGTGTTTGTTGTCAAACTCAAATTTGTTATTAAAAAATGTTTTTTTTTTTTTAACATAAAATAGTTAATAACTGTATTTTATTGACAATATTTTAGTTTTAGCCTTGTATAGCCTATATTTTTTGATCATATTGGGTAACATTTTAAGCTATTATTTGGTCATGTTACAATGTGCACCTCACATGTTACAGTGTACCCCACATATGGGGCATGTTGTTACATTTCACTTCCATTCTTTCAGGGTAAATCAAGAAACAAAGTATACATTGTATTAATGAAACAAAACCACATAATTGTACTAGACGTGCAAAATTAATGTGGAAAAAATAAATACTACGAACCCCAAGTGGATTTACACAATTTGAGAAAGTCAAAAAGTGTTACTTTGTGCCCCGCTCTCCCCATATGCCCATGGTAAAGGTGATTTTAGCATATTAAATTACATTACTTAAATGGACACTTGAACTTATAAACAGTCAGTAAAGCTTCACTGACTGTTTATAAGTTCAAAATTGTAGGGTAACATGACGCTGTTTTACTTGGTCAAAACAATCATACTAAAATACATTCATTAATACCTTAATGTTACTCTGTGTGCAACTTTGGTGGCTGGTATGAGACACTCATTGCACACTGCAGTAAGCTAGATCAATATTAAAATATCATATTAATAAAAACTGGATGACTTGTGCTGTTAAATAGCATGCAATTCATTTTAAAATATATTGTATTGTGGAAAAATGTTTTGTATTACTATTACTACAAATAAAGCTCTTTCTGATTATGCTATGCTACTAGCCACTTGACAAAATAGTGTTGTCTCTCTGAGGCATGATACAGACATGTTACTCATGGTAAATAAAAACCCCCAAGCAATTCAAACATATAGCTCAAGACTATAAAGGCGGGCGTACACTGTGCGAATTCGGACACTCGGAAGGTCGTGAGATATTGCACACGTTACGATAATCGCATCAAAGCAGCTGGTACACGTCACGACTGTATTGCACGGCGAGCCGGCGGCAATCACACAAGCTTTCTCGCTAAACACAGATACAGGAGCTTTCAATGTTGCTGCTATAGCTTCAGATAGAAAAAAGAAAGAAAAATTATTTGTGTTCAAATTATTTGTTGAAAAGCAGAGAACAGCAGCCATTCCATTCAAACAGAAACAACCAGAGAGAGAGAGAGAGAGAGAGAGAGAGAGAGAGAGAGAGAGAGAGAGAGAGAGGGCGCGCATGAGTGTGTGTGTGTGTGTGTGTGTGTGAGAGAGAGAGTGTATACACACTGTATGATTGCAGCCATTGAGCTATAGCCTAATAATACTCATCGATCTAGCCTTTGTGATGTGGTTATGCATGATTTGGCAATAGGGGACAGCCATACACTGGTGAAAATCGGCCGACTCCCTGAATTTTTTAAACATGTTTAAAAATTATTGTGAGGTCGGGAAGTTCTCTTAACGCGCTCGGCTCGTCTCGTAATTCCTCTCACACTCTGCGAGCCGCGAACATACAAGCATCCACGATGTCCATGCGATTTCTCCCGAGAGAAAAAAATAGTCTGCGAGCTCACACGATAGCAAAAATCGCACCGTGTATGCCCGGCTTAAGCTATACAACAATGATTAGTTTTCTGTCGAGAAAGTAGTTGCAGTCGCTCATTTGTCTAATAAAATGCATAATTTAGCACTTTTGGAGTTTCTATGGTTTACTAAAACCGGAAATTGAGGGTAAGGTGGATATGACATCATTGACAGGTGACGCAATGACACGGTCCGTGTCCTGGGTAAAATTGCTTATACTCTGGATTTAAACATTGTTGGAAACATTTGGGATAATGTGAGTACACAAGTCAACAAAATGTATTACATGGTTTTAGTGGTTTTTCTATATTTTATTTCAAAATCTTACATATTGTGCCTATAATGATTTCTGTGGCAATTCAAACTTTGTTTGTGTTTTGTTTGTTAAACGTTTGCCGATTCTCGCCTCCTTCTTCCCATAACTACGAACTTCGTTACCATTACTTTTAAGCAAACAATAAAATTTACTTTTTTGTTTGTCTTTAGCTCGAGTTGGTTCAAATCATCATTACACGCGAAAGAAAAAGGAATATGATCCAAGTAAGAGAAACAGATCCAGTGGTTGATCCACGACTGCTTGTACCTAAGAAGAAGAAATGTAAGAATCTGTCAGTTCTTATCATAATAATGAAGGTAATTAATTTGTTTTGACAAAAAGCTGAGACATTTCATCTGCATAATGAACAATTTTGAAGTAATATAGCACTGACTTTACATTTCAGTTCAGAATGTGCTAAACTGAACACTACAACATTGTATTCAACTACGAGTTGAAATGCATCTGATAATACTTGCTTATTGTTGAGTAGATTGTAAGGTTCTGAATTCTAAATGTGACACAACTCCCAAATTACTTACCAACAGTTACATTGTATTCGCCAATAATAATTTCGGATTCTCCACTTGTTCTTGCTGTGTAGAGTCCACTGTCTTCCTCCTGTATGTTCTTCAGTGTTAGAGAGTAGTTTCCAGCATTGAAATCCCCTCTCTCCTCGAAGGGAGGGTACTTTTTTACTGTATTTGCTTTAACATTGTATGAGACTACAAAATTTGAACTATCTTTAAGCCAATCCAAATGATCAAATGTGGTCTCAATTGCATGTTTTTGAACAGGGAGCTGAACAGAATGTCCTTTCTGCACAATTATTGCTGATGGTTGGATTATGTCACTGGATACTGTGGGGAGAAAAAAGCACGTAGTTATGACAATGTACAGTGTTGTTGAATTCAAAGAGGACCTATTATGCTTTTTTACATTTGTTTAAGTGTGTAATGTTGTTGTTTGAGTGTGAAAAAGTCTATAAAGTTACAAGTCACTCCAAAGGGAGTTATTCAGTATCAGGAAGCACTGCCACAGCCATATCACCGTGTAGCCAAAAACTGGTTGCCCACTAGAGAGAGTTATAAAGGGCCCATTGTGTCACTTTTGATTGATTTATGGCCCCCCTAATTAATATTCCACCCCCCTCCCTCCCATCGGACTGGACACCTGTTCTGGACACCTGTTCTGGACACCTGTTTTGGCCATCTGTTTTGACCCCCTGTTTTATTATCCTCCCCCCTGCTATTCCTCCCCATTCAAAGGTATTTACGACTGTTTGTAACTTTGTGTGTTTTTCTAAAAAGTTAGAAAACGATCAAAGAATGTTTAAAAACGAATGTGTTTGAAACGTTTTAAAATGTCAGACATTGTGTTTGGATAACAGTGACAAGATCAGGGAATAGTATTTATTAAACAAAGATAGTATTTCACATACATTTGAACTTTGAGCCGTTAAAATGTTTTTTCATAAATATAAAAACATGTTAGAGAATATCTTTGACTTACGGTTTGTAAAGATAGAGTAAACACTGTTTTCAAACAAGTATAGGCATTAAACATATCAAGTTTTTCTTTAGTTTTAGTTAAAATAATTCTCTCTTACGGACATCAGTGCGAACACGTCCTTTCAGGTTGACGACAGAAACAAGAATGTACCCGGAGGCTCGCGCGAAGCCCCCTCCCTCAGCTCCGCCCCTAACACCCACCCTCTGTGCGGAGCAGAGGTTGAAAATAAAATAAATAAATAAATAAATAAAGCAAAAACGAATAATATAAAGTTTTTCACATAACAATTACTGTTCATTTTCTATTTAGTTTAGGCAAAAACACACTCTCTCTTACACACCAAGAAGCAAACACGTCCTTTCTCTCTGACGACAAAACATGAATGGGCTCAGGTGAGCTGTGCGTAAACCCGCCCCAGACCCCGCCCCTTACACTCCCCTCGGCGCAGAAGAATACACCTCCCAGTCATACAGACGTTTAAATAACGGTAAAATAATTAAGCAAATGACTTTTAATAAATAGGCCTAGTATTTGGTTTAACATTTAGTTATTCACCCTTAGCTCTCCCAACTCTAACAGCCTCAAGTCACTCACACACACACACACACACACACACACACACCACCGATACCATTGCAGTGTCTGTAAATTGTTACGCTCGGGGGCACACGCTGCGGCGGTGCAGGCAGAGCTCAGCATGCCAATATTCTTTTTGATGCTCTACAATCAGTTATTGCGGGTGGGTCTGGAGAGGTCGCTCGGAGGTGACAGGGGTGCCAGTGTCCCGTGAACCCTGTCAGGGTGATATCCTGTAGAGTTCAGAGCCATAATAAAACCACCCATCTGAGCACATCGAATGTTATCGCAGGAGAGACATTACACACACACACACACACACAGACACGCGTGCGAGCGCGCGCAAATTTGTGCGGGGGACATGGGTGCTAGTTTTTTAACACAGCATGATGTGTCTGCTGTGTTAAAAACTTGAAAGCACTCGGGCCATCTTGATAACAGTAATGTGGGGGATATCTGTCCTACAGAAAATGACCTGGGGTGTTTTGAGCGGGAGAGAGAGAACATCGAGAGCTTTTTAAACAAGTAAAGCGTATTATGTAGGCCTACATATTAAATTAAACTATCCGCATATTTTATTAAGTTTAAAACTATTAGAAGCATTTTGCATATGAGACGTTTAGTGAGATATATCTATACCTATATATAGGGGTTTTCGTCCTCAGATCTACAAAGCATACAAACATAAGAGGAGAGAATTAGCCAGACCTGAACGATACTGGAACGGGAGGATCTGGATAAAACTTTTATTACCCATCGAACCCCCCTCTTGTAAGAAAATTCTTTAAAATGCTCTAACTAAGTTATCAGCATTACAGAAAAAACAACAACAGCACGCACGCAAGATCGTCTCCTTAATGCTGACTCGATGGCTTCAAACGACAACAACGGTACAAGTTTTTATTTGCTCTTTTACAAATGTTACACATATTTATTTAGCCGCTTTTACGAATCATACACATGATTAATTATTCTGTTTTCGCTGTTTTAACATTACAGATGTGTCTGAATCCGGCCTATATTTTGACGAAGGTCTTGAAATTATTCTGGAGGAACTATGTAAGCATTTTCTGATTCTCTATTAAAATGTCATAGCTATGATAATAATAATAATAACGATCTATGGTTCTATTTCAGTCAATGAAGCTCTTCTGGTCGGAGACGTTGTTCAAGACATTATTAATGGTGAGAGCTAGTATTTCAGATCGTTACTATATTTAAAATACTATATATTGTTATAATAATCATATGTTTACTACACATCAGTAGATGGAGACATCCCTTCAGATGCATCGCCTACAGGCGAATCCGAGCTCGTATCTAGCCGCGTCACTGAAGACTTCATCACTGGACAGCCCTCCATCGAGCCAGTTCACGATTCAGAAACAGTTCAGCCAGGCCCCTCAAACAGCAACCGCGGAGAAAAGCGTCTCAGAGAAGTTTACGGGGATCGAGTATTTCCCGACGCACAGCGTTTAAGGACGTCAGAAAACAACGGTGAGATATTTAACAGCATCACATCATCATAACCTTTATCTAACATAAATATATTTAATAAATAATTCATTTTTCCTTTTTTACAGAGCAAAATTACGAGGAAAGAGGTCTGGATTTATTCACGAATTCCCAGCTCGAAGCATGGAATGGTGCTGACTTTACTGACTCGGCGGAATCGAGTTCTGACGAAAGCGACACAGGACCTTTGCGAGAGATACAACCCCTTTTCAACGAGAGAGATCTACAGAGGCTGTCTCACGATACGCTACGCCGTGCGAATCGTAATTTTGAACTCATACTAGACCTGGTGGGGAGGCCTCTATCTTACCAAGAAGTTGAGGGTATTGTGCGTGATTCGCAAAGCGATATTATTGCTAATCTGCAATCTATAATCGCTATTCAACAGCAGCATACGATCGCTTTGCAACACGCGGCGGAGTTTTGGAGAAACAGCCACGAACAGATAATTTTGGAAAATCATCGATTGTACAGCGAGTTGACCGCTGTCTCAGGCGCTCTACATGAAGTAAGAGATCAGCAGCAACTTTCAGTAATTACTCTGTCCTTATTTAGCGAAAGAATGAATATTATTCAAAGAGTGTTGACTGATTTGTATGATGTTATAATGAGTGAGAGAAGAAGAAGGTGATTATTTTGTGTTACCCTGACTAATTTCGTCAGCGGTTATCACGAATATGTTGTATTCATTTATTTTATTTTATCATTGTAATTGACCGGTATTCAATGATTTGTTATTGATTATTTTTACTGATATTTCTATGCTATGCGATTCAACATTCGGCCTTGCATCATCTGTTTTGTGACGACTTGTTATTTTTGTTGTGTGAAAAAACTTTGTGGAGCACCCGCTTGTTATAAGATACATTTGTCTTTTTTCAAACATAAATAAAAACTACAAAAAGCAAAACAATGGTATCTAAAAGATGTCACGGTGATTTACATAGTCAAACCGGGGGTGATGAAGATGAACCCGTACCGTCAAGATCTAGAAATCAGTTGGTTGATATGATTAATCACCAGCTGCGCATGATAGCACCAAATTTCATTAACGGAACTGAGACGTTACAAAACCTCGTAAACGATCAACAACAATGGTTAGAAATGACTGCACAACCAGGTAATAACGATAATATAGCACATGATGATGATGGTAATGGTAATAATGAACAGATCGGTGGTGCGGCCCCACCAATTTATGATCCGTTAGCACCTAATATGGGTCTGACTGACGACGTAATTATTAATTTAAGACAAGGGGGGAGCATTGGACCATTTACAATAGTGGCACGTCCAAGATTCAACGGTCTAGAAATTCACAGAACTTTGGACTTCAGTGAAATAGCTACTTCAGACTTAGCAGTGTACAATATTCAGCTTAATTCCCTGTTAGACGAAATTGTCACATTCTCCAGATTGATAGCAGGTGATACAGGATATATCAATATCTCGCTAACAGGTGAAGATCTTCCCACGGCCATTAATGCAGTTTTAACTCCTGAAAATAACCACAACGCCGATTTATTCATAGATCAGATTGAGCGGACAATACAAAGTAATAAAGAGCTTTCAAATGATACTCAAATGAATCTGAGGGTGTCGGTCGCTATGGATAAGCAAGGCGGAGGACACAGGCGGCTGTTAACAGATCTTGCAATCAGTGAGACAATCAAAAGGAATAAAATGAATTTATTCTGCCCCGTAAATGTCGAAGACAACATGTGTTTCAGCTACTGTCTAGCCCATTTTATGAACCCTGATTTTAGCGATTATGATCTGAAGAAAACCGCTAGAGATACACCACAAACCAGAATAGGCTTTAACGATCTCTGTGTTTTTGAGACACAACTCGGTCTGAAAATAGTGGTTTTTCATAGAGAGTGTTCAGGAAAATTGGAAGTATATAAAAATACCGATGAGATACATCCAAAAACAGTTCATCTTTTTATCCACGAGTCACACTACTATCTGATCAAAAACCTCAAAGCGTTTATTGGTACTAGCTACGTATGTGAGTTCTGCTACAAAGGTTTTAACGACCGTAGGATCCATAAATGCAAATACGCGTGTAACGTCTGTCTAGACTCGGCATGTCACACACATCCAAAAAACAGCTTTCTATGCAATGATTGCAAGAGATTCTGCAGATCGCAGTATTGTTATGATAGCCATAAACAGTCAAGGATTCCAGGCGAAAGACCACAGTGCGATGTGATAAAATATTGTGACAAATGCAGTATGAATTACAGAATGACAGGGGTCGGGAATAAAAGCAGGACTCATAAGTGCCCAGCGGTGCGCTGCGTACACTGTTCAGTAGTTTTGATGGGTGAGGGGGAACACACCTGTTACATACAGCCAGACAGGCACAGCGAAACTGACGACAAATACATCTATTATGATTTTGAAACGATGTACGCGGGGGGCAAACATGTGGCTAATTATGTATGCGCTATAACACATAGCGGTTACGAATTCACAGCTGAAGGTACGGATTGTGTGGAGCGTCTGATCAAACACTTCAGACGCCCAAAATACGCTAATTACACATTTCTAGCCCACAACGCTTCAGGGTTTGACTCGTACATACTGCTGGAGTATTTCATAAATGAAGGTTTACCACCGAAAATCACAATGCAGGGCTGTAGAATAATTTATATGTATGACACAGCGTTTCAGCAGAGATACATAGACACGTTCAGTTATCTCCCCATGTCTCTCAGCAAAATCCCCACAGCGCTGAATTTATCGGTGTGCGGAAAAGGATTTTTTCCACATCACTTCAACAGACCGGAAAACATTGATTATGTAGGACCATACCCCTCTAAAGAGCTGTATGGTTATGCCAGGATGAGCACGGTAGAGAGATCCAAATTTGACAAATGGTTTCAAAGCGTGCAGGGGGGCGTATTCGACTTCAAAAAAGAAATAGCCTTTTATGGTCGCAATGACGTAATCATTCTGCGTCAGGCCTGTATGCGATTTCGCGAGGAGTTCATTGAGTGTGCAAAAATCGATCCGTTTAAATGCGTGACGTTGGCTGGCACATGCATGAAAGTATTCAAGACAAATTTTCTGACCCGAGACACTCTAGCATTAACTCATAATAATGCATACGTCAATCAGTTCAAGACATTCTCCAACGCATCAATACAATGGCTGGAGTATGTTAAAGAACGTGAAAATGTAGATGTGCATCATGCCCTTAACTACGGGGAGGCTAAGTTCGGCCCTTACCATGTTGACGGATATTACGAGAACCCGAATGGTGAGAAAATAGCTTTAGAATACCTCGGTTGTGTCTTTCATGGTCACGATTGCCGTTATGATTCTAACGACATAAATCTTATCTCAAAACTGCCTTTTGGGGTTCTCAGGATACAGTCTGATAACAAGCTCGAGGCTCTGCGTGATGTTTATTCATTACGTGTGATCTCTATGTGGGAGTGTGAGTGGGAGCGTGCGAAAAAATGTGACCCTGACGTCATGACATTTATGAGCACATACAAAACACCTGAGAGGCTGAAGCCTAGAGATGCCCTTTATGGAGGTCGCACAAATGCTATTAAACTTTATCACAAAACCGCAGACGGAGAACGCGTCGATTATTACGACTTCACTTCTCTGTATCCTTATGTGCAGTCACATAAAACATACCCAATCGGACACCCTAAGATTATATTCAGGGATTTTGAGCCGTTGGAGAATTATTTCGGCCTGATCCGTGCAAAAGTGCTTCCGCCGCGAAAGCTTTTTCACCCCGTGTTGCCCTACAGATGCTCGAAAAAATTAATGTTTCCACTCTGTCGAACATGTGCGGAGGGAGAGATTCAGGACACACAATGCCATCACACTGATGAGCAAAGAAATTTGAACGGGTGCTGGGTTAGTGTCGAGTTGGCGCGGGCTATTAAGCATGGCTATGTGATTGTGAAAATAGACGAGGTCTGGCATTTCCCCGAGACGTCAGACAATTTATTCACTGGCTATGTAAAGACATTTCTTACATCCAAGCAGGAAGCGTCAGGATTCCCCTCGCACGTAGTCACAGACAATGAAAAGCAAACGTACATCACGGATTATCTTGATAAAGAGGGGATTGAACTTGACATCAATAAAATAACTCACAATCCGGCAAAAAGAACGATAACAAAATTAATCTTAAATTCTTTGTGGGGTCGCTTCTCCTTAAGAGAAAATTTACCCTCAACAGTGTTCCTGACAGAACCCGAAGAGTTTGCTCGATACATTTTCGGACCCGGCCGTGTAATAAAGCACTTCTCGTTTGTTTCAGATTCTGTGGCGTTGATTCAGTGGTCATACCCTGAACAGGACGAGTGTCCGACGCGAGACGTTAACGTGTTCATCGGTGCATTCACGACCGCGTACGCTCGTTTGGAACTTTATGAACTGATGGATAAATTAGGCGAACGCGTCATTTACACAGATACAGATTCTGTCGTCTTTATATCCAAAAATGGCGACTGGGTTCCTGAAACCGGACCGTATCTGGGTCAGCTCACGAGTGAATTAGACCCTCATGACTCAATCGTTGAGTTCTGTTCAAGCGGGCCAAAATCGTACGGATATCGAACTGCAAAAGGTAATGTCTGCCTCAAAGCTAAAGGCATCACCCTCAATGCAGAGAACGCTCAAATTGTCACTCTGCATAGTCTGATAACACTAGTCCGGGGGTATGTGAAATCACGTGACACCTCACACCTGCTAGTACATACGGAGGCCATAGTGAGGAATAAGAGAAATCTCACACTTCACAATAGAACACTTGTGAAAAGCTTCAGAGTCGTGTACAATAAGCGGGTGCTCCTCTCTGATTATTCCACAATTCCTTATGGCTTCTAACAATATTTTGAATCATTGTGACATGTGTGAAACAGATGATTTTGACTTTAGATTGGTCCACCCTTTTTCAGCGGTTGTCTCGGGCCCCAGTAACAGTGGGAAAACATATTTTGTAAAAACTTTGATGTATAATTCAGAAAAAATGTGTTCTGTAAAATTTGACAATTTTGTCTTCATCTACAGCTGCTGGCAGCCGCTTTATGATGAATTGATGCAAGTGTTTGACATTAAATTTATTGAAGGTATACCCAAATCCCTGAATGATGAGTTTTTATTTCCTCGTCATAAGCATTCGCTATTACTCCTTGACGACGTAATGGATCACGCCTCTTCTAACACAGAGGTTCAACGAGCTTTTACGCAGTACACACATCACAATGCGATAAGTACAATATTAATAATTCAAAACCTCTTCTTCCAGGGGAAATCTACCAGAACTATCAGCCTCAATACAAATTATTTAATTATTTTTAAAAACCCTAGAGATAAGCAGCAAATTTGTGTTTTGGGGAGGCAAATGTTCCCCGGGGAGACGAGATTCTTCATAGAAGCGTACCAGGATGCGACCAGTCGTCCTTACGGTTACCTGCTGGTAGATTATAAAGCAAACACACCAGAAAGATTACGGCTCAGAACAGATCTGCTCTCAGATCATCCAGTGGTGTATATGCAGAAAAGGAGGTAGGGACCATGAGTTTGAGACTGTCCAGAAATTTACCTCTTTTAAAGTTATTATACAAAGGCACGCCGAAGCAAAGGCGTCTTATTTTACAGTCCGCCTCTGACGAGTTCATACTGGCTCTATGTGAATTATCTCTTAATGTCCTTCATGGCATAATTCTACTAACTGCGAATCAGCACAGAAGATTAAAAAAGAGAAAGACTGAGATCAAATACGTGGCTAATAAAAAGATTAACGTTAAGAGAAAGAGACGCATGATTAATCAAAGAGGTGGATTTCTCCTACCCCTCTTAAGCGTAGCTATACCATTTATTACCAGCCTGATAACGTCTAGACAGTAACAAGTATGGAGTATGCAGAAAAAATTTATCTCGTACCGAAACATCAATTGGATAGATTGAGAACGACACACCCCCGTGAAAATATTCATAAAGTTGTTGAGGATAACCTGGATGCAACAATAAGGGATATATTACAGAGGAATGATCTTGACTCGCACGGAAAAGCTAAGCTTTACACTAACGCATTGCAAAGGTTTCTAGCCGTGGTGAAGCAAGGCGATGCAGAGAGCAACACCTTAACCCTTACATTGCCTCAACACGATCCACGCTATGGGGATGCATCTACCACTGGGTCAGATGTCACTAATAGGGTCGGTGATAATGACGGGTCCGAGAAGGAGGATGAAATCGTAAACGAGGTGTTAAACAATGTCCCTCAGAGGAGTTTAAAAAATATCAAATACATTCTGGATAAGATGTCTAAAGCTAAACAGGTGTCTTCATGGACAGACTCTGGAGAATTTGTTTTTAAAGGTAGGCCCATTGAGGGATCACACATGCTTGATCTGCTGAAAAGCATAACGAGACCTCAGATGGTGCGTGACGATCGTAGGCCCGTAGGATGGTCAGAGTTTCTGGAGGCCTTTGCCGGCTTAAACATTCCTTTCTCGACTATAAGTAATCAACATGTCAGACGTATGATCGAATCTTTTAAAAGAAAGCCATCTATGGATAGCAGCGCTGCTGTTTCATCTGCACAGGCGAAAAAACACAAGTCTCAAAAGCAGACGTACACCCCTACACCCCCAGCATCGCGGTCTGACATTTCAGATGACAATGTATTTAATTCACCTATGTTGGACACGAGTCAGTGGTTAACTTTTTAAGTTTGGATGTATGTTCATCTATATTTGTGTTTATTACTTCTTTGTTTTTAAATGATGTATACCATGATTACTGTCTTAAATGTGTATCATATTTTTCTGTCAATAAAAAACAAACAAACAAAAAAGTCGTATCTGTTTATGTATTCTTTATTCGTTACACACACACACACATACACATGAATTAACATCACACGCTAGATTACATTTACCTAAACACTTTATTTATTTATCCGCGTACACATAAATTGACATGTCTGAAACATTTTGCCAGTCTGTACACACTGAACACACTTAAATGTTTTACCGCTGCATGGATTAGGCTTAATTTTTTTCACAAAAAGAGATACCATGAAGTCATTTTTAATTAGGTCATCATGATACATTTTCACAACATCTTCATAATTACAACCTCTCGATATGTGGTACAGAAAAAACACACAATGCTGTCCACAAGTATCCGATGAATAATCTTGGACCTGCTTGTTAGAGTACTGAACACTGTGAGAGTTGGTTAGTAGAAAGTCTTGAAAAGATGCTGGAAAAGGAGCCGCATCTGGTTTGTTGCCGAAACTATCAAAAAAGCAGCTGACGCCGTTTTCGCGTATGTATATGCAAACCCAGTGCTCACCCGGACTGTTCGCAGGGTCCGTGTTAGCTATACAATAGCATGGTAAGTCCTTTAACAGGGCTTTGGGTAGATGATCGCATGGCAGCACGCCTAAAAAATTAATGCTACATGAAATTTTATCCATGACATCTGTCAACTGTATTGTATTCATTTCACGTCACTCAGTAGTCCGCAAGCACCTGTCGTCTGTTAGAAATTTCGAGAACAGAGTCAAAAATCGCGTATATTAAAATACTGACGGTGTGCGCGAAGGGCTCCCTGAAGCGTGCTTCTAATCTGATGTTTCCTGTCCTGATTAGGGACACATGTTGAGAACACTCGTCATCCGGCGAGAGGTTAAATGCGTACATGGAGTATCCGTTAAGGAAATCTTCACGATCAATAATCAGTGACTGGTTTTTCAGATGTTTACCGGTAGCTAATACTAGCTGGTAAAATTCTCTCACGGCAGAGCAGTTATTATAGTCAGGCTGCAGCGGACGAGAGGGTATCATAAGACCATTGTCAATTAATGTTAAATATTCGAGATTAAAGTGTTTAAAGGCAAAAGGATTTTTGTCATAAGCCCCTGTAAATGCAGAGTTATCTGTCAATGCTAAAATGATGGACTTTGGCAGAACCCCAAGAAAAAGATTATCCTGATTAGATACGCGCGCGCCTGCAGGGATTGAGAAATTCTTCACACACACGCGCTCTATAGGATACTTAGCCGTAGCTGATAAGAGGGCCTGTGCGTGGCCCAGTCGAACTGCTGGTGAGACCACCACTTTTTTCACAAAAAGAGAAGCTGTTAAAAGTTTGAGTTTATAAGCCACAGCATCAGACCTCATCAAACAAAATTCATCCTTTGCTCTGGTCATACGGATTTTTATATCAACACCGTTTAACATTAATTTCTCCTGAAAGAAAATATCACTATGAATAGGAGCCAGTAATTCTACGACGGCTCCAGCATTGGTGAACGCTGCTCTCTTTGTTAATCCAGCGTTTGAGCCCCCCGGATCTGTGCTGTCCATATGCCCCGCCGTATCTTTGTAAAAAAGACCTGCCGAAAAGTTACTCTCCAGAGTATCTTTTCCATAATTCGTGAGAGCCTCTATTATGCACCTGTAAGGGTATGTATTGGAGCTTTGCGAAACTAGACGATCTCCTAAAGTAATGTCAACCTGTGAAAATATACAGGCTCCAGGGTAATTAATGAGTCCGACAGGCGCCCCGTCAGCGATTGCCGACCCGTCAGGATTGGTAATCTTGAGTCGTGTAATCTTGAGTCGTGTGTAATCTTCCCCAGTCCCCGCGATGAAAAACTCTATCGGGGAGCTATCAGTTATAGCCGATATAGGGGGTACTTCCACGTAGGTGCTTTTTTCAATAGCCGCCTGCGTCATGGGTACTGTGAAAATATCTAGCTCCGATTTGACACATTCTTCCGACATGCTGTGTAACAGAGCCATACTTTAGAAAATAGTATTTGTGCGTCTTTTAGTTCTTGTAGTTTTTTTCACACGTTTCGCAGGAGTTCTTCTCCGAGTGGGCTTTGCAACTGGATGCTTCTTAGCTGTGCGTCTAGTTTTCTTTACAGGATGCCCACTCCCCCTCCTCATCCTAATCCCTGGAGGTTTAAAGCTTTTACGGCGCATGACCATAAGCCCGTTACCGTCCTGAGTGTTATTATTACCGTTATAAGATTTTGTTAGGGCTGTGGTAACAACGTCGCTGAATATATTTTTCGCAGCCGTTTTTAGATGGGGCTTGGCCATATTGAATCCCCTTCTTAAGAACGGTAAGGCCGCGCGAAAGAGTCCCTTAAAAATTCCGCCAATCCCTCGGCCATACATAACATTGGATCCGACGAAACCGGGCAAACCGTTCCCGGCCTGGTTTTGATAATATTCCACGTATCGTGCGGGGTCAATTCTGTACGGGGCTAAATGCGCCATTTAAAACAAATGCTGTTTCACAGGTCTGAAGTGAAGCTTGGCAGTGACTTTACCGTAAGTGAATCGCACGTCTTGGTTCTGATCGTCTTTCACCTCGATGGTAATTTCTGTGATACTATCCTTATTAACACGCACGTAATGAGACTTGTCGTATCTAACACTGATAATTTCGTTAGATTCCCCTTCTATATGTACTGTGGTTAATAAGGGCACGTATACGTCACCAACTGATTGGTAATCGATTACGTCAGTGTACACGAATAACGTGTAAAATCCTCCTCTTATATCCGATTGGAATGGTGCATACGTTGTGGTTCTGTGCTCCTGATCTTCATGGGTGTGATTTAAAGTTTCTATAGAAACACCCGGCCGTAACCCCAGGATGATGGCCAACTTCCCATAAAACGTTAATGACGTCCTCTGAGGAGCCTTTAGAAAAACCTTATTCTTTATATGATCGTAACCGAGGAGCACTCGTGGGGGGAGGGATGCGTTTATTTCCCTGAGGAGGAATGGCACGTCCTCATAATACCCCGGCTTTAATGTATTACGTAGCACCGGTATTGTCTGAGCCTTATTATCGATGTGTATATTAATAACACCCCCCACGTTATAATGCTCGTCAGCAGGTTGCAACAGATGTTGGTCGCAGTTGATAATAAAAGAGGCATCCTCCTCATTAAAAGCGTACCAAGAAATTGGATATTCAAATTCAACCAGCGCCACCTCCCAAGGACCCTTCAAATGTATAGTTTTCCCCAGCCTGGTTCTGTAATTAGATATACTGTTCTCGGGATAGACGGCCCTGGAGGCATTGCATGGCAACGTGATGTAGAAGCCTTCCTCGGTCATGATGACGATTTCAGAAATGACAAGCGCCTTACAAACTCAGAGCCTTTAAAGGTGACTGTAGATCCACCACCTGTTTTTCCGGGACCCAAGAATTAAATTTTGGACCCCACCCCCACCACTTAACGAGTGCGTACATAGTTTTCCCCCTACAACGTCTATCTAAAATCTTTTCTATTTTGAATGATTTATCATCACTCACAATAATTTTCTGCAGCTCTTCTCCATAAAAACATCCATCAATAATCTCCCCATCGTAGTCTTGTATCTTGTATACTGGGGGGTGTCGTGGTATACACGCAGCTATAGTGAAGTATTCTTCTGTGCAGTTCTGCTCGTACCCCTTAGAGAATATACTCCGGACTTTAGACACTCTGACGACATCACCTATCTTATAAGTAAAGACGGGTGTCTCTTTACGTAGATCCCCGTACAGGTTGTTAAACACAATCGTCTCATTTTCTTTATGAACGTCAATCGGTCTCATTCGTATGGACTTGTGATGGCTACTGTTATAACCATCTGTTAGATTTTGCAGAATAGGGTAGTAACACTTGGAATTGACGGCCGTTAAATACCTCCACATACGTCCTTTAAGAGTTCTGTTAAACCGCTCAACTACAAATGCTTTTAAATCTCTAAGGGGTACGAGTTAACTGCATTTCGTTGCCTTGTACTTGTACTTGTGTAATGACAATAAAGTTGAATCTAATCTAATCTAATCTAATCTAAATCATTGGCCGTGGTAAAATGATGTATGCTGTACTTTTCCATCAATTGTTGAAAATGTTTATTGAGAAATTCTTTGCCCTTATCAGTCTGCAGCTTCTGTGGGACGCGCCCCTCCTTCAAGATTGATTCAAACGCTTTGGTTACCTCCTGTCCTGTCTTATTCTTTAACACCCGTGTCCATGCATATTTACTAAATACATCTATACACGTTAGTAGGAATTTTATGTTATCATTCTCCTTTGAATAAGCAGACATATCGACCAGGTCCGCTTGAAACTGTACATCTTTCCCATACACTACTACTTTATTTCGCTTATATTTTAAAGGAGCGGTTCGATGTAATGTATATGTATCTTGACTAGCTAACCAGTCGGTCACTTCGTTATCTTTCAGATGTACACCATATTCCTGTAACACTGCTTGTTTTAATCTGTTTTTACCACCCAAAGCCCCAGGGCTTGACGGATCATAATATATTTTTTTCATGAGCTCTGACATGTTGTCTCTACGCCTTTTCACAAAGTAATGACCAGACGAGTAGTGACATACAGATTTTTTATTTCCAGAATATAAAAGCACACGTTTACAAACAGACAAATCATATATCGTCCAGATAACAAAGAAATTTGACACACATTACAAAATTTTTCTCCAGCATGTATTCAGACAATGTATCAATAATTTCACAAACATAAGTAGATTCATTTCTTGACAAAAGTGTTACACATACATCAGTTACATAAGTACAGAGGCATAATATGTTACCTATTTTTAAGGTTTCTCTACATTCAGGCATTATCTCAAGAACTTTCTTAATAGTTGTATATGGCGTATCGTTACAGACAATAGTTGTGTTTATCATATCTTTCCATTCGCTTGACAATCTCCTTACAGCATTCATTTGAATCTTTAGCTTCGCTATGCGTATACCGTCGGAGGTATCAGTGTCTATTACATCGTCAACAACAATCTTGTGCAACAAATTTGATATTTCACATCTGATCCTTTGTTTAAAGAAATATTTAGACAGACAGGTGAAGCAGAGGAGATTCCCCATGTTAGACGGCAGCAGAGTCGGTAGCAGCAGTGAGCTTCCAGCTGTCAACAGCGTCGTAAACGACCTTTTCACAGCTTTCATCCGCAAGTTTCTGTCTGATAGAAGCCAGCTCTTCCACTATGTAAAGTTCATCTCTCAGGTCGCACAAGACAGTTTCAACAGTCCCCTGGATTCTCTGCAGATGTGGCGTTAGACCGAATTGTTTAAGAGCGTTTGCTAAAATGTTTTTTAGCCCAGGCTTGAGCACCTCCTGACTGATCTCATCGAAATATCCGTAAAAATAATAGGGACTAGGTTCAAACAGGCACGAGTGTCTCGTTTGTGACGGATGATCGACTGCGCAACCGTCACAATCCTTTTTCATCCTTTTATCAATCAGGTGTTGCAGGATGATGGTGACGACCGATTTAATGATCTTGTGACCCGTCACGCCAATACAGCCGTCCACATCATCACCGGCGCTGTCAGAAATCTTGGTGATGACTCCTGGAGATCCGTAGTTTGCGAGGAACTCGAGGTTATGATACCCCAGCTCTGTGCAGAACGTGGTCAGCCATGCATTGCATCTTTGGTAACACTCGACCGTTGGCTTTGATGATGATGATGATGATGGTGATGATGGTACAGTGTTGAGAGAGGTAGCTTCGCTTTCCTGAGACATGGTGCGTGAATGGTGTAAGTACTCTTCTGCGGTGGGTATTTAATGATTGTAGAATGTGGGTGGGGCTATATGAACACCACGCCTACTAGTGACACACCATTCAGGGTGAAAAAGTTTGACTTTGATGTGTTTGTATCGGTCACGCGCCTCACACCACTTAAACATCTTGTCTATTTTATAAAATATATCCTCCATAACCTGCAAATCACGCCACTTAAATATGAACTTTATGTCATAAAGCTTAAGATGATCCTCCTCAGAAATAGGCCATGAACGCTCTGGCTGCCCCTTTCCGAAATCGCTGCAGAGAATGTACACGTAATCTTCCGGATGTTTGTTAATGTGATCGGCTAACATTCTGTATCTTCCCGTCACTAACCCATTCCACTCTGCTATGAACAGCGGATCGTCTCCTCCGTCTTTCAAATCACGCCACACACGCGTGTAAAACAGACTCCATTCTTTTTCTGAGAAAACCAGATCTGGATCATCCGTTGTTTTCGTTGTAAATCTTTCGTCGTTGTCCACATTGACCAGTCTGACCTCTCTTGCTTCTTTGTCAAAATTGTATGCACACACTCGAGAGCCTGACAAGTGAAACTCATATCTGATATCCTCCAACGGCTCGTGGATGAATTTGGTCAGACAAGGCCCGTGCATCTTCCTAGGAGCTAGAGCCAAATTTTCCATTGCCGCCTCGACGGTTCTCTCAGGAGTTTTAGGTGAAGTCGCGGCCATCGTAGCAGATTAGCTTCTTTGTGTGTGTGTGTGTGTGTGTTAAATCACAAGTTGCGTTCTGCTGTTTTTTTCTCCCTTTTAACAGTTTACCGCAAAGGCCTGTGAGTGCAGGTGTGTTTTCCGCACAGAGTATGGGTGTTAGGGGCGGAGCTGAGGGAGGGGGTTTCGCGCGAGCCTCCGGGTACATTCTTGTTTCTGTCGTCAACCTGAAAGGACGTGTTCGCACTGATGTCCGTAAGAGAGAATTATTTTAACTAAAACTAAAGAAAAACTTGATATGTTTAATGCCTATACTTGTTTTAAAACAGTGTTTACTCTATCTTTACAAACCGTAAGTCAAAGATATTCTCTAACATGTTTTTATATTTATGAAAAAACATTTTAACGGCTCAAAGTTCAAATGTATGTGAAATACTATCTTTGTTTAATAAATACTATTCCCTGATCTTGTCACTGTTATCCAAACACAATGTCTGACATTTTAAAACGTTTCAAACACATTCGTTTTTAAACATTCTTTGATCGTTTTCTAACTTTTTAGAAAAACACACAAAGTTACAAACAGTCGTAAATACCTTTGAATGGGGAGGAATAGCAGGGGGGAGGATAATAAAACAGGGGGTCAAAACAGATGGCCAAAACAGGTGTCCAGAACAGGTGTCCAGAACAGGTGTCCAGTCCGGTGGGAGGGAGGGGGGTGGAATATTAATTAGGGGGGCCATAAATCAATCAAAAGTGACACAATGTGCCCTTTATAACTCTCTCCCACTTTTTGTAGCCCAAGTCTGGTTTGCCCACTTCCATATTTTCACAGCACAGAGTCTGAAGATGATCTGACTCGAATTTGGTGAAAATCGGATAAACAGTCTAACAGGAGTTTTTTAAATAAAATCCAAATGACGGACAGAAAGTTAGTCAGACTATAGCAAAATTTGTATCTATTAAGACCAGTCTCATGACAATAGTTAAAATTAATCACAAGCTATCAGCATCTCTTCAGACCAAAAGATGGCGCTGTCTCAAAACTTTTTCAGTACCTTCTGGGCAAGGTGCCGATGACACTTACCAGGTTTCACAAGGATGCGTTCATAAATAAAGCATTTTACAACAAAATGCAAAATGGCTGACGCCCAAAATGGCAGATATGTGAAAATTGGGTATTGTTTCACTTGGCATGCTGCACCGAATCTAAAGAGACCTAAATACCCAAGTCTGGTAGCCCACTGAGGCTAAGCAGGGTTGAGCCTGGTCAGTACCTGGATGAGAGACCTCTTGGGAAACCTAGGTTGCTAAACTTTGTTTCTAAACACTCAAATCATGACAAAAAAATCAGACTGGACCAGACAAATTCTCACATGCAGTCATAAGTGCATGTTTCAGAATGTTTTTATGGCAACCATAGCTTCTAATGTCAAACTTTACCAATATGGGCAATTAGCTCTATTCTATTTAGAAGGCATGACAGAAATATTGCAAGTTGCGCTTCATACCATTCATATATGAGTGCACCATCTTTGTATATCTAAAGCAATGGCCGCCAACACGTAGATCTTTATCACTCTCCCGATAGCTCCCGATAGATTACCAAAAAATACATAACAACACACATTATAAAGGCTCGAAATCGCGAAATTTAATCTCTGCTACCTCAAAATTCGCACCATACATTTTGTGCTCCAAACACACACTTAGCAATTGTTTTTGTAATGTTTGAATAGTGAATACATGTTTCTATTTAGGTGTTTTGTATCTAAGATTTGCCTTTTTCCTTTTAACTTGTATGAATTTAATGAGCATAGGAAATGGAAAAGTGAACAATTTTCAGTAGTATTACAGCAAAGTGATACTTACTGTAACTGCTTACTACAGTAAAGCTCAAATAAAGAAGCTAAAATCAGTGGGCACAGAAAACTATTTTATTAAAATTAAATTACAGCATAACAATGTCAAGCAAAGCAAAAGGGTAAATGTTATAGGATTCACAAATTTATGTATTTTTTAGGAAAAAGGGTGTCAAAATTGTACCTTTAGGAGCTACAACAGCTTGTCACTGGGGCAGTACCCTTAAAAGGACATTTTTGTACACTTTTTTACTCCTAAAAGGTGCATATTAGTTCCCTAGAGTACAAGGACGTACGTTAAGGTACTACTATGAACCTATTTGTGTTAAAAAAAGGTACAAATAAGTCCTTTTAAGGATACTGCCAAGCTGTTGTACCCCTAAAGGTACAATTTTGAACCCCCTTTTCTCTGTGTGCAGTTGTTTTAGTGGTAATAAAAAGGCATGAAGAAATGGTACATAACATCTTGCTTTCAGATTTTCAGTATTTTCAGGACCAAATCATAGAAACCAAAATAGTTCAATAAGTAAATACAACAGTGTTTCTGAATAAGATTTAAAAATAAAAATATTGCCTTACCTTCGTTCAAAAAAATCTTATAGTTATATCATTAAATGTTAATCAGGAAGAATGTACTTTGAATAGTATACAAGGTTTAGATACCTGTGATGGCGATCAGAGGACTGAAAAACGTCACAACGAGGGTCAGATGCTTTAATGACATTGTTAATAAACCCATCAAGCAGGTTCACGCTCACACTTATATCACCAGACGCAGAGGAAGTGTATGACATACAGGAAGTTGGAACTTGGTTAAAACTGAAATCAGAACACAAAGTTGCAATAAATACAGATACTTAGTAGCAGGTCTGCTGGTTCGAGGTGACACCAGCTTGAAAAATAGGGCATATAAGTTCCAGTGATTACTATTTTACTTTGAACCATTTTATTTGTTGATTTCATACACTGCTTCAATGTTTTTTTTATTTTTATAATTGAAGCTTCTCTTTTTACTTGACCTACTAAACGTAGGTAGCAGAATTGCCTTAAAATTGATATCCCTGTCTGTGAATGTATGTATTTGTTTTGAGTTCTTGTGTATCTGGTCAGTCATTTGCTGTAAGGCATTGCTTGTAAAAAGGTTCCTTCCTTGTGGCGACAACTTGTGATGTATTAGATTGAACAAGCTGTGGTTGAAACAGCCTACATAGTTCTCTAAAATATGTAATATATGCACAGTTGTCTCATGGTCATTCACTAGCTTCTTAGTTAATGTTTCCATAACATCATCTGTTGTAATTGTTGTTTGAAAAGAATATTTGAATCAAGTATTGGGGAAACAACAAAATTTAGAGGAATGATTTTACAGAAGTAAGCATGTGATTGAGAGTTTGTGACTAATAATGTTTCTGTAGAGCATGTTGGAAGTGACGCATGGGGAAAAATGGGGAAACCATAGATTAAACTGATAAAATAGCTCTGTTCAATAGATAAAATGACTAAAGTGCTTTTGCACTAAGTTAGTGGATAATATTTGCATTGCTCTCTGAAGTGTGCCTATATTTGTAAAACAGTCACCTTATGAAGAGTATAATTATTATTTAAAGGTCCCATGGCATGAAATTTTCATTTTATGAGGTTTTTCAACATTAATATGAGTTCCCCTAGCCTGAATATTGTCCCCAAGTGGCTAGAAATTTTGATCGGTGTAAAACCGAGTTCTGGCTGTCTCTCTCTGCCTTTGAGAAAATGACAGCCCAGTAGTAAGTATGCTATGCCAACTGTCAGAATGATTTATGGCTTTGACCTTTGACCTTTAGGGGGCGGGGCTTCCAGGTGAGGGGGTCATCCGGTATAGATCAGAATGACCTTTGACCTTGTTGTTTCCCCTCCCCTCCCCTCTGGGATAATATATCATGTTTTGACAGAAAGTTTGAGTTTTTGACATACGGTTTTTTGTTTGAAGTTAGTATAATATATCATGTTTTGACATAAAGTTTGAGTTTTTGACATACGGTTTTTTGTTTGAAGTTAGTATAATATATCATGTTTTGACATAAAGTTTGAGTTTTTGACATACGGTTTTTTGTTTGAAGTTAGTATATTATATCATGTTTTGACATAAAGTTTGAGTTTTTGATGTCGCTGTACTGTGAAAACTGAAGTGTATTTCACACAAACAGGATTCACAATATATCATGTTTTGACAGAAAGTTTTTATCTTTGATGTTACGGTTTTATTTTTTGAAGTTAGTATATCATGGTTTGACAGAAAGTTTGAGTTTTTTGATGTCAGGATCTCCCTCCCACCCTCCGCATTCCAGAGTCGCGTATATAAATGGTCAGTTTGTTCTACAGCAATCAGACAGAGAAACATGAGCACGGACGATTTATCCCTCCCTAAATCCCCAGAGGCGGGGATGCGCAGCAGGATGATGGACAGGCTGACTATGGCGCCTAGAAAACCGTACGGTCACATCCGTCTGACAAATTTTCTCCATGAAATCTCGGACTGGACTAAAGGTGAATTTACATCTTATAGTGACCGTATATACGGGTACAGATTTCATAAACCAACTCGAGTTGTTACGCTCTACTAGGGATGGGCGATATCTTATCGTTTGCGATATACCGGTAAAAATTCTCCCCACGATAAGAATTTGCCTTCCCGCGATAATAACGATAAAGCCTAGTTGATGGCACGACCCATCCGCTCCGTGCCACCGCTGGCCGTCTCTTGATGCCCTAAACGTTATTACTTTATGATGGCCGCGGTGGCTGCGTTCGTCACTCTGTATAGCTGAACGGGGGTTGGAGAGAGAATTTCTTGTGGTGACCCACGCAGCACTTGGTGCTCTACGCGCAGTGCTTGATAGGAGCTGCGGCACTGAATCCGCATCTCACGTGCAGAACGAAAACAACTATGGTGGAAGCTGCGGAAGAGTTCATAGCTAAACGAGGGGCTACCTGAGGGCAATCTGAACCATACAGATGTATTTTCACTCGCTGAGCACTTGGACTAAGCGCTTAAGAGATTTGCTCTTTCTTAATCGATCGGTAAAGCACACTATTTCAGTTAATCTCAATGAATGCGCAGTGTATATGACGCACATTAAACACTAGTGTGAGGCGCGCGACTGAGAGCGCTCAGTGTTTCACACACACTCAAAGAGAGAGCGAGAGAGTCTTATACCAAACAGAATTGACGTGCTACATGTAAACAATATCCTTTGTTGCATTTTCCTGTAAAGTAATGGCGTTTATTTGGAATTATTCAGCCTTTCGTGAACAGGAAGAAAGGAATGCACAAACGGGAATCTCATTGGCTGGCGCGCACCTATTACTGGCTCTGCTATTACTGTGCCTGTTTTGATTTCAGCCAATCAGTTGGAATGAACGCTGACAACGTGATTAATATTCATGAACCCAGAAGCTCATTATTCCTTAGTGCAGTTTATTTTTATTAGTAGAATAATTTGTGGTATTATTATATTATCAACTCAAATTACTGAAGTTCTATCATTAAATCATTATTTTAAACTTTTTTGTAATCTGAAGACATTTTTGGGATAATTACTTTTGCTGTTTCTGCTATTTTTACCACTGTTTGCACCATGTATGAATAAATACAGAATCGGTTTACATGTAAAACTTTTCATTGATTTAAAAATTATTTTTGTTTGTATTGTGTGACGTTTTTTAGCACAGTTGCACTATTTAAACATTTCCTGCAATTATATCTGCAACTTTTCCATTTCTGAAAAGGCTGGTGTGGAATTTTACATAAAAAAATTATTAATTAAATATATATATATATAAAACATGGGGAATGATACTACATTTATCGTCATTGATATCGTTATCGCAATAAATACTAGAAAATATCGGGATAAATTATTAAGTCCATATCGCCCATCCCTACGCTCTACACCATTGACAGTCCAGGCGAGTTTCAGCCCGGGGAAGTATTGTATGTGTTGTATTTCCCGAAAAAGACTGGTCTCTATTTTACAATTCTGTCTTGAGGGATCTGAATGACAGCCATGAAGAGCTTTTGTACGTTGGAGAGTGGGACGGGGTGACCCCGAATGTCCGAACGTGTGGTAGGTGACCATGCTAAAAAGAATCCCAAAGATTCTGTTTACATATTCTGTTGTAAAGACAAGACAAAGCTCACCAAGAATCAGTCAGGAGGTGTCCTGCCTAAAGATCATCACGATCTGTATGAGCTGCAATTTTTGTTCAAGTGGTGCGATCTGGATCTGTTGGCGTCTGTTTTTTCAACCATAAACAAACTGTTCAAATGGTGCGACATGCATGATGGATACAATGAAATTAAAGTGCAGCTGTTCCACCCCGAGAAATGCGCGCGCAGCAGTCAATACGCTATGTCGTCCACGCCCATCCACTACCGGCATCATAAAGCTCGACGGTCAGACCCTCCCAAGCATCATTTATAAACCATGACTGACGACGGCGCTTCAGACCCCGCTCATGTGTGTAGCTGCGGTATCTCTTTCGGCAGCATTCTCGAACCCCCCGACGACAACGCAAGCAGCCATAGTCTGACATTCACCCCGGGACCATCGGACCTCCACAAAGACTGGGGATCGAAATTCGAAAACGACTGGGGCGGTCCGGCTAACATCACCAACCCCTCCAAAGACTGGCTGGATAAATTGGGCTCGGAGCTCGGATCACAAAACCTGACTTACCTCCCCGCTGCTAAAGCCAGTTGCGACGCTACAGACAGATGTTTCAGCGACGTTGGATTCAAAATCATAAAAGCAGCGACCGTGGTGCTGCTGCAACATCTCATCGGCGACAAGCTTAAGAACGAATGTGGGACGGGGTGACCCCGAATATCCGGTACCGTGTGGTAGGGGACCATGCTAAAAAGAATCCCAAAGATCCGTTTTTTTAGCCTTCTTTCTCAAAGGCTTGCCGCATGCTCCGGGGGTTCTGGTCTAAAGCAGAGCCGGTAGGAACTATTTGATCCTCAGCTTTCGCCGGAGTGGGGTCAGGTACGACTCGTCTATCTGTTACGACAACGACGGTGTGGTCTTCATTATCTTCTTGAGCGACGTCCCCCCCCGCGGGAAACCAGGTTGCGTAATAAAATGAATGAAATCTAAAATAAATAAATAAATTAATTAATAAATTCAAAAACGTTGAGAAAAAAACATGGGTCTTGTTTTACCGTCAGCTGCGCTGTCTGCATCAATCTCCCGAGTAGCTACTGTGAATAAAAAAGAGTATCAATTAAAATAAGTATACATTTTTTTATCATTTATAAAAGAATAGAAAAAAAGATCAGTCCTCACACGCATCGACGACATCGAAAGCATCGCTTTCAGTATTCGAACCTGGGGAGCAAAAATCCTGTTATGAATGGAAACGATTGTGAGTCGTTTTATATACGTGTTGGATGACACGCCTACAGACAGACAGACGTTGAAAAAAAGAGTCAATCTTTAAATAAATCATTATTTTCTGAATGTTATATCACCCCGGTGCGCTAGGGGGCATAATTTCGCCATAACAGGATGTAGTTTTAATTCCGGGACACAAGGTGGCGCCGGAGAGCCGGTCTGTTCCCGTATCAGTAGCATCAGAGCCCGTCTACGGAGAGCCTGCCCACTTCCTATTAAGCCCTGTTGTACAGAATTTTGGTTGTAGTACCACCAGAGTTCCACTGGGGGCGATCGCCATGAGTGCAAAATGAATGGAAGTCAATGGGGCTTGACGGCTAAATTTGTCTCTTTCACCCGATTGCCGTTGAGAAATCTCAGAAATGATTGTAGATTTTGCAAGTTCAACATGGGTTTTAGGTCGAAAGTTGAATGAACGAGTACTTATGTCCTTTTGATTTCTTACAGGTTGAGTTGTTGTTGTCCATAACACGCTAGCATTCTGCTAATGAACGCTGATTGGTCAGTGAAGGACTGATTACGACCAGAGATCCCGCTTGATGGCATCGTGTCATCTGAAGCGGGACCAGAAACAAACAAAACAAAAACTCTTCTAGCACGTGTATTTACCTGTGTCAGCTGTGTTGTCGATGCCTCGAGAGAAAAGAAAGTGCAGAGCGCGAAAGCACCAGAGCGACTGAATGATTGCCGTTAAGCAGTATCTCTGGTCGTACATGTGTATGACGTCATTGACACTTTAAAAGACTTTTTAAAGCAAATAAGTGACTCTAAAAAATCTAACACCCAGCAATGTGTAATTTATTTGCATTTCCTTTCGAATACAACATTCAAATTACTAGATAAAAAATTATATCCTGAGAAAAGTGGATTTTTATTGGTATAGCGCCATAGACCTCCATTCATTCTGCACTCGTCCTGTGAGCGCCCTCATATGGAATCAGAGAGGAACTGCAACCAGTTCAGAAGCCGGAAGTTCAGTGAGAGTGAAACTTCTCGCCATATTAGACATTCTCTGGTAGCATGCTGTTTAAGACAGCGGCTAAAACAAGCTTTTATGTTTTAAAATAATCTAGCAATATATCAAAAACAGATCGATCTGACTTGTGAAACAGACATACATTCAAAACTAGTTTTGATACACGATATCATACAGGTTTAAGAGCAGTTAGCAACGTAGCACGTGCTGCTAAGCTAAACCCACGTATTGGGAGTGACGCTGGGGGCTGTCTTTATAAAAACATGAATGACGCGATGTCTAAATACAATGAAATCTAGCGAACCCTACATTGAATTAATAACTTGTGTCTGTCATAAATTATGTTTTAATTAAAACACCATTGCAGTAGAACAATACTGGAAACCAGTTATATTAATGTGATATGGTTAAAAATTAAATAAAACTTTTAGATGAAAATCAATAGCATAATGCATCCATAATTAAATAATAATGCATGTGTGTTTAAAACAGTATGAATAAAATACATATTTGCCTGACAAAGATTGTTTAAAAAATAATAAAACTATGTTACAGAAAACACCATAGACCCAATGGATGTTTTAAAAAACAATACACCCAAGAATGTATGATTAAAACACAAATAGCTCAATGCTTAAAACAATAATGCAGATTTAATTATAGCTGATAATACACCAATAACTCAATGCTTAAAACAATAATGCAGATTTTAGTTATAGCTGATAATACACCAATACCACATTGCATGTTTAAAGCACCATTGCATAACATCATAGCATTAAATATAGAGAGAAAAAATACTCACCGTTTTGCATTTTTGATGAGGGATGATGAGCTGAGATGCTGCAGCCAAGTTTGTCCAGAAATATGTAATGTTTGCTTTTCCCACACTTGTACTTATAGATCATGGTAAATATTGGAGAAAAAACACTGTTGTGTCCAATAGATGGCGTCGTTGCACTATGAATTTTATTACATTATCTCATGACCGACCATGACCTTTTGGGGCCTACTGAATGCTTTTCACTTGAGACTGTCACAGGCGGCCTGCTCCTACGGATGTACTACTGCTAAAATATTATAATTGGGTAATAAATTAGGAGAGATCTAAAGCGGTATGCTTATTCACCTGTCACACACACACACACACACACACACACACACACACACACACACACACACACACACACACACACACACACACACACACACACACACACACACACACACACACACACACACACACACACACACACACACACACACACACACACACACACACACACACACACATGTAGTGTTTTCATCTTTTATGGGGACTTTCCATAGGCGTAATGGTTTTTATACCGTACATACCGTATATTATATCCCCCTACACTGCCCCTGCCCCTAAACCTAACCCTCACAGGAGACATTCTGCAATTTTACATTTTCAAAAAACATCACTTAGTCTGATTTATAAGATGTTTTCCTCATGGGGACCTAAAAATGTCCCCACAAGGATGAGGATTTCGGATATTGCTATCTTTGTGGGGACATTTTGTCCCCATAACGTGATGATTACCAGTCCACACACACACACACACACACACACACACACACACACACACACATACACACACACACACACACACACACACACACACACACACACACACACACACACACACACACACACACACACACACACACACACACACATACACATACACCCCTGAGTCTTCAAAAACTCAAACTTTGTGTCAAGACATGATTAGTATTGTGCTGCTTCAAAAGCAGGTTTGTTTTCCTTCAACTCTGTAAATATTTGGATTTTTTAGTAAGCTATTTTATAAACATTCAACTTGTGTGAGGTATTTTTTCATTTATATTATTTTAAAAGAACAGAATGCATGTGTGTGATACGTTTCACACTGTCACAGCACAGTCAGATATGCTCTGGAATGCGTAGGGTGGGAGGGAGATCCTGACATCAAAAAACTCAAACTTTCTGTCAAACCATGATATACTAACTTCAAACAATAAAACCGTAACATCAAAGATAAAAACTTTCTGTCAAAACATGATATATTGTGAATCCTGTTTGTGTGAAATACACTTCAGTTTTCACAGTACAGCGACATCAAAAACTCAAACTTTATGTCAAAACATGATATATTATACTAACTTCAAACAAAAAACCGTATGTCAAAAACTCAAACTTTATGTCAAAACATGATATATTATACTAACTTCAAACAAAAAACCGTATGTCAAAAACTCAAACTTTATGTCAAAACATGATATATTATACTAACTTCAAACAAAAAACCGTATGTCAAAAACTCAAACTTTCTGTCAAAACATGATATATTATACCGGAGGGGAGGGGAGGGGAGGGGAAACAACAAGGTCAAAGGTCATTCTAATCCATACCGGATGACCCCCTCACCCGGAAGGCCCGCCCCCTAAAGGTCAAAGGTCAAAACCATAAATCATTCTGACAGTTGGCATAGCATACTTACTACTCAGCCCAGATGAGCTGATCTGGAATTTTCCTGTTATGAAGTCATAACAAGAACGGTTACCTCCCTTTCCTCCGCCCAGAGAATTTGGCACGCCCATGCAAGCGGTATATTTGTCCTCAAGAGATCATGGCTTGTGGAGTGAATGCTGGCAGTTTCTCAGTGTTTGGATGTACAAATGAAAACAGAACTTGTTTCAGTTCCTTCTGATCTGTGATCAGTGATTTCTGATGTGTAGCCAGTTATTCAAGTTCACACAGAACTGTATTATTCGTGCTGCAGCTTCTCTCTCTGCCGACAGAACGATGTTTTCTATCTTGTGAGTCAGTGTTTTTGTACGTCCTCGTGTCTATCTGTTCTAAAATGTGCATACAGTTGTGAGTAACTCATACAGTCAGTTCTGCGCAACATCGGCAGACTCACATCTTTAGAGATAAACCTCACGCACACTGAAGCTCGGGCTGCACTGACCGGTCGGCCTTCAACATCACCGACCCCCAGTACTGCATCTGGCCCACAGCGGAGGCGCCTTACGAACTAATCATTCTTTTGAACCATTTCTTTTTAGTGAAGTGGTCGAACCAGTTCACCAAATCGGACTGAATCGTTCTAAACTGTTCGCGTCTCGAGTCAGCGCTGATCCATAATTTACTAAAGTTACTAACTTTCTGACATGAGTGACAGTCCCTCCGACTAGAAATAGACTAATAACCTGAAGTATATGCTAGTAACTACAACAGTTCACTGAACTGAGACGATGAACTGATGAGAAGTGAACTCAGGTCCATCCGTCTCTCTGGCAGCAGGCTCGTGCCTGGTAGACCTCGTTAAACCACGCCCCCTCCGCTACAAGATCTGATACTCATTTCAAATGATGTCAGCCAATCACAACAGTGGGCGTTTTTACTGAAGTCTCACAGCAGACACGCCCCTTCAAACAGAGCATTCAGCCACAGGGCAAACATCAATATAGAAAAAAATGTATTTTCTTTTTATTAACTTTTATTTCTAAATTATGACATTTTATGATGTAAAAATCATACTAACAATATAAGTACACCTCAGGAAACATTATAAAATAATAGAAAAATGCCATGCCATGGGATCTTTAAGATAATATGTATTGTTAAATTACATTCCTTTTGGCACCTAAAAAACAAAAACATTTCACCTTCATTTGAATGCTCTTGATGTGTGTCATCTGCACGTGTTATCTTATCCTTTTCATGCTCTTAAACTATTCATAATAGTAGCTCTTAAAGGGATAGTTCACACAAAAATGAAAATTACCCCGCTGCTCATTATAAATTACAAATGCTGCTCATGAATGAGAAGTGTCTAAAGAAAGGGCTAGTATCATTGTAAAGTGAGTCAATGTGATTGATAATTTATTAAATTACTTATATAATAATAAAAATAATATAACATAAACCCAAATAATTCACAACGGTTTATTACAATATTGTTCTCATTATAATGTCATGTGATATGACAGTGCCATTATTATTAGTAGTGCATTGCTGTTTGAGCTGCGCGCACTGAAGCTGGATGAACACAGGTAAACTGAAGCTCTTTGTGCGTTATTTAACTCGAAACAATTCAGATACAAAATAAACATAATATTACAAATTATATCTGCACAAAAGGACGCATATATACAAGTGAACCTGAACTGAGTTACGTGCTGTGGCAATCACACCACCGGCCTCGCGCCGTTCTCTCATCCCGCTGAAACACAGCGACTAAACCCAAATTTATTCACAATGTTTTATTACAATATTGTTCTCTTTATAATGTTGTGTAATATGACAGTCCCAGTCATAGTCATTATTAGTTGTGCATTGCTGTTAGAGCTGTGTGCTCGGAAGCTGATCACCGGCACACTTTATACTGTGTTAATTCTTAACCAAATGCATTTTATATGAGATAAATCCAACTCACATTTGTACAAAACAAAAGGCTACGAATGCACACGCATTCTTATAGTCATGAAGGTGTAACTCCCGAGGTGTAGCCTTTTAAAATGTTCCCAAACATTACTCACTTCATTTCCTTGTGTCTGCTTTACGCGTTCCGCCGTTGAGCAGCAAGCACGTGCATGACCTTGCTTAATTGACGATTAATAGGTTTTATCGATTAAATTATCGATCGTTGATTAATCATTAGCATCCTTAAATGGAACAGGGTTTAATTTTGTGATGTCATGTCAAGGAAGCATTAAAGGGAACTAATCAAGACCAGCTGATCAGAATGACTAATTTTTGAGTAACATAGGAAACATAGGAAACCAGATATACAAGAGCAATATATATAGAGCAAACAGGAACTTAACCAACAGAAACCAGTTCTTCAATGAAAATGAGCTTTTTGAATATGAAAAATACTTGTCTTGTCATAACAAAAAATCATTCAGCACACTGAGGCAGCTTTTGCGGATAGTTCATGTTCTCACTGCGGGAACATGACTATCTCTGCGCTTAGGTTGAGACTCGCCTACCTCCGGGAAGGTGGAGTCCCCCTCCCCATACCTTGATCTAGAGCTATCTCTGCCCAGCTGGATAGACCTACTTCGACGGATGGCCGGGGTGACCTGAGGATCACGTTCAGGGCAAACCCGCCGAGCATACCTCCGCGGGCCCCTGATCCCTCACAAGCGCCGCAGCCGGTGGTGCTTCTGGAGGAAACCGCTGGACCCTCCCATGGTCGTCCGGCGGTGACCTTCGGGGCACCCGCGGACGAACAGATGTCGATTGCTATATATATAGGCCTTCTACCCACCAGACTATTCCACAGGCATAGTGAAAACACAAAGACAAGTCGCTTACTTTGGGCTTGTTTTATCAAACTAGCTGACTTGTTTTTCTAGTGAGATCTGGCAACAGTACAGGAGGTTAATGTAAGTAGCCTAGTTAAGTAGTAATGTAAGTAGTATGTAAGAGTCCAGATGTGTATTGGCTCAAAGGAAACACCCAATCAATATGTGATGAAAATGTATAAGGGGAGTGTGTTTTATTTGTTTTGAAGATTTTGTTGTACAAATTAATGCCACAATATGTAATTATTTTCGCTGCTAGAGTTCGCTTACCCCTCCTTGTGTTGTCACCTTTCTTCGGTGGAGGGGCTTTGTTTCTGTCTCATGTCAATCTTGAGTACCTATAGAGTAGTATTGCATCCTTCATATCTCCGATAAGTCTTTATAAAATAGCTGCTGGAAGCGTATCGTGTGGGCGGAGCTAAAGAGTCACGAGCGCGGGCAGTTTGAGTACATGTTGTTTACTTGATGTGCACTTACGCGCCGATAGCCATCAATACACAGTCATTTCAAGCAGTTTTACTCCCCGCCTGCAGTTCCAATGCATGACCGTGAACTTTATCGTTGGGACCGCTCCATCTTTCAGCATTAGACGATCTGCAAATCCGGAGTTGAACTGGGCCTCGTTTATTAAAAACACTGCATGAAAACACTGAAATCCGGCACTATCCGGGCATGGTATACTCCTGTGTAATTTGATGTTTACCGGATGTATGTGGGAAAAAGCGGATCAGAGTAACACGGAACAGTATATTTCCCGAAAAATCCGGAAACCTCACGTATGCGGACGTATAAAGGAATCCGTGAAATTTCACGGACATATACAGCTGAAACACTGCTGGGTGTGCTAGGACTGAAGACTGTTAGGTGTGAAGAAGACCTTTCATATGTTAATGACTGACACTTGTGCTGGCTGTTCTCAGAAGGAGGGGGGCAGGGGAGGACTTCAGGATTGAGAATTATCTCTGGTCTACTGTAGGCTACAGCAAACAAGCTTTTTACACAGAAAAAAGAATTCTTAAGGCCCTGAAACACTAAACTGAACTAGCAATGACTAAAGCCGACTGTGGGGTTGGTTCACGTTGCCTGGGTCTGGGCCAAACCATCAGAATGGTGTGGCAGGGCCTTAAAACCACTGCATGAAAAGAGTCTCTTAATCAAATATTTTTTATAAAAACAGTACAAAATAAAAACCCTGTCTGAACATATACGTTCACAAAAAAATCTGAATATGTAATGAAATAAACAAAGAAATGTAATGGAATTAACAAAGGATAATTAACCAAACATTTTAGACTATCCCCAAACAATTTTTGCAAAGTTTTACAAATTGTAGGCAATAATATAATTAAATAAAAAGGAGATGAAATGTGGAAAATGAAAAAGTTTGTTTTAAAAACACCAAAAACTGATATGCTCAAAATAAAAATATGGAATAAAAAAGAGCAGGGATTCACTTGCTCAAGAAACACAGAAACACAAGCAGATCTTTCAGCTCTGCAACTGTTAACAAAAAGTGTCACTCCAAGATTCTTAACTTTAACACGCTGCAAAAGAGGGGCGTTTTGAAGTTTGAAATCCACCACTCACAATAGATGTAGGTGCAACCAATAAGGTTACCAATAAAAATAAGGCAACCAATAAAAATAATCCTAATTTTACAGAAAAAAACTTCAGGTTTTTTACAGTATTTTCTTGTAATTTTGAATTATGTTTAAAACTATGTAAAATTACAAACAATATCTAAATAAACAACTTGACTGTTATTTTAAGGATTATATCATTAATGACAAATTACAGTAATTCTCATTTTTTTATACAGGAACATCACTGTATTATTTTTCTGTTTTCATAAATAACAAATTCATGCAAAATTACAAACAATATCTATAAATTAACAACTGTAATACAATATTTAGCTCATTATATTAAAGGTTTATGTTTATGTCCATACTAACAATTTAACATTATTCTTTGTCATTTTAAAGTAAATCTTATTAGTT
Source organism: Gobio gobio (assembly GCF_949357685.1). Classification (NCBI taxonomy): domain Eukaryota; kingdom Metazoa; phylum Chordata; class Actinopteri; order Cypriniformes; family Gobionidae; genus Gobio; species Gobio gobio. Next base: position 52,191,262 of record NC_137102.1, on the reverse strand, counting down.
TTATATTTACACTGTAAAAATAAAAACCTAAAAAAAACAGCAGCTACAGCTGCAAAACAAAAGCCGTAAAATAAGTCAAATATCTTAAGTCAAATAAAGTTAAAAAACTTCACAGAAATTTACATTAAACGTTTTAGAGAAAACACTATTAGTTTACAGATTTTTCCTTATTTAAATTAAGATATTTTACTTTAATTTTCTGTTTTACAGTGAAGGTGTATTTTTACATTCAAACTGGTTTTACATTCAATTCTGGATACAAATATAACAAAATATATAGCAAACTAAATATCAAACAATAATTGTTTTTAAAGAGTACAAATCTGCACTGCTCTCCAGGTTGAATCTTCCAGGCCTCTGCCCACACCACAAAACACCATTTGACCAATTAATTAAATATAACAGCAAATAAAAATAAATATACACATTTTCTAACTGTTGTTTAAAACAAGTTTTTTTCTTTATTTGCAAGGCTATTTGCTGTCTTTCCGTGTTCTTTTGAGCGTGATTGGTCAATCTGAACGTCATCCAGAAATCTGGCCAATGACAGTGCGCGCCTTCAGTTTGAATTATACAGTACACCCGTTGTCGTTGGAGTTGCTCGTGGCTCGCAGGGACGCGACGCGATCGCGGCTTCAAATCTTCAACAGGACGGCTTCTTCTGTCCATTAATGGCATTGCATGGATCATTTTAAACCTGTTAAAATCTTATTTTGGACGAATTTTGATTGTGGGATGTCGACTGAGAACGAAAAAACATGAATACGAACAGACTAAGTTCCCTTTCGTTCAGTCACTACGACGTAACGTTAGTGACTAACGAATGGGGGTTTCGCTTAGAAGCCTATCAACTTCGAGTTTTGAGAAAACGCCCAATGGCGTGCCAATGCCATGGGGCATGCGGAATTTGCATACGTAGCTCCGCCTCACTGCGTGAGTATATAAGGAAGTACGAGGCAATATCGCATTATGTTTCTGCTTTCGGAGCCAAGAGTACCTACCTCTTCACTCCTACAGCCTTCTGAGACTCTGTCAGCTTCTTCGAGACGAGCAGCTTTCCAGTCGGTGTTGGTGTGACGGCGCGTTCCAGTGATCGCATACTTCCTGCCTGCTGATCTGTGCAGTGGTCTGCATCCAGCTGGTGTGTGTTTCCCTGGGCGCTTCGGCATCGGCTGCAAAGTTTCCTCTCATAAAAGAGCTTGCACGTGACACGTCCTTTTCAGGATGTTTCGTCCGTGCACTTCTGGGTGCGGTAGATCGCTTTTCTCCTTTGACGGGCACGAGCGCTGTGTGACGTGTTTGGGCTTTCAGCACGCTCATGCAGCGCTCGTGGATGACTCATGTTCTCTCTGCGGGAACCTGGCCATCTCAGTGCTTCGATCGAGACTCCGTGAGTTCCGTGCTGATGCCGGAACGAGAGTCCCCTCCGTCACCCCCCAATCTGCGGTCTCCTCTGGAGGCGGCACTTTGGCTGGTGACCAGGGTGATCTGAGGGTGACGGTGTGGAACAAAGCTCCGACGCTAGTTCCTCGGCCCACACCCCCCTCTCAGGCACTTGACCCGGCCCGCGCTCAGGCGTCTACATCGGGGCCGGCTCCTGCTGTCCCGACTGTGGCGTTTGGCGCGGCGGAGGAGGAGGTAATGTCTATCGCCGCATCACAAGGTGGGCTGGAGTCATCTGAGGATGATGATTCGGCTGTGCTGCCACCTTCGGGTGCGCCAGCATTGCCCGAGTCCGACCCAGAGTTGACAGCCATGCTATCTCGGGCCGCCGCAGCGCTTGGACTGGAGTGGAACCCTCCGCCTCAGCCCGAGCGTTCGCGGTTGGATGATTGGTTTTTGGGGGCGGCGCGTCCGGACACCCGTCCGGCCGCTCCTCCAATACCTTTCTTCCCTGAGGTACATGAAGAGGTCGCGCGTTCCTGGAAGGCCCCGTTGTCTTCCCGTGAACGTTTGGCGGCCTCTTCCGCCTTCACCTCTCTTGATGGAGCCGCGGCTCATGGGTACACTGGGGTCCCCCCAGTCGAACGTTCTGTTGCGATGCAACTGTGTCCTCAGAGCGCTTCGTCCTGGCGTGGTGACCCAAAGCACCCCTCCAAGGCCTGTAGGTTTTCGTCATCCCTGGTGGCGAAGTCCTATAGAGCTGCGGGGCAGGCCGCCGCTTCTTTGCATACCATGGCAACTCTTCAGGCTTACCAAGCCAAGTTGCTGTGTGATATGCACGAGAGAGGGGCTGATCCAGGACTCAGCAATGAGTTGCGTGCCGCCACCGACCTCGCTCTCCGGGCGACGAAGGTGACCGCACGCTCCCTGGGTCAGGTGATGTCCACAAACGTGGTCCAGGAGCGACACCTATGGCTCAACCTGTCCGATATGCGCGACGCTGAGCGAACACGTTTCCTCAACGCCCCCATATCGCAGGATGGGCTATTCGGCGGAGCGGTCGAGAGCTTCGCCCAACAGTTCTCGGCCGCTCAGAAGCAGACTGAGGCTATAAAATACATCCTGCCCCGGCGGTCAGCTGCTGCCTCCACCCCACCGCCCGCGCAGGTGCCTCAGCCTGCTCGCCGCCGAGGACGCCCTCCCGCGGCTTCCTCCGCCTCTGCGCCACCCAAGCAGCAGCCTCCACCCGGGCCGCGCAGAGGCAGCCGCAGGAAGGCGTCCCAGTCCGCTCCAGCCCCGCAGCCCGCGAAGAAACGCCAGGCTAAGCGGCGCTCCTGATGCGGACGGCTCAGGGATGGGCAGTTCTTTCCAGGAGACGGCGGCAGGGCCGCTCCTTCCCCCGGTGGAGGGCCGGGGGAGAATCTTTTGTTCAGCTGCTGGCCCCCGGGTCAGCAGCACCCTAATGTGGTTAAAGAAAGAACTGACAACCCCATCCCTGAGCCCCCAGAGATCGGTGACGGCAGTGCGCGCCACCCTCGGGTCTCGCCACTCTCGTCCCTCTCTGTCGCCAGCCCCCTGGCAGAGCAGACCCCAGTGGAACGCGAGTCCTTCCCTGGTCTCCTCTGTCAGGGCGCAGCCGTTAACCGTGCTCCGACCCGGGGACGCCCAACAGCCTCCCCTGTCCGCGCCGGTAACGCTGCCTCGCTGCCCCACCCAGAGTACGTCTGTTGTCCGTATGACCCCGTTGGTGCAGTCTCTGGAAGCCTGGCTTCAGCTTCCGGGGCTGTCCCGCTGGGTTGCCCGGACCATCAGGCTCGGCTACGCGATTCAGTTCGCGCAGGCTCCTCCCCGTTACAGGGGAGTCCGCTATACCATGACCGGGGCCCATGCCCCCGTCATGCGTGCGGAGATTGCCACTCTACTGGCGAAGGGTGCGATCGAGCCTGTCCCTCCAGCCGAAATGAGGTCGGGGTTCTACAGCCCCTACTTCATTGTACCCAAGAAAACCGGTGGGTTACGGCCAATCCTGGACCTTCGCATCTTGAACCGATCCCTTCACCGGCTTCCGTTCAAGATGTTGACTGCGAAACGCCTTTTCGAATGCGTTCGTCCGTACGATTGGTTTGCAGCGATCGACCTGAAGGACGCCTACTTCCATGTCTCCATCCTTCCTCGACACAGACCGTTCCTACGGTTTGCTTTCGAGGGGCGGGCATACCAGTACACAGTTCTCCCATTCGGGTTATCTCTGTCCCCTCGCGTCTTCACGAAGATCGCCGAGGCAGCCCTTGCGCCCCTTTGGCAGCACGGGGTCCGCATCCTGAACTACCTCGACGACTGGCTCATACTAGGCCACTCTCGAGAGCAGGTTTGCGGACACAGAGATCTGGTTCTCCACCACTTAACCCGTCTGGGCCTTCGGGTCAACTGGGAGAAGAGCAAACTTTGCCCCGTGCAGAGGATCTCTTTTCTCGGTATGGAGATCGACTCGGTCGCCATGTACGCGCAGCTTTCGAGCGAGCGCGCGCAGTCTCTGCTGACTTGCCTCCGACAAATCGAGAGCAAGAATGCGGTTCCACTGAAACTATTTCAGAGGCTCCTGGGGCATATGGCATCTGCAGCCGCGGTAACGCCGCTCGGATTGCTTCATATGAGACCGCTTCAGCACTGGCTTCGCGATCGAGTCCCGAGATGGGCATGGCAGTCTGGCACGCTCCGGGTCCAAGTCACTCGGGCCTGCTTACAGACACTCACCCCGTGGTCGAACCTCAGCTTTCTACGGGCCGGTGTGCCCTTAGAACGAGTTTCCAGGCATGTTGTCGTATCGACGGATGCCTCTGCCACGGGCTGGGGTGCCATGTGCAATGGACAAGCAGCCGCGGGCTCCTGGACAGGACCCCAGCGCCTCCTGCATGTCAATTGCCTCGAGTTGCTGGCAGTACGGTTCGCCCTGCACCGCTTCCGAGCGTTGCTGAAGGGCCAACATGTGCTTGTCCGGACAGACAACACGGCCGTAGTAGCGTACATCAACCACCAGGGCGGTCTACGCTCCCGCCGCATGTCTCAACTCGCCCGCCATCTCATCCTATGGAGTCAGAAGCGCCTGAGGTCCCTTCGTGCTGTCCATATTCCGGGAGTCCTGAACCACGCAGCCGACGAGCTCTCGCGGTTTCAGCCTCTCCCGGGAGAATGGAGACTCCATCCCCGGACGGTTCAGCTGATTTGGGAACAGTTCGGCGACGCACAGGTAGACCTGTTTGCCTCCCACGACTCTTCCCACTGCAGCCTGTATTATTCCCTGACCGAGGGCACGCTCGGCACGGATGCACTGGCGCACAGCTGGCCGCGGGGCCTACGCAAATATGCGTTCCCCCCAGTGAGCCTACTCGCACAGCTTCTGTGCAAGATCAGGGAGGACAAGGAGCAGGTCCTTTTGGTCGCCCCGTACTGGCACGGCCGGACCTGGTTCCCCGAACTCATTCTCCTTGCGACAGCCCCTCCCTGGCCTAATCCTCTGAGACCGGACCTCCTTACTCAGAGATGGGGCACCCATTGGCACCCGCGTCCCGACCTTTGGAACCTCCACGTGTGGCTCCTAGACGGGACCTGGCAGGTTTGAGTGGCCTACCACCTACGGTGGTCGCCACCATCACTTCCGCTAGGGCAGAGTCCACTCGGCATGCCTATGCGTTGAAGTGGAACCTATTCGTCACCTGGTGCTCTTCCCGCCAAGAAGACCCCTGGAAATGCCCGATCGGGTCCGTGCTTGTGTTTCTCCAAGAGGGGCTGGAGCGAAGGCTGTCTCCCTCCACCCTCAAGGTATATGTGGCCGCAATATCTGCCCACCACGATCTCTTGGAGAACAAAAAGGTAAGTCAGCACGACCTGGTCATCAGGTTCCTGAGGGGAGCTAGGAGACTGAATCCTCCTCGCTCTCCTCTCGTACCCTCTTGGGACCTCGCAGTAGTGTTAACTGCTCTGCAGAGACCTCCCTTTGAGCCTTTGCGGTCGGTTGATATTAAGTTTCTGTCTATGAAGACGGCTCTGCTGACCGCATTGGCCTCAGTCAAGAGGGTCGGGGACCTGCAGGCATTTTCGGTTGACGAAGCGTGCCTGGAATTCGGGCCGGCTAACTCTCACGTGATCCTGAGACCCCGGCTTGGATATGTGCCCAAGGTTCCCACCACTCCGTTTAAGGACCAGGTGGTGAACCTGCAAGCGCTGCCTTTGGAGGAGGCAGACCCAGCCTTGGCATTGCTCTGTCCAGTACGCGCCCTTCGCGCCTACGTAGACATGACGCAGTGTTTCAGGACCTCAGACCAGCTCTTTGTCTGTTATGGTGGAGAGCGGAAGGGAAGTGCTCTCTCAAAGCAAAGGCTGTCTCACTGGATAGTGGACACCATTGCTTTGGCTTACCAGCAGCAAGGCCGACCATGTCCCCTTGGTGTGAGGGCACACTCCACCCGGAGTGTGGCTTCCTCTTGGGCTCTAGCGCATGGCGCCTCGCTAGCAGACATCTGCAGAGCTGCAGGCTGGGCGACACCCAACACATTCGCCAGATTCTACAATCTCCGAGTGGAGCCAGTGTCTGACTATGTACTCGCCCCCCCGAGGGGCCGGTGATGGACCAGGTTCAGGTGTCTTCGCTTGCTCGCCACTCCACTCCACGGACTGGATACGTGCGATATTTCCTCAGGTGAGTTCCCCGAGAGCCCTGAGCTCCTCCAGCACTGTCGACGCCGACATCAGTTCTGTCTGCCCTTTCGAGCCCAGACCCTCATGTCCGGCCAGGTGCCCCATGTGCATGGTTCCCCTCCGGCGACCCCCACATGTGTATTTCACCGTAAGTCTCCGCAATGAGCGGGTTTCTTCCCTTGGCGTGTCCCCGCCACCCCTAGGGTTAAAAATCCACCTTCGGCTGGTACCCTAGAGATCTTCCATATGCAACCCTCTCCGGGTCATATGTGTCTCTTAAGTCCTCCCCACGGGTAGGCATCTTTGGCATTCCCTCACTGGGATATGCTTCCCAGTGTACCTTGGTATTCCTGTGTTAAGTGGGAGTCCTTCGTCCGTACTAGTCTTACGACAGGGTACTCACACTTACGCAGGGCACTGGAAGACAGCTGAGTGGCGGGATTATATTGGGACCCCCATTCGTTAGTCACTAACGTTACGTCGTAGTGACTGAACGAAAGGGAACGTCTCGGTTACGGATGTAACCCTCGTTCCCTGAGGAGGGAACGGAGACGTAACGTCCCCTTGCCACATCGAGCTGTGTTGCCTGGAACGCAGGAGTTCAGTCTTGGCTCCTCAAGCAGGTAACATAATGCGATATTGCCTCGTACTTCCTTATATACTCACGCAGTGAGGCGGAGCTACGTATGCAAATTCCGCATGCCCCATGGCATTGGCACGCCATTGGGCGTTTTCTCAAAACTCGAAGTTGATAGGCTTCTAAGCGAAACCCCCATTCGTTAGTCACTAACGTTACGTCTCCGTTCCCTCCTCAGGGAACGAGGGTTACATCCGTAACCGAGACGTTTCCAATGGCGGACAGCAGACGGCAGAAGGTAACGTAAATCCCTTTATATTTTTTCTACTGGTCATCAAGATATAACGTTAGAGCATTAAAGTCATACGCTAATCGTGATTAACTTACATATTCTGTTTCTGTGTTTTGTTGTAATATTGTTAAGATAGGGCTGGGTGTTATGGTGATCTGATGATACTGACTATTGTTAGCGATTTTGCTGTAAACGTTAACATTACCTTTTTATATTGCGGAATGGGAATATAGCGTATATAACGCAGCACTGACTGTACTAAAACTTTTTGACATTTTGACAAGGAAACATGCATGAATGTAGAATAATGAACGGGACATGCATGTGTTAAAATAAGCCTCTCTCAGACAGCAGGCGATCCCGAAATCAATTATCTTTCTGTAAAATGCACACAATTATCTCAGAAACCTCGTCATGTGAGGTATTCACTTGATTTAAACAGTCAGTTATGTCTTAAGTAAAGTCAAACATTTCAAGTTAACGTGGGGAAACCTGCCCATTCTGTGCATCCGTTCTTAAAGGGGCTGCAGCTTTGTCGTAATTTTAATAAAACAAAAGAATAGAGAAGACCTTCTGCTTCTTTAAGAATCATGTGATATTAATTAATTGAATATCATACATTGAAGACTTTTAAAGCAGTATTATTCTGTAGCATTTTAATAAAATATCCATCAAAATAAATATATTGTACGGAGCCCGGCACGTCACCTATAGGAGAAAAAAAACCAATCTGTGCCGACGGTTTTGCAATCCGTTCTCTCAGTTTATAAACCGTGATCACGAATTCTTAAACTGTTCCCTCGGTTTAACAAATCGTGCCCACGGATTAATAAACCGTACCCACGAATTTCCAATCCGTGCGCTCAGATTTTGCAAACCGTACCCTCGGTTTTTAAATCCGTTCCCACAAATTCATAATCCGTGTGTACGCTTTAACAATCCGTGCGCACGGGTTTGTAAAAACTTTACTCACGGATTCATTTTAGAAGAAGAACAGCAAACTCCCAGGTAGCCTACGTGTTAACGAATCTTATTGTTTTATTGTGTATTATTCATCAAATTATATTAACTGCAGTGATTCTCTATAAACGGGTGGCGGAATACAACGATTTAATAAGAATTATGTGCGTCAAAATCTTGTTTAACTGTAATAATCTTAGCACTTTATTATTATTGCCTAATAAACCTGACATTGTGTATTATGACTGACTTTTAATTTCTTTGTTCCCTTTTCTTCTTCTAAATGCATGTAGCCTAAATGCAAAAATAGGCAAATAATAATTATAATAATAATAATAACAACAATTATTATTTATTGTATTGATTTTTTAAATGTATTTATTTATCAATTATTTTTAATTTATGACTATAAATGAGTGCACTTAAAACAGTATGTTATTCATAAAATAATTAATTAATGCTTTATTTAAAAAAAAAAAAGTTTTTACAGTTTTAGAAATGTTTGTGTAGCCAACTATTTGTTTTGTAACAGCGCGCGCGGCTCCGCATCCGAAGACACCAGCGGCGCCAGGGGGGGTCTTGGGGGGTCTCAAGACCCTCCAAAAAAACGCCTTGACCCCCCCCCCCCACACACACACACACACACACCCTCTTCCTGATTAAAAAATATATATCCGGGATGAAGATATAAAAATGTTTCTCTTCAAACTACAGAACAATAATGATTAATAATTTATTCGACATATAAAAAAAATATAAACATAAGAATCACTGCGATGCCCCATGAACGTCGCTGCGCCTTGCAGAGCCATAACTTATGGTGGACCCTGGTGCAGCCACAATTATCATAACTAGCCTATCTATAGGCCTACTGTAATTAAGAGATATATTCAAAAAATGTATTAAAAACAGAAAGACGGGCTTAGACACTCAAAGGCCGTGGAAACAGGCCAGTGGGTTCGAATGCACCTCAATACATTCCCGACGATCTTGGTTTGCTTCTTATTTATTAAATATAGGCTACAGGCAATTAGTTTATGAAACCTTGATCAAAATTAAAATACAATTTATAGAACTTTAAAGAAATGATTTCTGCAAAACAACACTCAATAAAAATCATGTCTGACCCCACTCCATGTCTCCAGACATATTGCGCATCTTATAGCCTACTCATGCTGTTCACTTTTCATCATCAACATATGCAATTAAAACAATAATATAATAGGCTAATATTTAAACATATAGCCTAACTATGAATCTTAATAGGCTACGTTTAGCATGTAGCTACATAGCCTACTCCAATCCAAACGCTTCAAAAATTTATTTTGTTTATTAAACGCAAAGTTTTTAATTTCAAAATTCAGTTCATATTTCCAACAAACGAAATTCCAAGCCAAAATAATGAAGTGGACGCGGGCGCTTTCGTTGGCATGAGTATAGTCTACAAGACACGCAATATGTCTGGAGACATGGAGTGGGGTCAGACATGATTTTTATTGAGTGTTGTTTTGCAGAAATAATTTCTTTAAAGTGAATTTCGTTTTCTATAAATTGTATTTTAATTTTGATCAAGGTTTCATAAACGAATTGCCTGTAGCCTATATTTAATAAATAAGAAGCAAAATAAGAACGCCGGGAATTTGGATTGACGTGCATAACGAACCCACTAGCCTGTTTCCGCGGCCTTTGAGTAAGGCTGTAAGCGTCTTTCTTTTTAATATATTTCTAGAATATATGTATTACAGTATAACATACAATATATTACAGTAGGCCTATTATAGATAGTTATGATGAAGTTATGCCACTGATGCTAACATGAGCGGTCCATGTGTTACCCGTGGCTGTTATGAACTGCAGGCTACATCAATAAATTACAATACTTTCGTGCTATGGGCACTGCCATTGATACAGGCAGCGGAAGAGCCTATTTTACGCTGAGCTTGCTTCTGCTTTTCAGACATGGAAGTGTGCCAAATGCACATGGACTATATGAATTCTCTAATGTGGATACAGGCATATGTTGTAGACATCACTGTACAACACATGTCCTTATTAGGAGAAAATATGTCGTTTTAACGACATAAGATCTCGTTATTACGACATAATTGAGTGAAAAAAATAATATATGTGGCAGCAATGTGTCACCGTAACATATAGCCTAATAATAATAATAAACAAATACACAACTTATAATAAAAAAACCCTCAAATATGCTAGTCCTTCAACACGTAGCCTAGACAAGCTACAATACCATAAATTAAGGAGTAGGCTATAAGTTGTTGCTGCTATAGACCTAAGGGGAAAATCCAAACTTCACAGTCTAATCATCATCAAACTAAAAATGCAGTCAACCAAATCGAAAAAGTTATTTGGTACAATTTATATTATTGTTGTTTAGTACCAGTAATATGCAGTTATTAGCCATGTCCACTATATTTTTTGTTGGTTTTCATGAGACCCCCCCCTTGAAATGACCAGGACCCCCCCATTGCCCTGTAAAAACTTTTTTTTTTAAATAAAGCATTCATTAATTATTTTATGATAAACATACTGTTTTAATTGCACTCATTTATAGTCATAAATTAAAAAATATTTGATAAATAAATACATTTAAAAAAATCAATACAATAAATAATAATAATTGTTGTTATTATTATTATTATAATTATTATTTGCCTATTGTTGCATTTAGGCTACATGCATTTAGAAGAAGAAAAGGGAACAAAGAAATTAAAAGTCAGTCATAATACACAATGTCAGGTTTATTAGGCAATAATAATAAAGTGCTAAGATTATTACAGTTAAACAAGATTTGACGCACATAATTCTTATTAAATCGTTGTATTCCGCCACCCGTTTATAGAGAATCACTGCAGTTAATATACATTTATGAATAATACACAATAAAACAATAAGATTCGTTGTAGGCTACCTGGGAGTTTGCTGTTCTTCTTCTAAAATGAATCCGTGAGTAAAGTTTTTACAAACCCGTGCGCACGGATTGTTAAAGCGTGCGCACGGATTATGAATTTGTGGGAACGGATTTAAAAACCGAGGGTACGGTTTGCAAAATCTGAGCGCACGGATTGGAAATTCGTGGGTACGGTTTATTAATCCGTGGGCACGATTTGTTAAACCGAGGGAACAGTTTAAGAATTCGTGATCACGGTTTATAAACTGAGGGAACGGATTGCAAAACCGTCGGCACGGATTGATAGTTTTTCTCCTATAGGTGACGTGCCGGGCTCCGTAATATTGTGATATCGTTATTGTAAAATAAAATGTCTCATGTATGTATAATTATATGGTCATAATGCCCATCCCTACTGTCAGCCAGTTTTAAGATCAAGCTTGTCATAAAATGTAACAGAGTTTTGGAATGAGTAATCTGAGAACACTGTCATGTACACTTGTTCAACAGAGAGGACAGGAAACCACCATACTTGGACTCTGAAGAATTATAGGCAAACCATGATTTTGGATCTATTTTAAAGTGTTTGTATGGGCCTGGTGAGTATGTTTTGCAAGTCCATGTCCGTAAGTTGATAATTAATATTAATGTTTTATCAAACAAATTAATATTCATTTGTGTGTGTGCATGTTTCTTCCCCCCTCATGATCCAGAAGTTTTGGATCCATGATCCTGAAGAACTTTTACAGATGTTGACCCTGAATGTGTAAAAGGTAATCTTAAAAATGTTGTCATTATTTTAATGTTCTCTGTTTTTTTCTGTAGTGTAGACGCATGCATTTTCTGTGAAGTTGCTTTGAAACAATATCAAGGTTTTTCCTACATTGAAAATTTTTTGCCGGCCGCCAAAACAAATTTTTGTCCCGCCAAAGCCTTATTTGATGAGTTATTGTGATTTATGAGTGATGTAGTAGATGACTGCTGCGCTTGCGTTAACTGAGTGACAGAGAGAACGACCAGTGAGCTCATCCCTCGCTCGCACTCTCTCTGTCTTCAAAATAAGCATTCTTAGCTTTCTAATGTTTCACATTTTACGTTAATCAAAATCAAAAGGTCGGAAGACCGAATCCATGTTGCACGTGGCGCTATCAGACGTCTTCCTTTAATTACCGCTGGGTGTGAAATGCGCTCAAAAAACATTGACTGATTCTCTGACCAGCTGACATAAAGCATACTTTAAATAAACAGGAAACAAATCCTATCCAGTTATGAAGTGTTTTCTGTGTGTTGACAAATCTTTCGCGATTTTCTAAAGACGGGATTCACACACAACGCGTCTGCTAATGTCCGATTCGCCACCTAATGACTCCTTTGAACCGAATCATTTTAACGACTGGTTAGAACTGATCTGTCCAACACTGAACTCACAAATTAGTTTAATCATTTACTCAGAACAACACCTGAAATGAGAACACAAGTGTGCTTACCTACTTTAGCAAGAGTGGATAGTAAGAATTATTTTTAATTATCAACAGTCTTTCAGCTTATTTATGTGGACAATGTGTAGTAAAATAAATAGCCTAAAATCATTTAGTTAACTGGAGTGAGGTGAACCCAGAACAAATTTGTTGTTAGCTAGCTGATTGTATATGGCAGAAAATTGTATATGGCAGAAAATTAGGCTATTTGTCCATTTTTTTAATACTATTTTTTTAATATTGATATGATTATATACCAAAACAATTATCAGTAAATAGTGTAAAAATGAGGAACAAAAACAAACATCAAGGTATCAAAATAAGATAAGCAAAAGTTACAAACTTTCTTTGAATTTATTTCAAATTTATTGTCAGTATTGCGCTTGCAGATCAAGTGGGTAGGGTATTTTTTTTTTACTGTGCGTATGTGTGTGTATGGATGACCATGTCTGTCAGCCACCACCGAAGACCATTTTTGACCCAGGAAAAACCCTGAATATGTATTGTGAAAAGCGCTATACAAATACATTTTAATTGAATTGTTTTACTTACTTTTATTGGCATTAACTATATATTATTAATGTATTATTTGGCAGGTCGCAAGATGTATTTTATTTTGTGAGACTTTGCTGAGGAAGTATTCTTTGGCTCAGTCTGAAAAGGCCCAGAAAAGAAACACTATGAAGAACATCACACAGAACCGTCAGAGAAAGAGACGGGTAAGTTAAGAAACCGGTTAAGCTTTTCCCTCCAGAATGTTACTATACCACTCTCTGAGTTTTAGTGGTTAATTCACTGTCATGTTTTGCCAGTATACTTCTGGATTCTTCCGAATTTCAGCAGTGTATACAGGAGTATCCTGGTCCGGATACACCTTTTTTCATGCAGTGAAAGTTCACCTCTGAAATGCAGGGAGTATTTTTTCCCACATTAATTGCACACTTGTCCAGTACAATTATGTGGTATTGTTCTGTTCAGGGAGCCCCTATCAGCTTCGAGATATAGAGAACGGGCCAATGGGCCATTGGCGTGCAAGATTTGCATCTCATGCTCAGCCCCGCGCCGCGGGTATAAACAGGAAGCGAGAGCAGCGCACTAGTCATTCACTTCGGAGCCGAACGGCATTGAAGATAGACTGCTTTCCGAGAGTTTCCTGTCAGTATGAGAGAAGACCAGAGAACGAGAGGGACGCTGTGCTGGTGTGACGGCACAAATCAGCGCGACCACGTGCTCACTGCTGCTAAAACCAACTGCTGTTCTCACAGCAAAACCTGTTGGTTCGGCGAGGGCGTTTCCTTTTGTGAGTGCAACCACGGGCTGCACCATTCCCCGTGTGTTGCCGCGGTCTCCCCTGCATGCTTCAGCACTTCGGAAAAGAACGTTTCCTCACAAAAAGAGCAACACGGGTGTAACACTGCATCTTTTCAAGATGTCATTCCACCCATGTGTTTCTGGATGCGGTCGTTCCCTGTCGCCCGCTGACGGTCACAATCATTGTCTCACGTGCCTGGGCATTCAGCACGCTGAGGCAGCTTTTGTGGATACACTGTTAAAAAAAGTTCCGTTAAAAAACGGAAAAAGGGCTGGTAATTAATTACCAGCACTTTTTCCGTTATTGTACGGGCACTTACGTAAACCTTAAAACGGATATTTCCGTAGATTTACCTGAGTTTTTCTGTACCATTGACGGACACTTCCGTCAAACCTAAAATGGAAAATTCTGTATTTTCCGTAAATTTTTGCGTTATTGTACGGACAATTCCGTAAACCCTATAACAGATGTAAGAGTGGACTCCTGTAGATGGTTCAATCTACAGGGTTGCCATTAGACTAAAAAACGTTATCAGAAAGATGGAAGAAAACTGTACCTTTCTTGTCTATTTCCACCCACTGCAACTCATACCAACGACGGAGATAAGCGCAGTTACAATAGCAAAATATGTGGGAGAGCGTTGCTATAATATGACTATATTGTATTGCAATAGGGAGCACTTCAAAGTCAATACTAAATCAAAACTAGTTAGCACAGTATTTGTAATAGAAAGGATTTAATGACAAAATCTGGTTATGGTTACACTTAAAATAGTTTCAAAATGGATGGATGAGATGATAAACTTATACCATTAATCGTACACAGCATGAATACAATGTTACCTAAGAGAGAAAGAGAGAGAGAGAGAGAGAGAGAGAGAGAGAGAGAGAGAGAGAGAGATTTTTTGATTTTCAAAAAACTTTATTACAAATATTAACACACTGTTTAGACAATCAAGTCAAAAACATACTTCTTAACAAAAAAAAATGAAATGAAAATTAATTAATAATAAAATTAAATTTTAAAAAAAAAGTAACGGTTAAAATTAAAAAAGTAAAAATAAGATGGGCGCTTATTCCAAGATGGGCGCAAAGACCAAGTTATCTTCAATAACCTCACACAAAGCCCCACCGTAACACCAAATCAAGTCAAAAGAAAGAAGATCATCCATAGCTTTGAAATAACGAAAATCAATAAAGATTCTGGATTTGACCGAATTGAAAAAAAATGCCAATAAATTGTAACTCATGTTCCGTTCAATTTTGTTTTTCCTAGTACCATAGACAGCCATTTTAGCTTGACCTAATAAAAAGTTCAAAAGTTGACATTTAAACCGTTTTCTCTGTGCATATTTAAACCCACAAATAAAAGTCTTAATAGAAAAGGTCTCACCAAAACACAAAAATAAATTTTGTAAAACAGTGAACAGGGTCTCAAGTCTAGAACAGTGCATAAATGTATGAAAAACAGTTTCTCTTTGCAGACAGAAAGGGCAATCATGACCAACATCAGGATTTAAAACTGAGATAAAAGCATTGACTGCAACTGCCCCATGCAAAATTCTCCACTGAAGATCCCCAAGTTTTTTAGCTAATGGTGACTTGTACAACGTACTCCATTCAGGAAACTCACCCTCTCCCAGCTGTAAAACATTACGCCAGGGAGTATCCACTCGATTATTTAAAAACATTTTGTTCAAAGATTTCACACACATTTTATACATTTCTTTTCCAGAAGCTGGATCTAGGCCGATTAGGGTCACATCTTTACAATGCAAAAAAACACCTTTACAATCTTCTAAATTTAGAGATAATGACAAAACAGGAAAAGGATCATCACAGTTAGGAACAGTTAGCCCCTCATGATAGTCCTCCAGCATCTTGAGTTCTTCTGCTGTAAGAGCAGCTCTCCATTGCTCAAGAAGTTTAGCAACTGTACGTTTTGAGTGAAGGCCCAAATGTCCAGCAACTGAATCAACATTTTTGAAGTCCTTTCCAGCTGATTGTAATAGGCACCCAAGAGTTGTTACTTTAGACGAGAGAAGAATCCCATTGAGTGCATGGAAGGGGCCCTTAAGAGATAAGTCCAAGCGTGAACCACAGACTAAAGGTTCTTGTAACAACCAGTATAAGGAACTTATGCCGTAAGGTCTTTGCACAGTGAACAAAGTCCAAACCTTAAAAATATTACGATAAAATATCGGAAGCTTGGATAAATCCATCTTTTTAGGATTCAACCAAAACAGAGATTTGTCCATGTCTAAGCCTCCAAAAGACTGCAAAACCATAAAAGCTATTGATCTCCAGTTTGAGTCCACTGGCCCAGTCAAAAGTCTCTGTACAAATTGAAGCCGAAAAGCTGCTGTTCTGCTCTGCAAATGCATAAGACCAT